>NC_072000.2:56908313-57211344 GCF_028885655.2 Pongo abelii | reverse complement strand
TGAGCATTCACAAATTTTGGCATCTGTAGGGGGTCCTAGAACCAATCACCCACAGCTACTGAGGGATGACTGTACTTGGCTGATACATAGTAGACATTCAATACATATGTCTTCATTGGAGTTGACTTTTTGTCAGTTACTCTAATAACTCATCACTCTTGAGAGAAGGATCATTTTCATTGTCCCTCATTTTACAAGTAGGAAAATATTGCCTGAAAATTATTTATAAGAGCTGAAACATGCTACTGAGCATAAAATTCTATTTGCATCTTTCTTCTCCCTAAGAATTCTATGTTTTCACCTGTGACTTAGACTGCTAGGTCATCAACCAGAAAACTCCAAGAAAGTTTCACTTACCTTAAAACTCATTTAGCTCTAATGGGGTTCTCACAGTTTTCATGACCTTTAAAGGAGATCAGAATTTGTAGGCACCAAAGAATCTCATGGGTTCCTGGATTCTTCTAAAGAAGATTTCAAACAAAGCACCTTAAAGAGTGTGTTAAATTGACCAGGCACGGTGGCTTACGCCTATAATCCCAGCACTTTAAGAGGCCGAGGCGGGCGGATCACCTGAGGTCAGGAGTTCAAGACCAGCCTGGCCGACCTGGTGAAACCCTGTCTCTACTAAAAATAAAAAAATTAGCTGGGTGTGGTGGCAGGCACCTGTAATCCCAGCTACTTGGGAGGCTGAGGCAGGAGAATCTCTTGAACCTGGGAGGCAGAGGTTGCAGTGGGCCAAGATCATGCCATTGCACTCCAGTCTGGGGGACAAGAGCGAGACTTCGTCTCAAAAAAAAAGAGTTGTTAAATTTTAGTTTTTAAAACTCCACGGATTGCCCCACTGGTATTAAGAAGGCCAGTACTATTAAGCAGGGGAGAGCACAAAGTTGCAACAAGGACTGCACATGATCTAGAATTCAGGTCTGTGGCCTTTCCAAGAAGTTGCACTAACGTGGAGAAGCCAAAAAGGGTTTATGAACAGCTTCAGAGAAGAGAACATGGGTAATTACAGGCCCTTTGAGGACTGAGAGGTTGAGTCCCTTTTCCTCATCTGTGTCTGGATTGGCCAACAATTCTGAGATGAACAAGGTTGAGTAACTAACATATCAGAGGAATAGAAAGAAATGCAAATAAGTAAGGTGTTTTAGATGCTGAATCTCACCAATTCTACTTTGTAAGACTTATAGATAAAAAGAAAGCAAGGGGAAAAAAACTTTTGAAAAATAGGAAGTCTTTTGTTGCATAACATGTTTGCTGTCAGCTATGGCAAGTGACAGTCATGGGAGGTACCACAAGAGCTTTCATACACATTAGCTCATTTTGTCTTCGATAATCTTTACCACAACAAAGTGAGGCAAGCATTGTTATTATTCCCATGTAACTGATGGTGAATCTGAGGCTCAAAGCTCACAGTCAGTCTTTCACAGGACTGAAAACTGAACCTAGCTCTGTCTGCAATCTGCATATGATTTGTATGACACCTGTAGACAGTGATTTTATTCAACTATGTTAATTGTCTAAATTGATACAGTCCAGAAAGGAGAGGGCTGCTTGAAGTGAAATCTCTAAAAGCAGGTAGGTGTGATCAACATTAAATTATATTTTCCCTTTTATTTTACTTATTTTATTTTATTATTTCTTTTTGAGGCAGAATCTTGCTCTGTTGCCCAGGCTGGGGTGCAGTAGTGCAATCTCAGCTCACTTCAACCTCTGTCTCCCAGTTTCAAGTAATTCTCCTGCCTCAGCCTCCTGAGTAGCTGGAATTACAGGTGCCCACCACAACTAGCTAATTTTTGTATTTTAAGTAGAGACGGGGTTTCACAATGTTGACCAGGCTGGTCTTGAACACCTGACCTCAAGTGATCCCCCCTCCTTGGCCACCCAAAGTGCTGAGATTACAGGCGTGAGCCACAATGCCTGGCCTATTTTACTTATTTTTAAAAGCTATTTTTAATTCTACAAGTAACATATAAATATGTGCTCATCATATAAAGTTCAGATATAGAACTTAAGGTCTACCTTTATTTCCCCCTCACCATCCAGAATTAACTATGTGGATAGTTTGGAACATATCCATTCAAACATATCCTTTTATCAACAACTTGCATATATGTAGGTAAACATAAAAAAATATATGCATATATGTATATATACACACAGTGTGGGAATGTTTGTGTTTTTAATGTAAAAATAAGATCAAACCATGGGTTATTCTGTAACTTGACATTTTCCCCTAATAAATAATATGTCTTTGAGTTCTTTCTGTCCCAGTACATTCTTTTTAGCTGTTTTTTTGTTTGTTTTTGTTTGTGTTTTTTTGATACAGAGTTTTGCTCTTGTTGCCCAGGCTGGAGTGCAATGGCATGATGTCGACTCACTGCAGCCCCTGCCTCCCAGGTTCAAGCGATTCTCCTGCCTCAGCCTCCTGAGTAACCAGGATTATAGGCACCGCCACCATACCCGGCTAATTTTTTTGTATTTTTAGTGGAGACAGGGTTTCACCATGTTGGCCAGGCTGGTCTGGAACTCCTGACCTCAAGTGATCCAACGGCCTCAGCCTCCCAAAGCGCTGGGATTGCAGGCGTGAGCCACCATGCCCAGCTTAGCTCTTCTTTCCATAGTGTTCCATAGTCATGACGTACAATAGGCTATTTAACCATTCTGCTATTTTCATTCTTAGATCAAGATATTTTCTACTATAGAATAGTTTTCTGTTTTTAGTTTTTCTGGTTTTGATTTTTTGTTCTTGCTTGGTTTTCAAAACAGAGATAATATACTTTGGATTATGTTGTCTAATACCTGTATCTATGTCAGTAAGGGTTTAGGAGAGATAATCTCTCTCCCATTGGCTTCCCAAAAATATTTTTTGAAACAGCTATGATGTATCTGAGAAATTAAAGAGAAGAATATCTGTAGCAAAGTATTACAATAATATATTTATCAGGCCAGGTGTGGTAGCTCACACCTATAATCCCAGCACTTAAGGAGGCTAAAGCGGGTGTATCACTTGAGGTCAGGAGTTTAAGAACAGCCTGGCCAACATGGTGAAACCTCATCTCTACTTTAAAAAAAAAAAAAGGCCTAGTGTGGTGGCAGGCACCTGTACTCCCAGCTACTCGGGAGGCTGAGGCACGAGAATCACCTGAACCCAGGAGGCAGAGGTTGCAGTGAGGCAAGATTGCACCACTGCACTCCAGCCTGGGTGACAGCGAGACTCTCCCTCAAAAAATACATATATTTATTAATTTATATTTCATCTAAAATTCTAAAGATGAAAATAAGCAATTCCCTCTACTGAATAATGCTTTATTCCCTTGCTTACATATGAAGAACAAATATCAGTAACTAACTTTCATCTGATTGAGACTATGAATCACATAGCTAATCTGCTGGAAAGCTCAGAATCTAACTGTGGCCCATCTCTATTTTACAAATATATAGGGCTTTGCCCAGTATGTTTTATTCCTGATTTCTTATTTTTCTAACCTCAGTTTTCCCTTTTCTCCAATTTTCTCACATATATTTGTTGTTTTGCATGGTTTTTTTGTTTGTTTGTTTGTTTGTTTTTTAGGAGGATTCTTACTCTGTCACCCAGGCTGGAGTCAGTGGTGCGATCTCGGCTCACTGCAAGCTCCGTCTCCCAGATTCATGCCATTCTCCTGTCTCAGCCTCCCAAGTAGCTGGGATTACAGGCGTCTGCTACCACACTCAGCTAATTTTTGTATTTTTAGTAGAGATAGAGTTTTGCCATGTTGGCTGGAACTCCTGAGCTCAGGTGATCCACCTGTCTCGGCCTCCCAAAGTGTTGGGATTACAGGCGTGAGCCACCACACCTGGCCATTTCTGTTGTTTTAAACCATGCAGTGCAGCCCTAGGAAATGAATACACTGTCCCTCTATATCTTCTAAAGGTTTGTAATTAATATATCTCTCTCTCCTTTTTTTTTTTGAGATGAGATATCACTCTCACCCAGGCTGTGGCATGATCTCCGCTCACTGCAACCTTAGCCTCCCGGGTTCAAGCAATCCTCCCACCTCAGCCTCCTGAGTACCTGGGACTGTAGGCACACCACCACACCTGGGTAATTTTTGTTTTTGTTTTTTGTTTTGTTTTTGGTAGAGACAAGGTTTCGTCATGTTGCCCAGGCTGGTCACGAACTTCTAGGCTCCAGCGATCCTCCTGCCTCAGCCTCCCAAAGTGCTGGGATTACAGGCATGATCCACCTGGCCCAGAGGTTTATAATTTCTAACCTGAGAAGCACAGTCACATGAGTGATCAAAGTTTATAATTGTTAACCTGAGAAGCAGAGTAACATGAATAATCAAATGAAGGACTATTTGTGAGTTCTTACAGATGATTAAGAATTAGTATGAATCTGATGTTCTAAACTTTAGAAGTGAAGGAGTCACAAATGCAGGGCCATTGTTACTAATTTCTCATATTTAAAATACATGTTGCTGAATCTTGAAGATAAAATTTCTGAAGAATTTTGCTTTTCTACCATGCCATTTACATTTATTAATGGTATTATCCTAACGGCTATCTAGTATGGTTCAAATAACCCAGCGGGAGACCCACAAAAAGAATTTGTGAGCTTGTGAGTCTAGAATCATATGTATATATATACACACACACACACACACACATATATGTGTATATATATATATATATTTTTTTGAGATGGAGTTTCCCTCTTGTTGTCCAGGCTGGAGTGCAGTAGCATGATCTCGGCTCACTGCAACCTCTGCCTCCCGGGTTCATGTGATTCTCTTGCCTCAGTCTCCTGAGCAGCTGGGATTACAAGCATGCACCACCACGACCAGCTAATTTTGTATTTTTAGTAGAGATGGGGTTTCACCATGTTGGGCAGGCTGGTCTCGAACTCCTGACCTTGTGATCCACCCGCCTTGGCCTCCCAAAGTGCTGGGATTACAGGCGTGAGCCACCGTACCCGGCCTAGAATCATATTTTATTCAAGCTGAAACTTTAAATGAATTGCTGACTTATAATGTAAGGATAAACATACTTTTTTAAACAGCAGTTGCAAAAACAGTAAATCAATTCTGCTGTTCAGTCCTTTAAATGCTCAGCAAATTACTGACAGTTACATTAGTGGAAATAAATCCTTATTGGAACAAAGCTTCTCTTTTCTTTCCTTTTTAACTTATATATGAAAATACACATATGCAAGGTGCTGCCTCTAAGTCTTGCTCAGCATCATATTATGATTATCAATTACTTTTTATTGAAGGCTCATATGAGTCTGTGAACAAATATGTACTTTCAACTTACCTGTGGAGGTAGGAAAAAATCCTAGAGCACAGAAGTCATTAAATACATCTACAATGGGTGCATAATGTGGGCCTCACAGCAGCCGATAGCTGTGGCCCAACTCACTTTTCTATAATGAAAGGGCAGGAAGATGGCCAAATCTGTCTGATACAAACAAGCTGACAAGGATTTTGTGGCTGCCTCCACAGAGTATGCATCAATGTTGTATTGATTTATACTTTCTTTCATTTGAATATATACCTTCACCACCACTGACCTTTATTTCCAAAAGGAATAGAAAACATTTTTATAGGGTTTTGGTAAGTATGGTTTTGTGGATAGGCCTCTTATAAATCTTTAAGTAAATGCATTTCATAATTCTAAATTTTAAGTGTGATTTCAGTTAAAAATAAAAACACAATAGCACTAGACAATAAATATTTGTTGAATGAATAAATGGAAGGATTAATGACTTTATTCATTATGAATCCCTACGTTATTTCTGCCCATCTTGCTTCCTTTGGATTGTAATTTGATTTTGTTTATTGATCTGTCTGTAGGGAGAGAATGACCCCGTGGTAGTGATGCAGCTATAGTGGCATTACAATTATATTCCTCATATGAATTTAAAAGTTGGCATTGTGGTTTTATTTATAGACACCACTAGACTGTGAATGCTTCACTGTAGAGCCTAGCACAGTGCCTGAAATGTCCAGCGAATGTTCCCTGCTTCAGTCTAGGTTGCTATTTCATTTGGTCAGGGCATCAAATAAAACACTCTCATCTTTAAAAACTGGATAAGTGGTAATCCTAAAAATAAAAAGTGAAATAAAATTTAAGGTGTGGTGGATGGCTTATCGAACACGAGATACAGCAGATAGGGGCATGGTTATGTCTGCCCTCTTTCTTTCATTCTAAATAGATGTCTTCCATCATACACTTTGGATGAAGCTATTTCAAGTGCAGGTGTGGGATGTTGGCTCAGGATAAATTACTTGGCATCAAGCATTCCCTAATGTTACAAAGGTGAAGACAGGTTAAAATGAACAACATAGTGGCTTGTGCCTGTAATACTAGCTACTGGGGAGGCTGCAGCAGGAGGATTACTTGAGGCCAGGAGTTTGAGGCTGCAGTGAGCTAGGATTGGCCTACTATACTTCACCTGGGCAACAGCAAGACCCTATCTCTAAAATAATAAAATGAATAACAGGGACAAACTTTAAGAAAAGAAGAAAAGGGAAAGCACACAATTGCACTAAAACATCTTTGAGACGCATGGAGGAGATGGCCATTGTTACCAGATAGCTCTTGCCATATGCCTAATGGAGACAGGAAGGTGGTAGGATACACAGACGAGCTGTTTTAGTCTTTTGTAGTACAAACCAACTGGCTTACCTCTTTTTTTTTTACTCCACACCAGTAACTCCGTCAGGCTTGATTCCACATGCACCTGTTTCTTGCGGCAGCAAGGCCCAGTAATGCCAGAAGTCTGAATCAATCACACTTATTTGCCTTACATGAAAGAGGCCTGGTCTTGCGTAATTATTAAAATACAGTGGAATGCTTTACATAGAGCCATGGAAGTTCAGATAATGCTATGTCCATTGTACACACTAATCATGTAGAGTGGTGAGCAGCCACCTGACACCTATTCTGGCAGGTGGGGACTAGAATAGATGCCCCAACCCATCTCCGTCTGGTCAGGATCATATTACCTGAGAAGACGATCTAGAAAACAAAAGGAGAGTAGGAACAGGAGGCATTAGATAAAACATGACTTTTTAAGCAGAAAAGTTGAGAAAAACAACATCATGACCTTTGCCTTGATATGGCTAGGGAGTAAAAAGAAAATAAACACATGCAGTCCACATGAAGTTAGATATTGTGCTCTCAAATATTTTCTGAGCACTGTCAGCCTGGGACCCAGTATATGGGTCTGCCATAGCCCAAGCTCACTTCCAAGGGGCAGAAGCAATCTCAGCCCACAAATGTTGATTGACATCTCCCCTCAACAAGGTCTAGACCAAGCTTGTCCAACCTGCAGCCCATGGGCCATATGCAGCCCAGGATGGCTTTGAATGTGGCCCAACACAAATTCATAAACTTTCTTAAAACAGTACGAGACTTTTTCGTGATTTTTTAAGCTCATCAGCTATCATCAATGTTAGTGTATTTTATGTGTGACCCAAGACAATTCTTCTTCTTCCGATGTGGCCCAGGAAAGCCAAAAGATTACACACACCCGGCTCTAGACCAAGATAACGAGGTCAGCAAAGAATCTAGGATTCCCTTCTTCTGCCACCTGGGTTGTGTTGAGAATCAACATTTCCTTCAAAAATGATCACTCTACCTAAAAGGAGTGTGGCATTTCCCCAGTGAACCACAAGAGGATAATCGTCTCAAAATAACCAAATAAGCACACTTAAAAATAATAGAAACATTCATTCAATGCGAAACAGAAAGTACTTTTTTTTTTCCCAAGACGGAGTCTTGCTCTGTCGCCCAGGCTGGAGTGCAGTGGCGCGATCTAGGCTCACTACAAGCTCCGCCTCCCGGGTTCACGCCATTCTCCTGCCTCAGCCTCCCGAGTAGCTGGGACTACAGGCACCCGCCACCACACCCGGCTAATTTTTTGTATTTTTTTTAGTAGAGACAGGTTTCACCATGTTAGCCAGGATGGTCTCGATCTCCTGACCTCGTGATCCGTCCACCTTGGCCTCCCAAAATGCTGGGATTACAGGCGTGAGCCACCGCCCCCGGCCTTAGTACTTTTTTTTTTTTTTTCTAACAGAGGATAATGTTAACAGAAATTGTGTAGTCAAGAGTTAAAATCTGGCCAAAATAATCTGACCAGATAGCTATATAGTTAGGCTACATTCTATCAAGAAACATAAAGGAATAGAGATATTTTAAATGTTGTGATATTCCTTATTTATAATCCCCTTCATAGTACTTTTCATACTGTACTATAACATAATGTATCTGTTTACTTGTCTGTATCCTCCTCTAGGCTGTAAGTTCCTTGAAGAAATAACTCACTCTCTCCTATTCTCTCTTATAGTAGAAGTTAGCATAGAGGTGCCTGGCATATAGGTGGCCAGACACCTATTCAAACCCTGTAGAATGAATGCTTTTACAGCTAGTAAACAGACCAAAGCTCATACCCAATATCATATTCTGCATATTGTCAATAGAAATATTGGAGGAGAAACTGGGAAGCAGGTACTCAGAAATTTTTTTTGAGTGGTAAAGAGGGTTCTGATCTTAGATGCTTTCAGTCAGAGCTGCAGTATACAATTGGATAGGTTGTTCACTGCACAAGGTTAACCAGCTAAGGGCACTAATTGGGGCAGAAAATCCAGCCTGCATTCCACTTGACAAGCCACGAACTCCAACACCACTCTGTATCTGCCCACAGGAAGCAATGCCTTTTTTCAAATTCCTACAAAGGCCCTGTACAAACTTAAGATGGTCTTGATTTAAATAATGACAGAGTAATAATGTCTGACAGGTTACATCTCAGGAGCAAGAAAAATTGCCCTACCAATCTGATTCCACCAGAGAGTAAAAGAAATAGTGAAGACTGTCTATTCTTAAAATGAAAACACTGAGGTTGGAGTTGGTTTTTCTCTGGATTCTCAACATACGGTGATGTGCTTATAAAATAATTTTTCTTAAATAAAAAAGACCCACATAAGGGAGCCTCTGTATTCAACTTGATCCCAGAATATGAGTTACAGAATCAGAGATGCATAAAAATCTGGAAGAAACCTTAAAATTCATAGAATTCCATTGCTAGAAGGAACTTTAGATATCATCTGGTCCAAGAATCTTAATTTTACAGATAAGGAAACCAAAAAGATCAGGGAGATTATGTGATTTGCCTTTGGCTGGTTAGCAAAGCTAAATCTAGAACCTGGTTGTTTTCTACCTCTCAATCGAATACTGTTTCCCACAGCTGGTTGGACTTGACATCATTATAATCAACTAAGACTGATTGCGCACCCACTGTGTGGGAGAGGCTGACATAGACTTGGTTTCCGTCAAGGGCCTAGCAATGAGGTTGAGAAAACAGGAAATCCAAGCTCAAAATATAAGTAATAATATGAGATGGCATATGAAGCAAGGTTTAGATTCCAGTTTCCCAGTGGGAGTGGTGACACCAAGGTGAGTGATGGGTGTGGGGTGGAGTGCCCTCGTATCCACACACCTATGCGTCCTGGTTCTGTCTGGAGGCACCAGGGCCAGGTGACAAAACGTCCAGGCGAGGCCGCAGTAGGGCCTAAGGTCAAAAAGAGCAATGCTGAATCCAACATCCCGGAGCCCTCTTCACACGTAGCTTAAGGCTCTGGGCTCATGACCCACATTGTAAGGATGAGTGGGGTAAAGCCTATCCACATCTGGGCTGTGAACTCCAGAAGGGGGGGACCGAGGCAGCTGTGCATGAAGACCGCAGGGAAGGAGGAAGGGAGCCGAGGAAGCCCAAGGGCGGCGGGCGACCTGAGGCCACCCTGGCGCGGCCCGCGCGCGGCGCCGGTGCAGCCCGGGCTTCCGGGGCGGCGCGCGCGGCCGGGGGGCGGGGCGGGGGCCGAAGCACCGCCTACGTCGGGCTGCGTGACAATGGGGCCGGTCGCAGAACGCAGCTGCGGCGGCTGCGGGTCTCGTGGGGGCGGAGCGGCCGCCGCTGCCGCCGCAGCTCGGGTCGGGATTTAAAAGATTAGAAACTCTGGGTAGAGAGGGCGGCGGCGTTGAATGTGTAGCGGAAGCGCTGGGGGTCACGGCTCCGCGCGCCGCCGGGCAGCCGGCGGCGTCTCCACAGCATGAATTACCCGGGTCGCGGGTCCCCACGGAGCCCCGAGCATAACGGCCGAGGCGGCGGCGGCGGCGCCTGGGAGCTGGGCTCAGACGCGGGGCCAGCGTTCGGCGGCAGCGTCTGCTGCTTCGAGCACCTGCCCGGGGGGGACCCGGACGACAGCGACGTGCCCCTGGCCCTGCTGCGCGGGGAACCCGGGCTGCATTTGGCGCCGGGCACCGACGACCACAACCACCACCTCGCGCTGGACCCCTGCCTCAGTGACGAGAACTATGACTTCAGCTCCGCCGAGTCGGGCTCCTCGCTGCGCTACTACAGCGAGGGCGAGAGCGGCGGCGGCGGCAGCTCCTTGTCGCTGCACCCGCCGCAGCAGCCTCCGCTGGTCCCGACGAACTCGGGGGGCGGCGGGGCGACAGGAGGGGCCCCCGGGGAAAGGAAACGTACCCGGCTTGGCGGCCCGGCGGCCCGGCACCGCTATGAGGTAGTGACGGAGCTGGGCCCGGAGGAGGTACGCTGGTTCTACAAGGAGGACAAGAAGACCTGGAAGCCCTTCATCGGCTACGACTCGCTCCGCATCGAGCTCGCCTTCCGGACCCTGCTGCAGACCACGGGTGCCCGGCCCCAGGGCGGGGACCGGGACGGCGACCATGTGTGCTCCCCCACGGGCCCAGCCTCCAGTTCCGGAGAAGATGACGATGAGGACCGCGCCTGCGGCTTCTGCCAGAGTACGACGGGGCACGAGCCGGAGATGGTGGAGCTGGTGAACATCGAGCCTGTGTGCGTGCGGGGCGGCCTCTACGAGGTGGATGTGACCCAAGGAGAGTGCTACCCGGTGTACTGGAACCGTGAGTAGCGGGCCGGGGTTAGGGCAGGACGGGCTGCCCCTGCATGGGCCGATGCGCACCGGTGTGGGTTTGGGACTGGTCGCCGCTAAGAGGGAGGCGCGTGAGGCCTGGCGTTTGGCTGGGGCAGGATGAAGATTGCGCAGGGAGCGTCGGCAGGTGAAGGGTAAACGAGCAGATGGCAAAACCCAAGCTGCCTGGGGTCAGGAGGACTGGATACCTTCGGGGGTAGCGCCTCCTGGGTGAGCCGGGTGCTGCTGCCATCCCCTGGAAGTGATCCAGGACCGGATCCGCAGCCCGAGGTTTAATTTCGTGATCCTACCAGCTTTGTCCACCTGGGGATCTGGTTCGGTCTCATTTACCCTAAACAGCCTATGATTTAAATAGCGGCACGTCTTCTGGAGTAGGAAGGTTTGAGAGGATCTGCTCGAGAATCAACAGCTTAGTTACGGATTCAGGAAAAGTAAAAGAATCCCTGGCGGGAAAGGAGATAGGTTGTTCCCACTGGGTGTGTTCGGAGAGGTGGAAAGCACTGGGTGAAGCAGCTCTGGCAAGTGGCTCCGCTCCCTCGGTGGAATACTGGATTCTGTCTCTTAGGTCCTCATTTACATATTTTTGTCTTTGCATCTTAACCTTGAAAAATTACCATTTCTATGCCTCGTCTTCCTCATCTGTAAAAGGGGAAAAATTGTACTTACCTCACGGGATTGTTGTGAAAGTAAATTAGAAAATATACCTCAAGGGCTTGGAACTATGGTTGGTACTTATGTGTGATATGAGTGTTAACAGTATTTATTAGACAACAACACAGATGGGTTTATAGTTAGAATAGGAGGAAGGTGACCATAAGTATCTGCCAGTGCATGCAGCAAATATTACGTATATAATATATAGGAGATATTCAATAGTCACAGAAGTTATTGACCACCAGTATTATAATATGTAATATACACTTTTAATTTTCATGGGCCCAATGCCCTAACTCAGATGTCTTCATTGATTGTCACAACCCTTAGATCCTTCGTACAGCACTCTGCCCTCTATTAATTAGATGGATTGATGACAGCTTCCTTTCTGTGTGTTTAGCACCTTACCATCGGCAGAGCCCATCACCTTTATCTTTGTACTCTGATAGGGCCTAGTGCAATACATATTCAATAACTAGGTATTGAATTGCATCAGTGATTCTGATAATGTTAAAACATTCATATGTTAAGCATGACTTACTAAGATAGCAATTCCAACGTGTGTCAAATCACCAAATAATAGCAGGAAATTTAATTTCTTACTGCACATTAAGATGATACTAAAGGCATTCGTTACCATTTTTGTAAGGTCAGATTTAGTGAGATCTGTTACATCATTCACTTTTTTAGATTATAAACTCACTAAAGGCAGGGTATGTTTATATTCATTCAGTTCTTTCGTATTCAGAATATTTATATGTGCATAACGGTACTCTTGTGAAGGCATTAAGAAAGATGGGGAAAAGGAAGATCCTTACCCTTTCAGAGCTTCCCACTCGGTGTTTCCTTCAAATGACTTAAACATAATCATAGATTTTTTTTTCCTGAAGATAGAAGTACCAAGACTTAGTGGAGTCAGAAAGTTGGATAAAAATACAGGGTATCCTTGGAGAGGGGGCGGAAACCAAGAGATGAATCTTACCCTTAGATTAAACTGAAGTATGTTCACCAAGAATACTGTGTGCTCTCTTGGTTTTTGATAAAATTGTTAATGCCTGCATGGTACTTCACTGTTTGCAAAGTGATTTTTGACATTCATTATTTTACAGTGATAGCAAATTAATACCAACATTATATACGTGAAGAAACGGGCTCAGCGAAATTAATGAACTTGTCCAAGGTCACTTAGCTAGAAAAGTGATGAAGCAGTTCATTCATTAGTCTAGTGGGGGAATACAGTGCAGTATGCAAAGAGCTTCTGACCCATCCAAGGGTGAGGGTATCAGGAAAGCGTCCCAGAAGATTTAAGACAGAGTCTTACAGGATGAATTTAATGAAGCAGAAAAATAGAGGGAAGGGCATTCCAGCTAGATGGGCCACATACACAAGGACACAGGTCTGAAACTGTGTGGCATTTTAAGGAAGTGAGGTCTACACCTGTAGGCACTGTGACACATGGGGTGGGTGTGGGCTTTGACCAACCACAGAGACCGAAGTATGTGAGGGATGGCATTTGGTCAGGGACAGGATGGAGATTGTGAAGGGAGCACCTGCACATGAATGGCACATTTGGGAGAATAGCTGGAAAAGAGACAAGGTAGATATGCAGTGCTAAGGAGTTTGGCCTTTATCCTGTGAGTAATGAGGAACCAAACAGTAGAAGGTTCTTTATACTTACGTGTGATTAATGACAATGCAAAGGTTGAGCTGGAGAGTTGGAAGCAGAATATCAATAGAATGCTAGTGTCATAAATCAGGTGAAAACTGGTGGGAGCCTACAAAAGTTAACCTAAAGGTAATGTGGACTTATCTTTCTCCAATCTTCTTTCCTAAAGCAAACAGCCATTAAGCCAATTATAGCTTATAAGTTTTTGTTAACTAGCATAAGAGCAACACCTATTTTTATCTGTATTTTAGCATTTTCTAAATAGTTCTCTACAAAATACAATCCTGTGGATGTCCAAGCCCTTGTATAAGCTATAATAAAAACACAGTAGTGCTTTTTGTCTATCCTGTAATTTGCCATTTCTCACAGAATCTCATATAACTTTAATTGGTTTCTTAAGTCTCTGTGTGTAAGTTTTCACACTTTCTAGGAGGGTCCAGTCCCTGTATGGGTTCTTCAGCCTTTCTTCAAATAGAAAAATTCATACTATACGTTGCAGCTTTTGACCTTTCCCCCATTTTACTTTTCCTTTTTAGCTGTTTTGGAAACTGTCTGGTTAGTGGTAATAAAAGAGTTAAAAAAAAAGTCCAGTAAGTTCCTATGTAGAATGGTGGTATGAATCCATTGGCCATTTAGATTTTTGTGGCCTAATTTAGCCCACTGCATCTGGGTGTCAAGGCCAACAAGTTAGCTATACCTATTCTAAAAGAAAGATTTTATTTTATTCTTCCTTTTGAACTTGACTAGCAGATAAAATTTGAACTAATTTGGGGTACATGAATCAGAAAGGAGAACAGAATTTGTCTTCTATTAATGAGGATCCAATATTATTACATATGAAAAAATATCGTAGTAAACTTATTTTTTGTTTTATTGTATGTTTAGATATTCTCCTGGCTGCATGTGGACATTTTAGATAAAAACTAATCATTGCTGAGTAATGGTTAAGTGAACTCTCTTGTTCGCAGTGTTCTTCCTGTTTGTACTCACTTCATAGACTTGTTTTGAGGATTATTATATGTAACATCCTTATTACAGTGGTTGGCACATTGTACTAGGTGTTAACTATATGTGGATCTCACAAAAACTATACACTTTATTTTTAGAAGTTCACATACAGGTTAGTAAGGTTAACCAGTGCACAGTTGTTGAGTGCCCACAGTTTCTTGTTATTACTCAGTAACTCATCAGAGGTGAAAGAATGTCTGTAAGGAACATTGGCAAGAAAGTGGCCAAAGCATTCAGTAATAGCAGATGGGAAGGCATATGGAACATTCTAGAGATATTTCATGAGCTTAGAATAATTCAACAATTTTAGGCCAGGCGTGTTGGCTCATGCCTGTAATCCCAGCACTTTGGGAGGCTGAGGTGGGTGGATCACCTGAGGTCAGGAGTTGGAGACCAGCCTGGCCAACATGGCAAAACCCCGTCTCTACTAAAAGTACAAAAATTAGCCGGGCGTGGTGGCGGGCACCTGTAATCCCAGCTATTCAGGAGGCTGAGGCAGGAGAATCACTTGAACCCGGAGGCAGTGGTTGCAGTGAGCTAAAATTGTGACACTGCACTCCAGCCTGGGTGACAAGAGCAAGACTCCCTCTCAAAAAAAAAAAAAAGAATAATTCAATTCCAATGGCAGTGATGTGTGCGGTTTGCACCAGGGAGTTGTGTGATTTCTATTCATTGACTAAATTAATAAAGCTGTTTAATTGACCAAATTTTTATATGTAGTTTCCAGGAGTCTAATTATAAACCACAGATTTCTTCTTTCCCCTCTGTCACCCCCCACCTTCTGGTATACTTATACAGCGTACTTGCATTATTGTAATTTTAAACCATTTTCAGTTTCAAATGCTTTAGAAATAGACCAGTTGTTTTTGTGGTATATTGCAACAACAGGAAGATTATATTACCAATAAAATGAGATTAAAAAAATTAGAGCTTTTCCCTTAATTATATAATGTTTACAAACTTGGTGTAGATGTGACCATGTTATTCATAATAACAATCCTTTGTGTGGCACAGGGCATCATGGGAAAATAATGGAGTCCCAGGGGGTAGAAGGCACTCTTTTTTGATCAGTTTCTGTCTCCAATAAAGCAGGACTATAGGGATCGTGCCTGACCCTGAAAAACTGTTGGAGACTTTTATCTTTTACTTTTTATAACTGTGTTATTTCCCACTAGCCTGGACTGGAAAGCAGCCTTGGACTGCATTGGAACCCTGACTGCTCAGGTTTACAGTACCAAGGCCCCAGTTTTCTGAGAACCCACCTCATCCTAGATCAGGTCTGCTTTAGAGTGCATTTTAGAATGCACAGTGACCTTCTAAAACAGAAAAAGGATGTGAATGGATAGTGACACGTATGGAGGGCAGGACTTGGCACCTGACCATGGCATTCGGGGCTTCTCTTTCCCTTTGAAATGTGCCATTACTTTAAAAATGGATCTAATATCAGTTATTGATTCACCTTATGTATGGCCAAAATGTTATAATGCATGTTTTGCAAGTGCTGTATGCAAATGCTTAGAGCAATCAGTGTGGTTTTCTTACCGCTGTCAACCACCTCTGCTTTTCTTTCCTCTTTTACCGTTTTCTTATAAAAGAGACCTTGAGTATGCTTCTCTCTTCCAAATTTTATTTTGGGTCTTTTATCTCCATATAACTCTTTATAGTTTGTATTTTGCTGAGAACTTTGATGTCTGGAACCTACAGTTGATCCTTTTTTGTAGAGAGCAAGAAAAATCTGGATGTGCTGGTCAAGGAATCCTCTGAGAATTATGGACACTGGGGGAGGAAAGTGGATGTCAGGGAGGAGAACTAGAAGAAGAATGTATTATTCACAGGAAGCCTAAGATGAAAAATATTGGCAAAAGAGATTGGGAAATATAGGTAGTTATGGAATTCCTAATAACTAGGGAATCTGACCTAAGACCTTTGTTTTTTCGTGAGTGTAGTGGAATTTAAACTGTGCATGTTATACAAAAAAAAAAAAAAAAAAACTGTCAGCATTGATGAAGGGTACAGATATACAGAGTCCCTTCTTTTTTTCCACAATACACTCTAAAAGTTCAGTTAAAAAGTAGAACAAGGAGAAATTTTTTTATAGTTACTGTATATAATCTACAGTTCTACTCTTTTGCGTCTACATTGGTAAAGGGAAATCGTACCCATAACAAGTGTTGAATCACTGACAATTGAGTAGATTAATAGGGTGAAAACCACAATGCAGATACTTTCTGATACTCCTAGATTAGGAGACAAGTGAAATTCAAGGTGGTAAAAAATTGGAACTTGCCTGTACCAGAGAACTGAAGAAAAACAGTAGCAAAATTGATAGGATCATATAAGAGTAATTATATTTTATATACTGCTTTTTAGCATCAACAGATTGTCAACAAGATTGAATTATACATTAATTAATTTTTTTTTTTTTTGAGATGCTCTGTTGCCCTGGATGAAGTACAGTGGTGTGATCTCAGCTCACTGCAACCTCTGCCTCCCAGGTTCAAGCGATTCTCCTGCCTCAGCCTCCCTAGTAGGTGGGAGTACAGGCATGTGCCACCATGCCTGGCTAATTTTTATATTCTTAGTAGATATGGAGTTTCACCATTTTGGCCAGGCTGATCTTGAAGTCCTGACCTCAAGTAATCCACCCACCTTGGCCTCCCAAAGTGCTGGGATTACAGGTGTAAGCCACCGCGCCCAGCCTTTTTGTTTGTTTGTTTGTTTGTTTTGAGACGGAGTTTCACTCTTATTTGCCCAGGCTGGAGTGCAATGGCATGATCTCAGCTCACTGCAACCTCTGCCTCCCAGGTTCCAGTGATTCTCCTGCCTCAGCCTCCCAAGTAGCTGAGATTACAGGCATGTGCCACAGTGTTTGGCTAATTGTGTATTTTCAGTAGAGACAGGGTTTCACTATGTCGGTCAGGCTGGTCTTGAACTCCTGACCTCAAGTGATCCACCTGCCTCGGCCTCCCAAAGTGCTGGGATTACAGGCATGAGCCACCATACCCTGCCCATTAATGTTTATTTTAATGTCTTATTACATTAAGCTATCTCTAGATAATATTTATAATCATTGCTCTGTATGTTTAAATAAACTCTATTGAATGACTGCCGGGGATCAGGTCACCCTTTGGAAATGACATTGTTATTGGTACTTCTGTATTCCAAGACCTCAGATACTGGAAAATCCTTGAGAAATACAAATTCCATCTGAATGGATGGCTTTTCCAAATAATGGAGAGTTAAGCTTTTATGTGCTAGAATGTAATATTAACTATATGAATGGAAATCTCTCTGATATTACTAATTGTCTCTGGCTGCTTCTCAGTGGACTATCTTTCTGAACATTGATGCAGGATATCCTTTGAGAAACATGATATGGGACAAATAACTAGTTGTACTATGTTAAAACTTTTTTTTTTTTTTTGAGACAAGGTTTTGTTCTGTCGCTTAGGCCAGAGTAAAGTGGAGTGATCATAGCTCACTGCAGCCTTGACCTCCCAGGCTCAGGCAATCCTCCCACCTCAGCCTTCAAAGAATCTAGGTCCATAGGTGCACGTCACCATGCCCAGCTAATTTTTAAAATTATTACTTGTAGAGATATGGTCTTCCTATGTTGCCCAGGGTGGTCTCAAACTCCTGGGCTCAAGCAGCCCTCCTGCCTCAGCCTCCCACAGTGCTGGGACTGCAGGGATGATCCATCACACCCAGCAGTGTTAAAACTGAAGATTTTAAAGCACATGCCATGGAATGCTCTGCTCAGTAACTTTTTTTTAAAATTATTTTTGAGATGGAGTCTCCCTCTGTCATCCAGGCTAGAGTGCAGTGGCACCATCTCGGCTCACTGCAACCTCCACCTCCCAGGTTCAAAAAATTCTCATTCCTCAGCCTCCCGAGTAGCTGGGATCACAGGCCAGCGCCATCACACCCGGCTAAGTTTTGTATGTTTAGTGGAGACGGGGTTTCACCATGTTGGTAAGCCTGGTCTTGAACTCCTGACCTCAGGTGATCCACCTGCCTCAGCCTCCCAAAGTGCTGGGATTACAAATGTGAGCCACCGCTCCCGGTCTCTGCTCAGTAATTTTGGATGATGCACAGGGAGCAGAGTCAGAATTACTTCTAAGCCTTAGTATAGACATTTAGTTAAATGCAATCCAACTCTTATATTTTACAACTTACTGCAACTACTTAATAGCAACTTTTAGTTCATATTTTATTGGCTGAGTCTGTTATTCTGATTCTGTAGAATTGCTTCTAACTAGGCCCAGGGTATCTCATGTGTACCTGACACACCTACTTAGACCTTCAGTAAAACTTGCATTTTAACATCTGGTATATGTTTCAACATTAAGTGCACCCAAGTTTGTTTATTTTTTAAACAAAGTCTTTGCTGTAAATCAAAAGACAATTGTAGGAAAGAGAGAATCTACTTCAAACCAAAGATGTTGTTGAGCACCCAAACTGAGGAAAGAAAGCACAATGTGGTTGCTGAAGCACTTTCAGTGACTCATATTCTTCCAATGTGGCTATCTACTGCTGAAATGAACCTTTCCTATATGGCTAACACCATATGAGACAAGTGTACCTGTCTGTAAGGTTTAGGAAAAGATACTTGCCTTTGCTTAACATTCTCATTGTATGGCCAATCACTATTATGCTTCTTATTTAAGATTAGCACCAGTTACCCATGATTCTGCTCTTTGCCTTTCGCTGGAAAACATTAGGACTTTATATTTTAGAATATCTGGTTGGATATAGTTGTAGTTTATTCTTTCACCTATTTACTGTTTCGCTTGTTATGCTATTTTGTATAAACTACATTATTACATTTGTTTTGGTAGGGGAGAAAGGTGCAACTATGTCTCATGTATAGTGAATGCCCCTAATCTTGGAATACTGGGTTGAATCATTTGGAATTCTAATTGCCTGGCAGGATTCTGCCTTGTATGGAAAGACCTACAATCCATCAAGGAGTATGATAGGCCACATACAAAGGTTGAGCCTTGTAAAAAGTAAAGTAGAAGTTCCTCTTCAAAGACTTTCCTCCCCATCTAATTAAGAATAAGAGTAACTTCTCTTAGAAGCAAAATTTATTCAAAGACCTGTGCTAACTTTCTTAAATATCTGCTAGCCATAATAAAGAAATCAATGTACTTTATGTTCTTAGCTCCTACAATTTAGCCTAAATATTTGCCCTCGCATGCTTATACTGGTCCAAGCAAGCATTAAGTCATAGCCTGTTCCCCTTCCTAATTTGAAGGTGTTTTTACTTTTCTCAGCATTCCACAAGTTACTTCCTCCTTCCTTTGTTGTCCTCTGCCTTTGCTTCTTTTAAAAAGTTCTAAGTTGCTAGCCAATCAGGACAAATACAGAATATGAGGTCCTGTTCCAGCCAATAGAAACCAGACACAGCAGTAAGGTGGACACGTCAGGTTATAAATGACCCTGTCTCCTTTGTTTGGTGCACTCTCATGGCAGAACTGCTGGCGAGTGTACCCTTTCTGCAGAAAGTAAAAATGGCCTTGCTGAGGAAATTAAATTTATGTTCAAGAGCTATTTCTTTACGGCACCGAGGAACAAGCGTTTCTAACAAACGTGGTTTACAGCATTTGTTTTCAAATCACCACTTACCTTACCACAGCTCATCAGTTTCGTCTCTGCCACCTCCATTTCAATTCTTACTGGTTTTTCTAGGGAGGCAACATTGTTTAGTGTTTCAAGAATGTTAAGGACCACTGGATCCAGACTTGGCTCAAATCCCAGCTCTGCTGTACACTGTGACCTTGAGCAACTGAAATTCCCTGTGTCTTAGTTTCTTCTTCTATAAAATGTGGATAATACTACCTACCTCTTGTGATTGTTTTTAATAGTTAAAATATTTAAAGATCTTAAAAATATCCCATGATGAATAGTAAGTTCTATAAAACTGTTAGCTATGATTGTTTCTCCATCTTCCTGCCTATTCTTCCAAATTTCCAACCCAGTTGACATTCTTGGCTCTCCTGTTTCAATTTGTAGTCTCTTTCCTCACATGGCATATTCTTGGCCTGCCATCTTGATAATCAACTCTCAAATCGGCACAGCCCTAGATCCTCTGTAACTGTTGCCTGCCTTTATGAGAAGCTGTGATTTTTGTCTGGTCTCTCAGGCCCCAGAAAGATTGGTGCTGTCTTGAGTTCTCCTGGCTTGGACCTGGGAGAAGTTCACCAGTGATTCTCTTACAAATCTATTGCCTATGGGAAAGGAGGAATTTTTTCCCATAAAAGCATTCTAAATTCTTGAGCATATGCTTTTGTTGGTATGCAGATCCTATCACCAAATGTGAGAGATACCAACTTTATCCCCAGAGCTCATTTAGACGACTCTCCCAGCTACCAGGATTTTTGATAAAATAGAGAACTTTACAGTTTTCTAAAAGACTGCTCAGTTTTCAGTTAAGGCAAAGCCAGTAATGTTCCTGGTTTTTTTGTTTGTTTGTTTGTTTTGTTTTTGCCATGCCAGCAAGAAAAAAATGGCCCACAATTCTTCTTATGATGGAGACCTTAGCATGAAAACTATGAGAGAATCCTCTTAATTGATCTGCAGTTAAACCAGCAGTAGTGGGGATGGCAGCTAGGTTCTGGCACTTAGTGTAAAATCTAACAGTATAAAATAATCTTGAATCTCTCCTTAGTCAATGGACGTGACAGCCATTCCTTATCCAGCACTGGCAATAAAAACCATGTGGGAACAGATACACAGATCTTTGTTGTCAAATTCCCTTAGTTTGAATCCTTGATTTACCATAGTTATATGCCTTTGGGCAAGTTATAATCTCTGTGGCCTAATTGATTTCTCCTTTGTAAATGGGGATCATTCCTGCTTCCAAGAGTTATTATCAGGTGATTATTATTATTAAGATTTAATTGAAGTACATATATGCAGAATGCTTAGCACAGTGCCTAGGTCAATAAGTGTTAGCTAAGCCAGGCTGGTATATTTGCTCTTGAAATAGAAGCCTATCTTCTGGGAATTAAAAAAAATACGTGGTAAACCTGTTCTATTTGGGGTTGAGGGGAAGGGTGGAAAGCTATGACTCTATCAAAATTACTTCAGCCTATACTTGATAACCATATATACACATACA
This sequence comes from Pongo abelii, assembly GCF_028885655.2. Taxonomy (NCBI): domain Eukaryota; kingdom Metazoa; phylum Chordata; class Mammalia; order Primates; family Hominidae; genus Pongo; species Pongo abelii. Next base: position 57,189,935 of record NC_072000.2, on the reverse strand, counting down.
TACACACATGTACTATATATATTTTCATGTACTCGTCTTAAAACTACTTAATCACTCCAAGAGTTCTGGGAGTCACAGTGAAGTTTCACACTTCACCTTAATTCCTCCTTTGAACTCTGAGTTTGAAGAAAATGTAGAACTTTCTAGGTAAGATGAAGACAATGGAATACTCTTCAGCCTCTTATTGCCTCTGTTGGATTCTGTAGTCTGCAGAATGGCAACCTGTGTTGTTAATTTCTAACACTTGTGTGTGACCAGTAGTTTGCAGATTTAATTGAGTGTAACAGTTACTGGGAAGATTGTTAAAATACAGATTCTCAGATCTTATCCCTGGAGATTTGGTACAAGAGATCTGAGCTAGGTCCAGAGAATCTTCCTCTTTAATAGAAGAAATTCTGTTTGCAAGGGGTTCGAAGACCTTACTTTGGTAATTCTGTTAGTTCATAAACCGCCTAGTCTAAATGGCCAGAAGCTGCCTCATCTTCACTTGTTTTCACTTACACTCTGAGAATTACCAGTTCAGTCAATCCAAGATTGCATTTCAAGAGATTCTAGGGGAGTTAACCTTCTTCTGGCAAATTGGTAGTTTTATTTAATCTCTATTGTTCTTTCTACCTATGTATTGCCACTCTGTCCTTCTAATTTAAAACTTCTGTATCTTATTGATCTGTATTATTTTGTCAGTGAGGAGAAGGATGAAGTCTCCAACCATAATTGTGGATATAGTTAGCCTGAATAAAGTTATATTGGTTTTTGCTTCATGTATTTTGAAGCTCTGTTTATAGATGTGTATACATTTAGGATTATTACATCCTTTGATGAAATACTGCCTTTATCACTTTGAAATATCCTGCTTTATCTCTGGTAATGTTTCTTTTGTTAAAGTCTACTTTATTTGATACTAATATAGCCACTCTAGATTCCTTTTGATTAGTATTTGCAATTTGTATCTTTTCCTGTCCTTTTACTTTTAAACCTGTATGTGTATTTACCTATCTGTTGGGTCCTGTTTTTTAAAATTTGTTCTGACAACCTCTGCCTTTCAATTGGCATTTTAGACCATTTACATTTAGTGTGATTAATGCTAAGTTTGATTTTAAAATGAACATCCTGCTGCTAATTTTCTATTTGTCCCCTTTGTTCTTCATTCCCTTTCTTCTCTTTTCCTGCCTTCTTTGGGATTGGATTTTGTTTAATGCTTCTCTTCTATCTTTAATATTAGTTTTTAGGGATACTTTTTCATAGTTATCTAGGTTTGTGTTCTCTGAGTTTTTTTGGTTGGTTGTGTGTTTTTTGAGACAGAGTCTCGCTCTGTTGCCCAGGCTGGAGTGCAGTGGCACAATCTCAGCTCACTGCAACCTCCACCTCCCGGGTTCAAGCAATTCTCCTGCCTAAGCCTCCCAAGTAGCTGGGATTACAGGCGCACATCACACTTGGCTAATTTTTGTATTTTTAGTAGAGATGGGGTTTCACCATGTTGATCAGGCTGGTCTTAAACTCCTGACCTCAGGTGCTCTACCCACCTCGACCTCCCAAAGTGCTGGGATCACAGGCATGAGCCACTGCACCAGGTCTTTCTAAGCTTTTTGAATTTTAATTACATATATATGTTAGATCATTTGATATAGTTCCGCAGCTCATGGATGCTGTATTCTGTTTAATTTTTCCCCCACTCTTTTTTTTCTTTGTATTTGTATTTGCATAATTTTTATTAACTTATTTTCGAGTTTACTGATTCTTTCCTCAGCTGTGTTGATCAAAGGTATTCTTTATCTATCTTAACCATTTTTCTAGTTTCTGGCATTTCTGTTTGACTCTTATAGTTTCTATTTCCACGCTGAAATTTCTCATCTAATTATACATGTTGCTTACCTTTTCCACTAGAGCCTTTAAAGAGTATATTAATCATAGTTATTTTAATTTTTCTAATAGTTCCAGCATCTGTGGGCATTTCTGGTTTGGGTCTGTTTATACATACATATATTTTTTTTTTTTTTGTGGTCTCTTGACAGTGTGTTGGTTTTTCCCATCTTCTTTGTATGTCTTATAATTTAATTTAAAGTTGGACATCTTGTGGTGGGCAGTAGAGTATTTATGCCTAGAAATAGGCACGCCTTGTTTTTTGTTTTTGTTTTTGTTTTTGTTTTTGTTTTTGAGACAGGGTCTCACTCTGTTGCCCAGGCTGGAGTGCAGTGGTGCGATCTCAGCTCACTGCAACCTCTGCCTCCTGGGTTCAAGTAATTCTCAAGGCATACCTTGTATTTCGCTAGACGTTTAGTGTGGGGGATTGAGCAACCTAGTTGGGAGTCGATCTGCGTTTGGGTTTCATTATTGCTGTGGTTACTATCAGTGCACCACAGGCTTCAAATTCCCGTAGCATTGCCTTGCATTTCGAGTAGAGGGCTGGTTTGCCGAGGATTTTTCTTCAGGTCTGCTTTATTCTTAGCTTCAGGTTTTCCCTTTCCAACTTTATCTCAAAGAAGGTTCTTCATGCTTTTACTCTCCCCCAGAAATAGATGAAACTTACTCCCTAACTTGGTGATGATGGTGTGGGCGAGAGTGGGGAAGGGACATTCTCTGTTGTTCTGGTTCTGCCTTATTCTTAGGCACAGTGTCTCTGGGTCTCAGGAGTGCAGCCTTCTCAGCAATTCTGCCGGACCCCAGCCATGAATGACCTCATGTTCTAGGCCCAGGACAATTTCCTGCCTCTGATAGTTTGCCTGTGTGGGTGTGGGTGTGGGTGTGGGTTTTGTTTTTTTTTTTTTCTCTCCTATTACCTTTTCCCAGCTGCTATGGTTCTTTAGTTGTTGATTTTCTAGCAGCAGCTTAAGGCTTTCATTCCTTAGGTGAGATAGGGAGTAAGGACCTAGACAAGACCTTATAAGGATCCAGGCAGACCTTTCCATACCTGCCACTGTTCCCCTCTCCCAGCCCTGCACTATGAAGGGGATACTTTTTCAAGTTCTTGCCCTTCCCTCAGTCTTTCTTATGAGTTCCTGGTAATATCTGTGGAGAAGAACCTGCAACAAGGTGTAATTTCCTCTTGTGTCTGAAGCCCCAGAAGTTTTATACTCTTACTATAGCCCACACTGGACCTTTAGCAAATTGTTGAAACATTTTTGCTGAAATCTTTTTACTGGCTTGTATGGCATCTGATGTCTTCTCCCTAAGTAAGCAAGTACTTACATCTTATTTTTCCTTAGATAGTATTAGTTAGTTGCACTGTGACCTCAGCTCTCTGAAGGGTTCAAAAATTTTTGTGTCACTCTTGTAGACTGGAAGAACCTTATTAGCATACATTCATTTACCCTCCTCATAGCCGTTTTGCCATTGTCATACATTTCATTACTATTTGTTATAAACACCAAAATACAATCTTTATAAACACCAAAATACAATCTTTTTGCTTTTTTTTTTTTTTTGAGACAGAGTCTCGCTCTGTTGCCCAGGCTGGAGTGCAGTGGCACAATTTTGGCTCACTGCAGCCTCCATCTCCAGGGCTCAAACAGTTCTCCTGCCTCAGCCTCCCAAGTAGCTGGGATTATAGATGTGCAACACCACACCTGGCTAATTTTTGTATTTTTAGTAGAGATAAGGTTTCACCATGTTGGCCAAGCTGATCTTGAACTCCTGACCTCAAGTGATCTGCCCATCTCGGCCTCCAAAAGTCCCGGGATTACAGGCATGAGCCACCGCACCCAGCCTTTAAGTAGTCAATTTTTAAAAAAACAATTTATTTAAATTCTGTTTCTCTTAGTTTTGAAAGATAATTTTGCTGGATATAGAATCCTAGGTGGATATTTTTGTTTCCTTCACAACTTAAATATCACTTCATTGTCTTTCTCTTCTATAGTTTCTGATGAGAAGTTTGCTATTGTTTTTATCTTTGTTCTTCTAACATCCAGCTTTTTTTCCCTGACAGCTTCCTCCCCCCTACCCCCGACTTTATTGATGACTTGCAGCAATTTGATTATGATGTGTCTTGCTTATGATGTGTCTTGCTGTTGTTTTCTTCATAATTCATCTGCATGGGATTTGTTGAGATTCTGGGAACTGTGGGTTTATCACGTTCATCAAATTTGGCTATTCTCCAAATTTATTTTTCTGTTCATCCTACCCCTTATCTCGGATTCCTACTACATGTAAGTCAGTATGCTTTGATATTGCTTAACAACTCTGTACATTTTGATATTGCCCTACAGTATATTGCCCTGTAGCCTTGTGATTTTCTTTTATTTTTATTTTTATTTTTATTTTTTGAGAAAGAGTCTCACTGTGTCACCCAGGCTGGAGTGCAGTGGTGCAATCTCAGCTCACTGCAACCTCCGCCTCCCAAGTTTAAGCGATTCTCCTGTCTCAGCCTCTCAAATAGTTGGAATTACAGGCGTGTGCCACCAAGCCCAGCTAATTTTTGTATTTTTAGTAGAGACAGGGTTTCGCCGTGTTGGCCAGGCTGGTCTCAAACTCCTGACCTCAAGTGATCCACCTGCCTCAGCCTTCCAGAGTGTTGGGATTTCAGGCGTGAGCCACCGCACCTGGCCTGCCCTGTTATTTTCTTTTTTTCTTTGTATTTCATCTTAGTTTCTATTATGTTTCTGTTGCTGTTTTCTTGAATGATTATGTCCTGTTGCTATATTATGACTTTGAAGAATTTCACTGATCTTTTCTTCTGTAATTTCTAATTTACTATTGATCTCATTTGTTAAATGTTTTATTTTTGATGTTGTATTTTTCATTTCTAGGAGTTCATTTTAGGTATTTTTTGTATCTTCTGTTTTCTTCCTCATCATGTTTGTATTTTCCTCCACCTTCTTGAATCTAGGGAGTGAGGAATGGTTGTTTTAACATCTTTTTCTGCCAGTTTTCCCATCCATGTTGTTTCTGGATGTTTTTATTGACTGACTTTTCTCCTGGGTATGTGAATTTTCATGCTTCTTTGGATACCTGTTAGGCATATGCTTTAGATGTTTTTGGATTATGTAGGATTCCTTTAGTACTTTTGGGTTTTATTCTAATGGACAGTTAAGATACTTCAGATTAATTTGTTCTATCAAGGCTTTCTTTTGAGCTTTGTTAGGGTAGTCACAGCAGCATTTAATGGGATAATTTATCTCCACTACTGAGGCACTACCTTTCTGAGGACATTGCTCACTGCCTCTTGGATTAGGTCTTTATATTCTGACTGCTGATTGGAACATGAACTATTGTTGCCTTATATGAGCTCTGGAGATTGTTCCACCTGCTCCTTTCCAGTGGTTCTTTTCTCTGGCTTCAGGTAGTTTTCTCCTTTATGTGCATAAGCCAGTACTCAGCTAAAGAATAAAGGGAACTCTTCTAGAGATCTTTGGCACTGTCTTTCTACAGTGCCAAAATGCTCTGTACTACATTTTGCCTCACAAATTCTAGGTCTTGGCGTTCCTGAACTCTTAGCTGTTTCAAAACTCAATTAGAGTGCTAGGCTTTGTTTGGATTAACTTTCCCTGTGCTATTGCCTGGAAACTCTGGCATTAAGCTTGTACTGTCTCACGTGTCTGTGTGAAGAGACTACCAAAACAGGCTTTGTGTGAGCAACATGGCTGTTTATTTCACCTGGGTGCTGGCGGGCTGAGTCCGAAAAGAGAGTCAGCAAAGGGTGATGGATTATCATTAGTTCTTACAGGTTTTGGGATAGGTGATGGAGATAGGAGCAGTGTTTTGAGGGCAGAGGGTGGATCTCATAAAGTACATTCTCAAGGGTGGGGAGAATTACAAAGAACCTTCTTAAGGGTGGGGGAAATTACAAAGCACATTGATCAGTTAGGGTGGGGCAGAAACAAATTACAATGGTGGAATGTCATCAATTAAGGCTATTTTCACTTTTGTGGATCTTCAGTTGCTTCAGGTGTTCTGGATGTATACGTGCAGGTCACAGGAGATATGATGGCTTAGCTTGGGCTCAGAGGCCTGACATTACAGTGGTAGGAATTCTTTCAGTGATCACTGTCCTCTTCTGTCTTTTGTACAATATCTGAAAATCGTTGTTGCATATATTTTGTCTGATTTTCTAGTTATTTAAGGTGAGATATTAAATCCATTATGTGTTATTCTGTCATTGCTGGAAGTAGAAGTCTCTTCTTCCAGTTTAACTGATTTACTCTCTTCATTCTTGACCATCTTTATTTCTCTATTAGGCACAACCCAGTGCTTACATATCCTATGTGCCTTCCTATTCAGGAATGTTAAAATGGACAACTCTTTAGTGAGCTAATACAGATCATGCGGCTGCCACACAGAGTAGAATTGAGATGTGTTATGTGTCACGTGTCCGTGTGAAGAGAGTCTGCCAGCAGGCTTTGTGTGAGCAGCAAGGCTGTTTATTTCACCTGGGTGCAGTTGGGCTGAGTCTGAAAAAGGAGTCAGCAAAGGGTGGTGGGATTATCATTAGTTCTTATAGGTTTGGGATAGGCGGGCAGGGGGTGGATCTCACCAAGTGCATTCTCAAGGGCGGAGAGAATACTACAAAGTACCTTCTTAAGGGCAGGGGAATATCACAAAGTGCATTATCACAAGGGTGGGGAGGGTGTATTGTCATAAGGTCAATTGATCAGTTAGGGTGGGGCAGGAACAGATCACAATGGTGGAATGTCATCTTTTGTGGTTCTTCAGTTGCTTCAGACCATCTGGATGTATACCTGCAGGTCGCAGGGGATATGATGGCTTAGCTTGGGCTCAGAGGCCTGACATTCCTGTCTTTTTATATTAATAAGAAAAACAAAACAAAATGGTGGTGAAGTGTTGGGGTGGCGAAAATTTTTGGGGGTGGTATGGAGAGATCATGGGCGATGTTTCTCAGGGCTGCTTCGAGCGGAATTGGGGCAGCATGGGAACCTATAGTGGGAGAGATTAAACTGAAGAAAGATTTTGGGGTAAGGGGTGATATTGTGGGGTTATTAGAAGGAGCATTTGTTATATAGAATGATTGGTGATGGCCTGTATGCAGTTTTGTATGAATTGAGAAACTAAATGGAAGATACAAGGTCTGAATAAAAGGAAGAGGAAAACAGGTATTAAAGGACTAAGAATTGGGAGTACCCAGGACATCCAATTAGAGAGTGCCCAAGGGGGTTCAGCATAGTTATTTGTTTGGTTGGGGAGTTTTGGGGCTCTATCCTTGAGTCTTTTATGTTGTCATATACGAGGCCAGATTGATTTAGGAAAAAACAACACTCTTCATTTAAAAATACAGAGTCTGCTTTTTTTTTTTTTTAGCAGTGAGTAGGTCGAGGCCTCGGCGGTTCTGGAGGAAAGAGAAATGCAAAGCCAGCAATTGTTTGTTAAGGAAGGATTAGAAATGGCTAGGAGAGAGTGAGTGAGATTGATAGTGTGGTGGAGATAGCTGGGGAGAGGTAGAGGGTAGCATAAGATGGGAATGAGAATAAGAGTGAGTATAAAAGTAAAGAATAGGACCTCATCAGGGCGAGAGTATTGGAGTGTGCCCTGTCAGCAAAGATCATCTGTTCACTCCAAGAGGGAGTCAAGAGTGGCTGATTGGAGATAGTACCAGGAGATATCCACTACAATGGTTTGGAGGAAAAGTGTAAACTGGCAACGTAAACAAGGGCAGGGTATTTACGAGTAGTTGAGAATAGTGAATAGGAGTATGACTAGACAGAAGAGAGTAGGGATGACAAGTTTTTGGGGCACAGTCCAAGTAGTGGGAGTGACTGCATAAAGCCCTGTTGCAAAAAGTAGGGTAAGGACGAATAGACCTAATAGAATGAAGGGATGTATTAGGCTCATAAGGCTTATTACTGTTGTTCAGAAATGCAAGTGAGTTTAAGGGAAGTAGGGGAGAGTACTTGCGACTTCAGGCTGGCTGTCCGATGGACACAGCTTTATTCTGGAATGGTGAACCCAATGGGGAGGGTCTTGTAGGCGGACAGCAGTTGGGGTACTATAGATGACTAAGTAGGGTCTGGTCCATCGAGGTTGTAGAATTTGAGGGGTCAGATTCTTAACAAGAACTGATCATCCAGCTAGGGTGTCTTCATATGGCTGGGAATCTGGAGTAGGCAAGAGAAGATTAGCAGCTCGGAGAATTTCCTCTCTAGCTTGCTGGAGGACTGGAAGATAATCACCTAGAGGGCTGGTGTCTGGAATGAGACTGGGGCCTAATAAAAAGGAGCGTCCATACAGGAGCTCAAATGGGCTGTACCCTGTAGCATCCGGAGGACAGGCCCGAATTCTGAGAAGGGCATGTGGTAAAAGTACTGTCCAGTCCTTTTTAAGTTGGAGGCTGAGTTTGGTGAGGTATGTCTTTAAAAGACAATTTGTTCTTTCTACCTTTCCTAAGGATTGAGGGCAATAAGGAGCATGAAGTTTCCATTGAATGCCCAGGGACTGGGAGACTGCCTGAGTGACTTGACTAATAAAGGCCAGTCTGTTATCAGATTGTATAGAGGTGGGAAGGCCAAACTGAGGAAGTATGTCTGGGAGAAGGGAAGAAATAACTGTGGTGGCCTTCTCAGACCCTGTGGGAAAGGCTTCTACCCATCCAGTGAAAGTGTTTACCCAGACCAAGAGGTATTTTAGTTTCCTGACTCCAGGCATGTAAGTAAAGTCAACTTGCCAGTCCTGGGCAGGGGCAAATCCCCGAGCTTGATGTATAGGGAAGGGAGGGGGCCTGAACAATCCCTGAGGAGTAGTAGAATAGCAGATGGAACACAGAGAAGTGATTTCCTTGAGGATAGATTTCCATGATGGAAAGGAAATGAGAGGTTCTAAGAGATGGGCTAGCAGCCTGTAACCTTCATGGACGAGGTTATGAAATGATGACAGAATAGAATGGACCTGTGAGTCTGGAAGGAGATATTTTCCTTGGTCCAAGAACCGTTTGCCTTATATGGGGAAAGATTGATAGGTAGAAGTTTCAGTGGGAGAGTAGGTGGGAGTGACCGGTGAGAAGGAGAAAAACTGGCCGTGAGGGACAGAAGTTGGAACGCTACCTTACCAGCAGAAGCGTTGCCCTGAGCAATGCTTCTTTAGCTAGCTTATCAGCAGAAGCATTGCCCTGAGCGCTGGGATCTGATGCCTTTTGATGGCCCTTGCAGTGAATGATTCCAGCTTCCTTTTGAAGTAAAGTGGCCTTTGGAAGTAAAGCGGCATTGAGAAGAGTTTTTATTAAAGAGGCATTAATGATGGAGGATCCTTGCTTAGTGAGGAAACCTCTTTCTGCCCATGTAACAGCATGGTGGTGCAGGATATAGAAGGCATATTTAGAGTCAACATAAATATTGACGCACAGTTCTTTTGCAAGAGTGAGGGCCTGAGTTAAGACAGTGAGTTCGGCTTGCTGAGAGGTAGTGGAGGGGGGCAGAGCAGTAGACTCAATGATAGATGTGGAAGACACTATAGCATAGCCTGCCTTGGCCAGTGATTGGCGATTGGGCCTGGAAGAACTACCATCAATAAACCAAGTGTGATCAGGGTGAGGAACAGGAAAGAAGGAAATATGGGGAAATGAAGTGAATGCCAGGTAGATCAGAGAGATGCAGTCATGGGGGGTCATGTGTGGTATCAGGAATAATGTGGGGGCCAGCCTGAAACAGTAAGGTCAAGTTGTTTGGACAGAAAGGCTACAGGGTGCGGTCCCGGCTCTTGTGTAAGAATCCTGACCTCACAGCCCTGCGCCTTGGCTGTGTGTAATGAAAAAGGGTTGGGATGAGTTAGGGAGAGCTAGTGGGGAGCAGCTTTTAGGGCTGTTTTTTAAAGAATGGAAAGGGGAGTGAGGAAAGGATTGAGGATTTATGGGGTCAACTAGGTTTCCTTTTGTGAATTTATATAATGGTTTAGTCAGGATGGCAAAACTAGGTATCTAAAGGCGAAAGTACCTAACCATGCCTAGGAAGGAAAGGAGTTGTTGCTTTGTAGAAGGGGTTGAGGTTTGGGAGATTAGCTGGACATGATCAGCAGGGAGAGCACGCATGTTTTCGTGAAGAATTATGCTGAGGTAGGTAACGGATGGGGAAGAAATTTGAGCTTTGGAGGGGGATGTGCGATGTCCTTTTGAGAATAGATGTTGGAGGAGCAGGAGGGTGTCTTGTTGGGAAGATTTGTAGAAGGGGCTATAAAGTAGAAGGTTGTCAAAATGCTTAATAAGTTGAGAAGCAGATGGATGGAAAGAAAGTAAATCATGAAAAAGGGCTCGACTAAAGTAATGGGAACTGTCCCTGAAGCCTTCCGGCAGTACACCCAGGTAAGTTGCTGAGACTGATGGGTGTCTGGGTCAGTCCAGGTGAAAGCAAAAAAAGGCTGGGATGAAGGGTGTAAAGGAATAATAAAGAAAGCATATTTGAGATCCAGAACAGAATAATGGGTTGTGGAGGAAGGTATTGAGGATAGGAAAGTATATGGGTTTGGCACCATAGGATGGATGGGAAGGATGATTTGATTAATAAGGCGAAGATCCTGGACAGGCTTTATTCCCTTCAAAGCCTGTTGTGGGATGGCATACTGGCGTTGAGCCAGGAAGGCTGATTAGATTTTAATGGGATAGTAATGGGCATGTCATCGGTTGCCATGGAGGGAGTAAAGGTGTCCTATCACTTGTGGGTTAAGGTGGGGGGATGCAATAGGAAGATGCAAAGGAGGCTTTGAACTGGGGAAAAGGGCAGCAGTGAGGTGTGGCTGTAGCCCAGGAATAGTCAGGGAAGCAGATAATTTAGTTAAAGTGCCTCGACCAAATAAGGGAACTGGGCAGGTGGGGGTAACTAAAAAAGGAGTACATAAAGGAATGTTGTCCAAGCTGGCACCAGAGTTGGGGAGTTTTAAGAGGTTTAGAAGACTGGCCGTCAATACCCACAACAGTTATGGAGACAAGGGAAACAGGACCTTGAAAAGAAGTTAATGTGGAGTGGGTAACCTCTGTATTGATTAAGAAGGGGATGAACTTACCCTCCACTGTAAGAGTTACCCAAAGTGTCTGTGATGGTCCAAGAGGCTTTTGAGGAGATCGGGCAGCATCAGTTTTCAGCCACTAAGCTGAGAAGATCTGGAAAGAAGTCAGTCAGAGGGCCTTGGGCCAGAGTTCCAGGGCTCTGGGAGTGGCTGCCGGGCAAGTTGGACAGTCCGATTTCCAGTGAGGCCCCCACACAAATGGGACACGGCTTACGAGGAATCCCGGGCTGTGGGCATTCCTTGGCCCCGTGGCCAGATTTTCGGCACTTGAAGCAAGATTCTGGGGGAGGAGGTCCTGGAGGAATGCCTGGCTGCTGCAGTTCAGGCGTTTTAAAGGTCTTGTGTGCTGGAGATGTGGCTGGGGTTTGTCTCACAGCGGAGGCAAGTAATTGCAACTCTTCTCTATTATTGTACACCATGAAGGCGAGGTTAATTAAGTCCTGATGTGTGTTGGGAGCAGATTGGGTAATAAAATGTATATTGAGATTAAGATGGACTTCTGGCCCCTCTGGGTCTAGGGTGGTAAAATGTCTAAGGGTTGTTGCCAAATGGGCCGTGAACTGGGCTGGGTTTTTATATTTGATGAAAAAGAGTCTAAATGCTAACTGATTTGGGGAAGATCTGAAGGTCTATAGAGAAAAAGGAGTATTAACCTTGATTATGCCTTTAGTGCCAGCCACTTCTTGGAGAGGAAATTGTTGGGCTGGTAGGGGAGGGCTACTTGCGGAACGAAACTGTAATCCAGACCGGGTGTGAGGAGGGAGGGGATAAAAAGATTATAGGGTGGGGGAGTGGAGGCCGAGGAGGAATTGGGACCTGGCTCAGCCTGGCAAGGAGTAGCCTGGGGAGGAGGGGAGACGTCAGACAGGTCCGTAGAAAAGGAGGATTCAAAGGACTCAGAACTTGGGGTGGAAACTGAAGGAACAGACAGGAGAGAAAGAAGAAAGGTTTGTGACAAGTCACATTGCGAGCAGAGACTAGGGAGGGACCGATGTGTAAAAGAATGCCTGGACGTCAGGCACCTCAGACCATTTGCCCATTTTTATGACAATAATTATCTAGATCTTGTAGGATGGAGAAATCAAAAGTGCCGTTTTCTGGCCATTTAGAGCCATTATCAAGTTTGTATTGAGGCCAAGCAGTGTTGCAGAAGAAAATAAGATGCTTAGGTTTTTAGATCAGGCAAGAATTGAAGAGGTTTTAAGTTCTTGAGAACACAGGCTAAGGGAGAAGAAGGAGGAATGGAGGTTGAAAGATTGCCCATAGTGAAAGAGGCAAGCCCAGAGAAAAGAGAAGGTAGAGACATGGGGGGCGGGAGAGTGGTACTTGCCACCCAGGAGAGGTGGTGCTTGCCTCCCAGGGAAGGTGGTACTTGCCACCAACGTGAAGGTTCAAGGCAGGCATCCCCACAGTGATCAGACACCTCTGAAATGTGGGTGAATAATCAGGCAGGCATCCCTGCAGTGATTAAACACCAAGGGAAGACTGTCTTCCCGAGTCCGTGACCGGTGCCGGAGTTTTGAGTTAACGGATAAAACGCGTCTCCTCTGTCTCTACCAGAAAGGGAAAGGAACCAAAATTAAGAAAGGGAGAGATTGAAGGGTGGAGGGATAGCGAGAGAGGTTGAGAAGAGAGTGAAAAGACTGCTTACCCGATTTAAAATTGGTGAGATGTTCCTTGGGCTCGTTGGTCTGAGGACCTGAGATCGTAGGTGGATCTCCTCATGGAGTGAGGGCAAGGACAGGGGGCTGGTCTCCCGAAGGAGTCCCCCTGTCCCGGGTCTTCAGCACCAAATGTCATGCACGTCCATTTGAAGAGAGTCCACCAACAGGCTTTGTGTGAGCAACAAGGCTGTTTATTTCACCTGGGTGCAGGTTGGCTGAGTCCGAAAAAGGAGTCAGCAGATCGTGGTGGGATTATCATTAGTTCTTATAGGTTTGGGATAGGTGGGCCGGGGGTGGATCTCACAAAGTACATTCTCAAGGGCAGGGAGAATATTATAAAGTACCTTGTTAAGAGCAGGGGAATATCACAAAGTGCATTATCACAAGGGCAGGGAGGGTGTATTGTCATAAGGTCAGTTGATCAGTTAGGGTGGGGCAGGAACATATCACAATGGTGGAATGTTATCTTTTGTGGTTCTTCAGTTGCCTCAAGCCATCTGGATGTATACCTGCAGGTCACAGGGGATATGATGGCTCAGCTTGGGCTCAGAGGCCTGACTTTATGCAGTTATGGGCTGTAGGTAGTGATAGACTTTTGTATCAAAACTGTTGGCTTCTGGCCCTTTTTTGCTGACATAATGCATATGGCCTAACTGAACCAACTGTTGCACTTAATTTCTTATGCTCCTACAGTGGACTGAAGGTTAATATCTCCCCAAAATTTGTATGTTGAAATACTAAACCTCTAGGTGATGGTATTGGGGAAGTGGGGCCTTTGGGAAGTGATAAGGTCATTCGGCAGAGTCCTATGAATCACATTAACACCCTGCTCCTTCCCCGCTTCCACCATGTGAGGGCACAGTGAGAAGGCACAATGAACCAGAAAGTGGACCCTCACCAGACACCAAATCTGCTGGTGCCTTGATCTTAGACTTGGCAGTCTCCAGAGATGTGAGACATAAGTTTCCATTGTTAAAAGCCACCAACTTTATGGTATTTTATTACAGCAGCCTAGATGGACTAAGACAGATCCTTAGTCTCCATATATTAGTCCATTCTTAATGCTGCTATGAAGAAATACCCAAGACTTGGTAATTTATAAAGGAAAGGGGATTTTTAATTGACTCACAATTCCACGTGGCTGGGGAGGCCTCAGGAAACTTACAATCATGGTGGAAGGGGAAGCAAACACCTCTTTCTTCACATGGTAGGAGGAGAGAGAAATATAGAGCGAAGAGGGGAAAGCCCCTTATAAAACCATTAGATCTCGTGAGAACTCACTATCAGAACAGCATGGGAGAACCACCCGCGTGTTCTGTTCACCTCCCATGAGGTTCCTCCCCCAACACGTGGAGATTACAATTTGAATTACAGTTCAAGATGAGATTTTGGGTGGGGACACAGCCAAACTATGTCATTCCACCTTTCTTATTCTGTCTTGGTTCATACAACTATGCAACTCAATGTAAAAACAGACTCTTAAGGATCTATTTTCACATAAAAAAGACCTACCTTTTACTGATAACACCAGGAAGTAAATCAGAGCACTGAGTTAACTTGCCAGTCATTGTGTGTCTGTAGCGATCTCACCTTCAGGTCTTAGTATGTATTTGTTTTTTGGTTCTCTGGGCTTGCTTCTCCAGCTGTCATGGCATAAGGTTTTTATTTTAGAAGAGTTCGTGGGGAAAATGGTGTTTAGTTGTACCAAATGGCTAAAGATTCTTGACGGTTAGTGTTGATGTAGCTGTGTGTAACTACTGCATGTGGTTTTAGAAACTTCAAACAATATTTCACAAATTAAAATAGTGCCATAATTTGGGATGAGATTTTGTAGTTTACAAAGTACTTTCACATACATTATTTTATTAATCCCCATTGTAACCCTGCAGTGAGACAATATCCTCATGTTGTAGATGATAAGCTGAGGCTCAGAGAGGTTAAGGGGTGAACTGGAATTTTAGGCTAGGCCTCCTGAGTCCTTAACCCAGTTCTTTTTCTACTGTTGTACAGTCTGCAACTTCACTGTTTACACGATTTGAGCAGATAATGAAGCTTAGGTTGCCAATAATACTTAATATCCTAGATTATTTTGTAACCTGTGTAAAATTTCCTCACTCAACTTTATTGCTATGTATTCCTCCTGTTTGATGATTTTCTAAATAAATTTCTCAATTGTCTGGTAACTTTAGTTTCTTAAATGTTTCTTCTGCTTTTTTTAAAAAAAATATGTTCAAGCGTTTACATCTGTGCTTTTTAGCATTATGAATTTTGACTACACAAATCTTTTTCTCCTTTTTCTGTTCTTTTTTAAAAAAATTTGTTTCTCTTTTGATTTCAACCCCAGTTAGAGCTTAAATTCTGACGTGATTATTTTATTTATAACTAGTTAATCCTCCTGACTAGTAACTATTTTGACAGTCTGACATTTGTTTGCCATCTTACTAAACGCTGTGCTTCTCTTTTGTAACGTGAATTGTTTTCTTTCAATACATTTTTTCAAAACTTTAATTTCTTTAATTCAACAAATAGTTAATATTTACTAGGTAAACAAAAGATGGGAATGATCACTTCTACATCAAGTAAAAAGCTTTCCAGAGAAACTGATGCTTGATTTGAGTCTTAAAGAAGGATGTTACATCAGCCGGGTGGGTGGCTCATGCCTATAATCCCAGCACTTCGGGAGGCCAAGGTGGATGGATTGCTTGAGCCCAGGAGTTCAAGAGCATTCTGGATAATGTGATGAAACCCCATCTCTACTAAAAATACAAAAAATTAGCTGGGGATGGTGGCGCATGCCTGTGGTCCCAGCTCCTTGGGAGCTGAGGTGGGAGGATTACCTGAGCCCGGGAAGTCGAGGCTGCAGTGAGCCGTGATTGCTCCACTGCACTGCACTCTAGCCTGGGAGATGGGAGTGAGACCCTGTCTCAAAAAGAGTAAAATAGGGTATGCAGACACTACATTTAGATGTATTATAATGAAAATGTTTGAATTCATATTCACTTCTATTTCGCCCTTTCAATTTTTCTATTTTTGTGTATCATAATGAATCAAACATTTTAGAACAATAATATATATACATAATTTGTAAATATGTATACATAAGAATACTGAAAATATTTTTACCTTGGGTAAATGATCAGATTTAGAGAATTAACTATTTTTAATTAGTTGGGAACCAGTGATCACTTATGCAAGGACTGTGTTTTGTGATATATAACTTGAAGAACTTAAAGTACATATTTCTGGACCCTATCTCCAGAGACTGGTTTATTAAGTTTAGGAAGGAATCTTAAAAAATCCATCTTTGCTGGGCGCGGTGGCTCACACCTGTAATCCCAGCACTTTGGGAGGCCGAGGCGGGCAGATCACGAGGTCAGGAGTTTGAGACCAGCCTGGTCAACATGGTGAAACCCTGTCTCTACTAAAGATACAAAAAATCAGTCGGGCATGGTAGTGGGTGCCTGTAATCCCAGCTACTCAGGAAACTGAGGCAGGAGAATCACATGAACCCAGGAGGCGGAGGTTGCAGTGAGCCAAGATCGCACCATGGCCCTCCAGCCTTGGTGACAGGGCAAGATGCCATCTCAAAAAAAAAAAAAAAAAAAAATCCATCTTTTAATTTAATTCCTCAGGTGATTCCGATTATAGGCCAGGTTTAGAAACCACAGGTTTAAATCATGGAAAATATGTAGAGTAGAAAGAGAAAATAGAAAAGTTTGAATGACACTGTGCTGATATTAAAAGTTTCAACTATGTTAATACATATTCTTTTGATTTTAATAATCTGATAGAATGGCTATAATCAGTGTGGAATTGATTGTATCTACTAAGCTAAAATAAACACTGAAAATTCAGACAACTGTTTTATGGTTGTATACTCCATTTTATTTAGCAAGGTTTTTCTTCCATATCTATGCAGGTTATATCAAATTTTTTTTTCTTAGCTAAGTACCTAGAGATAAATTTTTCCCTAAGCATATAAAATTCTGCATTGCCTAGATACACCAAAATATTAAACTTGGAAGACTTGATATAAAATGGCCTATGATTTAAAGTCTCTTCTCCAAATTGAGATGCAAAGAATTGAGAATATATAAAAGCTACCTCCATGAATTAAAATTTGCAAAAAGGCTAAGAGTCTTATGTTGGAGTCCTAGCCCTGATACCTCAGATTGTGACAGTATTTGAAGATAAGACCTATAAAAGAGGTGATAAAGTTAAATTGAGACATTTAGGGTAGGTCCTAAACTTCCCTAATCCAGTCTGACTGGTGTCTTCACAAGAGGAGGGAATTTGGACACACAGAGACACGAGAGACACACACACACAGAGGAAAGGCCATAAGAAGACACAGCAAGAAGGTGACCATCTGCAAGCCAAGGAGAGAGGCCTTAGATCAAACCAGACCTGCTGACGCCTTAATCTTGGACTTCTAGCATCTAGAACTATGAGATAATAAATTTCTGTTGTTTAAGCCGCTCAATCTGTAGTATTTTGTACAGCAGCCTTAGCTAACTAATACAGGGACAATAAATCTTTTCATTAATTTTACAGCTACACTGCTGAAGCGCTAAGACATATACGCAGGTTTTAAAACCCTTACAGCCTTTTTCTTGAATTAAAATTAGCAAATGGTATTTAAGGTATACTTACATTGTCCAGAATTCTTTACTTCTATCAAAGTGGTTTGTAAATACTATTGACATTATCCCTTGTTGAAGCATTATTTAGTATTCTTAGCATGACTGTTACTTTCATATGCGATCTCAGTTATATTTTGAGGTATAGATATTTTTTATGTAAGATAAAATTCTGTATAATTGCTAACTACTATCCAACTTAGCAGCCAAGCTAAATGATTATTAGGATAATGATTAATTACTTTTGTCCTGCATTATTCTTTCAGATTAGAGTTTCTAGCTAGTGAATGAACAAGTATTCAGGTATTCTAATGCAAGGTAGCATTTTGATGCTAGATCCTAAGTTACTACCTTTCATTCCATTTACCAATTAAATGTTTGATTTTTAACTATATAAAAAAAAATACATATATATATATATATTTTTTTTTTTTTTTGAGACAGAGTTTCATCTTGTCACCCAGGCTGGAGTGCACTGGCGTGATCTCAGCTCATTGCAACCTCTGCCTCACAGGTTCAAGTGATTCTCCTGCCTCAGCCTCCCAAGTAGCTGGAATTAAAGCCGCCCGCCACCATGCCCGGCTAATTTTTTTGTATTTTTAGTAGAGACAGGGTTTCACCATGTTGGCCAGGCTGGTCTCGAACTCCTGACCTCAGGTGATCCACCCGCCTTGGCCTCCCAAAGTGCTGGGATTACAGGCATGAGCCACCATGCCTGGCCAACTTAATATATTTTTATCACCCATCTGAGTATTGTCAGCTTATTATTTTTAATTGTTGACTTTATTATGAAATATTTCAAACGTGAAAATATATAATCAGTACCTCTTTCACCTACCTTAAGAAATTAAACTTTACAGATACAATCAAAATCTCCTGACTCCTCCATTTCTCCGGTTTTTAATCCAGAAGTCACCACCTTTCCAAATTTCTGTTTATTTCCATGCATTATTATTCCCATTGGCATTTTTTGCTTGTTTTAGCTTTATGTAAACAGTCTCATTCTGTTTGCATCCTCCTAAAACTTGCATTTTAGTTTAATATAGATTTTCAAGATTTATCCATACTGATGCATATAGTTCCAGTGATTTGTTTTTACTTTGCATAGTAGTATTTCATTCCATGAATATACCACAGTTTATTTTCCTCTTTGGACATCTGGGTTGTTTGCAGGTCTGTTTGTTTTGCTATTACAAACATTGCTGTAATAATTATAGCAA
The DNA here is from genome assembly GCF_028885655.2 of Pongo abelii. Taxonomy (NCBI): domain Eukaryota; kingdom Metazoa; phylum Chordata; class Mammalia; order Primates; family Hominidae; genus Pongo; species Pongo abelii. The sequence goes on along the minus strand of NC_072000.2, from coordinate 57,171,476 downwards.
TTGGCCAGGTGCGGTGGCTCATGCCTATAATCCCAGCATTTTGGGAGGCCGAGGTCAGTGGATCACCTAAGGTCAGCAGTTTAAGACCAGCCTGGCCAACATGGTGAAACCCTGTCTCTACTAAAAATACAAAACTTAGCTGGGTGTGGTTGCGCGCACCTGTAATCCCACCTACTCGGGAGGCTGAGGCAGGAGAATCACTAGAACTCTGGAGGCGGAGGTTGCAATGAGCTCAGATCGCACCACTGCACTCCAGCCTGGGTGACACAGCAATATTCCATCTCAAAATAATAACAATAATAATAATAATAATAATAATAATTACAGCAGTTATCTGGCACATTTGTGTCTCTGTACAAATGTGCCAGAATTTCTCTAGATTATATACTTAGGAATAGACTGTTTCAAATTCTCTCTCTGTCTCTCTCATTACTGGTGAATCTCAGCATATTTTACATTATAGTTTTGTTAACTATTAGGGTTTCTCCTTCTGTAAAAATGTGGTTATATTTTAATCAGGAGACAGAAACCACTCTTAATTTCAACAGAGAGAGTATAACATAAAGAATTACTGGCCAGGCGCAGTAACTTACGCCTGTAATCCCAGCACTTTGGGAGGCTGAGGCGGGCAGATCACAAGGTCAGGAGTTCGAGACCAGCCTGACAAGCATGGTGAAACTCTATCTCTACTAAAAATAAAAATTAAAAAAAAAAAATTAGCCAGGCATGGTGGCGGGTGCCTGTAATCTCAGCTACTCGGAAGGCTAAGGTAGGAGAACTGCTTGAACCTGGGCCAAGATCGCACCACCGCACTCCAGCCTGGGCGATAGTGTGAGACGCTGTCAAAAAAAAAAAAAAAAAAAACTATTAGCAGAGGAACAAAGTAACAGAGCAAAGTAAAGTGTGTAAAGAATACAGAAATAATAGATACAGGTAGCAGCCACTATCTGTGGGACTGAGACAGAGCACCCAAGGAAGAGACCATTCCCTCTCAAGGTTGAGATTCAGACCTAGCTGGAGAGTGTGGCAGTGGTCACAAAGTGCTGCCCCATGGGGACTGTTAGAAATCTGCCCTCTAGAGTGCTAGCAGGGATAGTCTTCCCCAGGGAGGTGCCTTGCTGAGGAACTCATTGTAAGCTGCCTGAGTAGGTGCTAAAAAAGTAGTCCCAGGGGAGTTACATAGCAGGTGACATTTCACTGTGAAACTGCCAGGAGGTCTGGGGTGGTTGGTGCCAGGGAAGCAGCTCATGAGAAGGTGCCACTGCTGTTAGCACCTGGACGCTGCCAAAAATTAAAATCTGCATCCTGCAGGAACCCAATAAGGTAAGCACACTGGAACCAGGAGGAGAAACACCTTCTTCTTCCAGCATCCTTCAAGTGTCATCTACTGGTAAAGCCTAATTGGACCAGCTGGCAAGGGAGAACTATTTACAGAGTTCAGCTCCATTATTGTAGAGCACACAAGGAAGGGTAGATTTAGAGCTGAGAGGCAGTAAGTGGATAATTTACACGGTATCATTTGCTCTTTTTTTTTTTAATGTTTTGGGATACATGTGCAGAACGTGCAGGTTTGTTACATAGGTATATATGTGCCATGGTGGTTTGTTGCACCTATCAACCCGTCATCTAGATTTTAAGCCCTGCATGCATTAGGTATTTATCCTAATGGTCTCCCTCCCTTGCTCCCTGACCCCCCAACAGGCCCTGGTGTGTGGTGTTCTCCTCCCTGTATCCATGTGTTATCATTGTTCAGCTCCCACTTTTGACTGAGAACATGGGGTATTTGGTTTTCTGTTCCTGTGTTAGTTTGCGGAGAATGATGGCTTCCAGCTTCATCCATGCAAAGGACATGAACACATCCTTTTTTATGGCTGCATAGTATTCCATGGTGTATATGTGCCACATTTTCTTTATCCAGTCTATCATTGATGAGCATTTGGGTTGGTTCCAAGTCTTTGCTATTGTAAATAGTGCTGCAGTGAACATATGTGTGCATGTGTCTTTATAGTAGAATGATTTATAATCCTTTGGGTATATACCCAGTAACGGGATTGCTGGATCAAATGGTATTTCTGGTTCTAGCTTCTTGAGGAATCGCCACACTGTCTTCCACAATGGTTGAACTAATTTACACTCCCACCAACAGTGTAAAAGTGTTCCTGTTTCTCCACAGCCTCACCAGCATCTGTTGTTTCCTGACTTTTTAATAATCGCTATTCTAACTGGTGTGAGAGGTATCTCATTGTAGTTTTGATTTGCATTCCTCTAATGACTAGTGATGATGAACTTTTTTTTCATGTTTTTTGGCCGCATAGATGTTTTCTCTTGAGAAGTGTCTGTTCATATCCTTTGCCCACTTTTTGATGGGGTTTTTTTTTCTTGTAGATTTAAGTTCCTTGTAGATTCTGGATATTAGACCTTTGTCAGATGGGTAGATTTCAAAAATTTTCTCCCATTCTCTAGGTTGCCTGTTCACTCTGATGATAGTTTCTTTTGCTATACAGAAGCTCTTTAATTAGATCCCAGTTTGCAGTTGCTTTTGGTGTTTTATTCATGAAGTCTTTGTCCATGCCTATGTCCTGAATGGTATTGCCTAGGTTTTCTTCTAGGGTTTTTATGGTTTGGGGTTTTACATTGAAGTCTTTACTCTATTTTTGAGTTGATTTTTGTATAAGATATAAGGAAAGTGTCTAGTTTCTGTTTTCTGCATATAACTAGCCAGTTTTCCCAGCACCATTTATTAAATAAGGAATACTTTCCCCATTGTATGTTATGGTCAGGTTTGTCGAAGATCAGATGGTTGTAGTTGTGTGCTGCTATTTCTGAGGTCTCTGTTCTGTTCTATTAGTCTGTATATTTGTTTTGGTACTAGTACTATGCTGTTTTGGTTACTGTACCCTTGTATAGTTTGAAGTCAGGTAGTGTGGTGTCTCCAGCTTTGTTCTTTTTGCTTAGGATTGTCTTGGCTCTACAGGCTCTTTTTTGGTTCCATATAAAATTTAAAGTATTTTTTTCTAATTCTGCAAAGAAAGTCAATGGTAGCTTGATGGGAATATCATTGAATTTATGAACTACTTTAGGCCGTATGGTTATTTTCACGATATTGATTCTTCCTAACCATAAGCATAGAATTTTTTTCCATTTATTTGTGTCATTTTTATTTTGTTGAACAGTGGTTTGTAGTTCCTCTTGAAGACGTCCTTCACATCCCTTGAAAGTTGTATTCCTAGATATTTTATTTTGCTTCTAGCAATTGTGAATGGGAGTTCACTCATGATTTGGCTCTCTGCTTGTCTATTATTGGTGTATAAGAATGCTTGTGATTTTTGCGCATTGATTTTGTGTCCTGAGACTTTGCTGAAGCTGCTTATCAGCTTAAAGAGTTTTTAGTCTGAGACCATGGGGTTTTCTAAATATACAATCATGTCATTTGCAGAGACAATTTGACTTCCTCTCTTCCTATTTGAATACCCTTTATTTCTTTCTCTTGCCTGATTGCCCTGGCAGAACTTCCAGTACTATGTTGAATAGGAGTAGTGAGAGAGGACATCCTTGTCTTGTGCTGGTTTTCAAAGGGAATGCTTCCAGCTTTTGCCCATTCAGTGTGATATTGGCTATGGGTTTGTCATAAATAGCTCTTATTATTTTGAGTTATATTCTATTGATACCTAGTTTATTGAGAGTTTTTAGCATGAAGTTATGTTGAATTTTATCAAAGACCTTTTCTGCATCGATTGAGATAATTATGTGGTTTTTGTCATTGGTTCTCTTTATATGATGGATTACATTTATTGATTTGCATATGTTGAACTAGACTTGCATCCCAGGAATGAAGCTGACTTGTATGTGGTGGATAAGCTTTTTGATGTGCTGCTGGATTCGGTTTGCCAGTATTCTGTTGAGGATTTTCGCATCGATGTTCATCAGGTATATTGACCTAAAATTTTCTTTTTTGTTGTGTCTCTGCCAGGTTTTCGTATCAGGATGAGGCTGGCCTCATAAAATGAGTTAGGTAGGATTCTTTCTTTCTCTATTGATTGAAATAGTTTCAGAAGGAATGGTACCTTGACTCTTTATCCAATTTGCCAGTCTGTGTCTTTTGATTGGGGCAGTTAGCCCATTTACATTTAAGGTTAATATTGTTATGTTTGAATTTGATCCTGTCATTATGATGCTAGCTGGTTATTTTGCCCATTAATTGCTGCAGTTTCTTCATAGCATCGATGGTCTTTACCATTTGTCATATTTTTGCAGTGGCTGGTACCGGTTGTTTCTTTCCATGTTTAGTGCTTCCTTCAGGAGCTCTTGTAAGGCAGGCCTAGTGGTAACAAAATCTCTCAGCATTTGCTTGTCTGTAAAGGATTTTATTTCTCCTTCACTTTCGAAGCTTAGTTTGGCTGAATATGAGATTCTGGGTTGAAAATCCTTTTCTTTAAGAATGTTGAATGTCAGCCCACACTCTCTTCTGGCTTGTAGAGTTTCTGCTGAGAGATCCGCCGTTAGTCTGATGGGCTTTCCTTTGTGGGTAACCTGACCTTTCTCTCTGGCTGTGCTTAACGTTTTTTCCTTCATTTCAACCTTGGTGAATCTGACAATTATGTGTCTTGGGGTTGCTCTTCTCGAGGATTATCTTTGTAGTGTTCTCTGTATTTCCTGAATTTGAATGTTGGCCTGCCTTGCTAGGATGGGGAAGTTCTCCTGGATAATATCCTGAAGAGTGTTTTCTAACTTGGTTCCATTCTCCCGGTCACTTTCTGGTACACCAATCAAACATAGATTTGGTCTTTTCACATAGTCCCATATTTCTTGGAGGCTTTGTTTGTTTCTTTTTACTCTTTTTCTCTAATCTTCTCTTTTCATTTTATTTCATTAATTTGATCTTCAATCACTGATATTTTTTCTTCCACTTGTTTGAATCAGCTATTGAAGCTTATGCATGGGTCCCAAAGTTCTTGTGCCATGGTTTTCAGCTCCATCAGGTCACTTAAGGTCTTCTTTACACTGTTTTTTATTCTTGTTAGCCATTTGTCTAATCTTTTTTCAAGGTTTTTAGATTTCTTGTGATGGGTTAGAACATACTCCTTTAGCTCAGAGAAGTTTGTTATTACTGATCTGAAGCCTACTTCTGTCAACTCATCAAACTCATTCTCCATCCAGTTTTGTTCCCTTGCTGGCGAGGAGCTGCAATCCTTTGGAGGAGAAGAGGTGCTCTGTTTTTTGGATTTTTCAGCTTTTCTGCTGTGGTTTCTCCCCATCTTTGTGGTTTTATCTACCTTTGGTCTTTGATGATGGTGACCTACCGGTGGGGTTTTGGTGTGGATGTTCTTTTTGTTGATGTTGATGCTATTCCTTTCTGTTTGTTAGTTTTCCTTCTAACAGTCAGGTCCCTCAGCTGCAGGTCTGTTGGAGTTTGCTGGAGGTCTACTCCAGACCGTGTTTGCCTGGGTATCACCAGCGGAGGCTGCAGAACAGCAAATATTGCTGCTTGATCCTTCCTCTGGAAGCTTCGTCCCAGAGGGGCACCTGCCTGTTCAAGGTGTCTGTCAGCCAATACTGGGAGGTGTTTCCCAGTCAGGCAACACAGGGGTCAGGGACCCACTTGAGGAGGCAATCTGTCCATTCTCAGAGCTCGAACTCCCTGCTGAGAGAATTGCTACTCTCTGCAGAAGCTGTCTGCTGCCTTTTGTTCAGCTGTGCCCTGCCCCCAGAGGTGGAATCTATAGAGGCAGTAGGCCTTGCTGAGCTGCAGTGGGTTCTGCCCAGTTTGTGCTTCCTGGCCTCTTTGTTTACACTGTGAGCTACTTAAGCCCCAGCAATGGCAGATGCCCCTTTCCCCCGCCAGGCTACAGCCTCGAAGGTTGATCTCAGACTGTTGCGCTAGCAGTGAGCAAGGCTCCGTGGGTGTGGGACCCACCAAACCAGTCACAGGAGGGTATCTCCTGGTCTGCCAGTTGCTAAGACTGTGGGAATAGCGCAGTATTTGGTGAGGAGTGTACCATTTCTCCAGGTACAGTCTGTCACAGCTTCCCTTGGCTAGAAAAGGGAAATCCCCTGACCCTTTCTGCTTCCTGGGTGAGGCGATGCCCCACCATGCTTCAGCTTGCCCTCCGTGGGCTGCACCCACTGTCCAACCAGTCCCAATGAGATGAACCAGGTACCTCAGTTGAAAATGCAGAAATCGTTCACTTCTGTGTCAATCTCGCTGGGAGCTGCAGACCAGAGCTGTTCCTATTTGGCCATCTTGGAAGGGACCCCTATTTCTTCTAGATTTTCTATTTTATTTGCATAGAGGTGTTTATGATATTCTCTAATGGTAGTTTGTATTTCTGTGGGATTAGTGGTGATATCCCCTTTATCATTTTCATGTGTCTATTTGATTCTTCTCTCTTTTCTTCTTTATTAGTCTAGCTAGCAGTCTATTTTGTTAATTCTTCTCTCTTTTCTTCTTTATTAGTCTGGCTAGCAGTCTATCAATTTTGTTAATCTTTTCAAAAACCAAGCTCCTGGATTCATTGATTTTTTGAAGGGTTTTTTGTGTCTCTATCTCCTTTAGTTCTGCTCTATTTCTTGCCTTCTGCGAGCTTTTGAATTTGTTTGCTCTTGCTTCTCTAGTTCTTTTCATTGTGATGTTAGGATGTTGGTTTTCTATCTTTCTTGCTTTCTGATGTGGGTGTTTAGTGCTGTAAATTTCCATCTTAACACTGCTTTAGCTGTGTCCCAAAAATTCTCGTTCGTTGTCTCTTTGTTCTCATTGGTTTCAAAGAACTTCTTTATTTCTGCCTTAATTTCATGATTTACCCAGTAGTCATTCAGGAGCAGGTTGTTTGATTTCCATGTAGTTGTGTGGTTTTGAGTGAGATTCTTAATCCTGAGTTCTAATTTGATTGCACTGTGGTATGAGAGATTGTTTGTTATGATTTCCATTCTTTTGCATTTGTTGAGGATTGTTTTACTTCCAATTATGTGGTCATTTTAGAATAAGTGCTATGTGGCACTGAGAAAAATGTATATTCTGTTGATTGGGGTGGAGAGTTCTGAAGATGTCTATTAGGTCATCTTGGTCCAGAGTTGAGTTCAAGTCCTGAATTTCCTTGTTCATTTTCTGTCTCATTGATCAGTCTAATATTGACAGTGGTAGTTAAAGTCTCCTATTATTATTGTGTAGGAGTCTTAAGTCTCTTTGTAGGTCTCTAAGAACTTGTTTTATGAATCTGGGTGCTCCCGTATTGGATGTGTATATATTTAGGATAGTTAGCTCTTCTTGTTGCATTGATCCCTTTACCATTATATAATGTCCTTCTTTGTCTTTTTTGATCCTTGTTGGTAAAGTCTGTTTTATCAGAGATTAGGATTGCAACCCCTGCTTTTCTTTTCCATTGCATTTGCTTGGTAAATGTTCCTCCATCCCTTTATGTTGAGCCTATGTGTGTCTTTGCACATGAGATGGGTCTCCTGAATACAGCACACCAATGGGTCTTGACTCTATCCAATTTTCCAGTCTGTATCTTTTAATTGGGGCAGTTAGCCCATGTACATTTAAGGTTAATATTGTTATGTGTGAATTTGATCCTGTTATCGTGATGCTAGCTGGTTATTTTGCACATCATTTGATGTGGTTTCTTCATAATGTCATTGATCTTTATATTTTGTTTTGTTTTTGCAGTGGCTGGTATCGGTTTTTCCTTTCCATATTTAGTGCTTCCTTCAGGAGCTCTTATAAGGCAGGCCTGGAGATGACAAAATCCCTAGGCATCTGCTTGTCTGTAAAGAATTTTATTTCTCCTTTGCTTATGAAGCTTAGTTTGGCTGGATATGAAATTCTGGGTTGCAAATTCTTTTCCTTAAGAATGTTGAATATTGGCCCCCACTGTCTTCTGGCTTGTAAAGTTTCTGCAGAGAGATCCGATGTTAATCTGATAGGCTTCCCTTTGTAGATAACCTGACCTTTCTCTCTGGCTGCCCTTAACCTTTTTTCCTTTGTTTCAACCTTGGAGAATCTGACGGATTATGTGTCTTGGGGTTGCTCTTCTTGAGCAGTATCTTAGTGGTGGTCTCTATGTTTCCTGAATTTGAATGTTGGCCTGCCTTGCTAGGCTGGGGAACTTCTCGTGGATAATATCCTGAAGTGTGTTTTCCAACTTGACTTCATTCTCCCCACCACTTTCAGGTACACCAGTTAAACTTAAGTTTCGTCTTTTTCACATAGTCCCATATTTCTTGGAGGCTTTGTTCATTCCTCTTCATTCTTTTTTCTCTAATCTTTTCTTCATGCCTTTTTTCAGTCAGATGATCTTCAATCCCTGATATCCTTTCTTCCACTTGATCAATTTTGCCATTGATTCTTGTGTATGCTTCATGAAGTTCTCGGACTGTGTTTTTCAACTCCATCAGGTCATTTATGTCCCTCTTTAAACTGGTTATTCTAGTTAGCAGTTCCTGTAACCTTTATCAAGGTTCTTAGCCTCCATGCATTGGGTTAGGACATGCTCCTTTAGCTCAGAGGAGTTTGTTATTACCCACCTTCTGAAGCCTACTTCTGTCAATTCGTCAATCTCATTCTTCGTCCAGTTTTGTGCCCTTGCTGGAGAGGAGTTGTGATAATTTGGAGGAGAAGAGGCTTTCTGGTTTTTGGAATTTTCAGCGTTTTTGCACTGATTTTTTCTCATCTTCGTGGATTTATCTACCTTTGATCTTTGAGGCTGATGACCTTTGGATGGGGTTTTTGTGTGGTGGTCTTTTTTGTTGATGTTGTTGCTTTCTGTTTGTTAGTTTTTCTTCTATTAGTCAGGCCCCTCTCCTGCAGGTCTGCTGCAGTTTGCTGGAGGTCCACTCCAGACCCTCTTGACCTGCAGTGGAAGCTGCAGAACAGCAAAGATTGCTGCCTGCTCCTTCCTCTGGAAGCTTTGTCCCAGAGGGGCACTGGCCTGATGCCAGCCAGAGCTCCCCTGTATGAGGTGTCTGTCGGCCCCTGTTGAGAGGTCTCTCCCAGTCAGGAGGTATGGGGGTTAGGGACCCACTTGAGGAGGCAGCCTGTCCCTTAGCAGAGCTGGTGCACTGTACTGGGAGAATCACCCTTGTCAGTATCAACTGCTCTCTTCAGAGCTGGCAGGCAGAAAAGTTTAAATCTGCTGAAGCCTCGTGCCCACAGCCACCCTTTCCCCCAGGTGCTGTGTCCCAGGGAGATGAGAGTTTTATCTGTAAGCCCCTGACTGGCGCTGCTGTCTTTCCTTCAGAGGTGCTTCGCCCAGTGAGGAGGAATCTAGAGAAGCAGTGAGGAGGAATCTAGACTGCTTCTAGAGAAGCAGTCTGGTCACAGCTGCTTTGCCCCGCTGTGGTGAATTCCGCCCAGTCCAGACCTGCCAGGCTGCTTAGCACTGTCAGGGGAAAACCACCTACTAAAGCCTTGGTAGTGGTGGATGCCCCTCCCCTCACCAAGCTCCAGTGTCCCTGGTCGACTTCAGACTGCTGTGCTGACAGTGAGAATTTCAAGCCAGTGGTTCTTAGCTTGCTGGGCTCCATGGGAGTGGGACCCACTGAGCAAGACCACTTGGCTCCCTGGCTTCAGCCCCCTTTCTAGGGAAGTGAAGTCTCACTGGGGTTCCTGGAACCACTGGGTTTTGAAAAAAAACTCCTGCAGCTAGCTCAGTGTCTGCCCAAACAGCTGCCCAGTTATGTGCTTGAAGCCCAGGGCCCTGGTGGTGTAGACACACAAGAGAATCTTCTGATCTGCAGATTGCAAAAACCATGGGAAAAGCATAGTAACCCAGCTGGGTAGCACAGTCCCTCATGGGTTCCCTTGGCTGGCGGAAGGAGATCCGTTGGCTCCTTGCGCTTCCCAGGTGAAGTGACGCACCACCATGCTTCTGCTGATTCTCCGTGGGTTCATTTCTCCAATGAAATGAACTGGGTACCTCAGTTGGAAATGCAGAAATCACCCACCTTCTGCATTGGTCTCACTGGGACCTGCAGACCAGAGCTGTTCCTATTTGGCCATCTTGGCCTCTCCTCCTTTGCCCATATTTTAAAATAGAGTTTCTCATACTTTTTTTTTTTTTTTTTTTGGCTTGTACAGGGTTTTTTTTTAAAAAAAAAAAAAAAAAAAAAGAAAGAAAAAATATAGAATGGCTATATGCATTATAAATAATTTCTTCTAGTTCTAACCCTTTTTTTAAAAATAGTGAAAGATGGCCAGGCGTCATGGCATATGCCTGTAATCCCAGCACTTTGGGAGGCCGAAGCAGGAGATCACTTGAGGTCAGGAGTTTTGAGACCAGCCTGGCTATCATAGCGAAACCCTGACACTACTTAAAAAAAAAAAAATGGAAAAGTTAGCCAGGCGTGGTGGTGCACCCCTATATTCCTGGCTACTCTGGAAGCTGAGGCAGGAGAATTGCTTGAACCTGGGAGGCGGAGATTGCAGTGAACTGAGATCCGTGCCACTGCACTCCAGCCTGGGTGACAGAGCGAGACTGTGTCTCAAAAAACAAAAAAAAAGTGAAAGTCACATTTAAATTATTACATATTTCTTTACCAAGTGGTTCTAACATATCTTTTTTTATATTCAGGCACTCTTCATGATTTTCAGTATCATGAATAGCATGCAACCAGTTTTGTTAAAGTCAAGCAGGGCTTAGTGATAGATGTGAAGAACGTCTACCATTGTCTTGCAATAATAAAGAATGTGTAGGCTCCACAAATTATACTGGTATAGATGATAGATGCTGTAAAGACTATTCCACATGTTACTTACACAAATAGGAATAGAAAATAGTAGGTAAGGACATAAATTTTTGATAAGCAGATTGATAAGTAAGTTATATTAGTAATGTAGAATAAGAGATATAGGTGTTGAATATCATGGGCGTGGAGAGCATGCAAAAAACTTAGTCACCATAGAAAATGGTTTTATTTATGGTAATTTGAGAAAAGACCTGTTTGAAAAGGCTTTGATACAGCAATTAATTTTACCTAGCTCAATTCATGTCACATTAAACTGTGTAACTTTTTTTTTTTTTTTTTTGAGTTGGAGTCTCGCTCTGTTGCCAGGCTAGAGTGCAGTGGCACAATCTCAGCTCACTGCAACCTCTGCCTTCCAGGTTCAAGCGATTTTTCTGCCTCAGCCTCCCAAGTAGCTGGGACTACAGGAGTGCGCCACCATGCCCAGCTAATTTTTGTATTTTTAGTAGAGACACGGGGTTTCACCACGTTGGCCAGGATGTTCTCGATCTCTTGACCTCATGATCTGCCCACCTCGGCCTGTCAGAGTGCTGGGATTACAGGCGTGAGCCACCACGCCAGGCCCTATGTAACTTGTTATATTCATCTAAGACTGATACAGATTAGCAGTAGACAAAGTTGACAGTAGAGACACAGACAATGTTTAACATCTATTCTGTGGTCAAAATCCTTTCAATATAAGCAGTATATATACCTTCCACAACAAAGCTCCCTTTCATACTAAATTAAGGGAATGCCTTGAAAATTTAAATTTACCCTATTCTGTTTACTAAGGGAAGTGTTAAATACTTTAGGAAGTGTTCTGTGCTTTCAATTGGACAGTTAGCTTTGGGATATCTTAATTATCCACAATATTACATTTCAATAACCAGACTAATTTTAATGAGGTTGTCAAGCAAAGAAATTGTACCTGAATAGCTGAAACCTTGTATTTCTGTTCAACTCTAGTTCTGTAAAATGGATTTTAATTCAATGTATATTACATATCAAGCATTAAAGTGAAAAATTCTTAATTTGATGTATTTTGGGGGGGGTAGTAAACTTTAAAGATAATTACCAAAATACCAAGATACCTAGCCTCCTCTTAGTAATGCATAACAGCTTTTGCATGACCTGTACAGGAAAACTCAAAGTCTGCAGTACATAGGTACCAAGCTGCCTTTTGTCTTTCTAATTCAGAAAAAGCCTGATGCCTCTGCTGTAAGCACGTTAACTACAGGGAAGAAGGAAGAGTCATCATCACCAATAGCTACCCAGTCCTAGCTACTGTTAAAAAAAAATGATTTATGGGATATAGTCTTTACCCTAATGGAGAAATAAATGCTTGATGGTCTAAATTATAACTTAGAATATGTTTTTCTATAAGAAAACATAAAGGATGGTTTGATGGCAACAGTGCATTAATATGTTAGATATTTAATAGTTCAGGGGCTGATCTGGATTAGACACCATTTATAGCATTAATTCTGTGAGAAAAACATTCATTAGTTCCCAGATACAATAAACCTTGAAATGAGTGACTGCATTTTCCTTAGTTTTCTACCTCTTTCTTTTCTATCCTCTTTGTCTGTCATATCTCCTCCTTTTCTTATGTTTTCTACTTATCACTAATCCTTGCTTTCTTCTTCTCTAGGATACCAATACTCCACCATTCCTAATTTCCCATGCTCTGTGACTTCTTTCCTCTTTAAGTCAAGTGTGGTCAGATTTGAACCATAGACATGCCTTGGACCCTAAGTGAGTAAAGCTGTAGCGGCGTGGCCACATGAGGGAAGTGGTCCTTAGGACTTTCTCTGTACACATATATGTTGCAAAGTATAATATGGATGTAAAACAGTTCTCAGAAACAGACCTTTAGGAATCTTATACATAGAAACTCCCTCTGACTCTTGGTGTAAGTGTAGCTTTTTATACATAAATATCTTTTTTTTTTTTTTTTTCTTTGAGATGGAGTTTCTCTCTCTCGTTGCCCAGGCTGTAGTGCAATGGCGCGATCTCCGCTTACTGCAGCCTTCGCCTCCTGGGTTCAAGCAGTTCTTCTGCCTCAGCCTCCCGAGTAGCTGGGATTACAGGCGGCCGCCACCACGCCCGGCTAGTTTTTGTATTTTTAGTAGCATTTGATTCATTTCTATTCTTGAGCATTTTGTGAATAGGGTTCTTGGGTTGTTAGTTTAAGAGCATTCACTTCTGCAGATTAGTAAAGAGGAGCACCTATAATGGACAGTGTTACGGTGGAGTTGTTGGGTGGGGGATGGGTTGCCATGCCTTGTTTCTCTTTCATTTCTCTAGAAGCCTCAATTTTATCCCCACTTCCTTCTTTCCTCTTGCTGCCATGCCTCCAAGAGGTATCGTCTTTTCTCTGTCTCTTCTAGGAGCAATGCTACTCTGAAGCTGCTGCTTGTGGCCCCTCTCACTTTAATACAGCTTCCTGTAGCTAGTTCTATAAATTACCAAGTCCTAGGCCTGTCTTTGTATTTGGCAACGTTGAGGACTTTTTCTGAGGATGATGTTGCTTGTGCTTTATTTTAACCTCTGTTCCCTTCTCCTATTTTCTCAGTCTCTTAAGCCTTTCCTTACCCAACTCTTCCCACTCACAGGTTTGTAGCAGCAACAGGAACCATTGTAATGTGCTATTTCCTTATATAAAGGTAATTAAAAATTCATGGTATCATCTGTCTTGCAGTAGTGCTGAAAGTGTGAGTTATGTATGGTTTGTGTGTATATATATGTGTGTGGAGTCCTTTTGTTCTTACAGCTTTTGGGGAGGACATGTGGAGAGATTTAGATTTGGACAGTTGCCATTATCTTCCAGACCCAGAAGCTCATCTCATTTACCAATAATCTTAAAAGGCTATCATTCTCCCAACTTTACAAATGAATAAGCTAAGTCTTAGCGAAACTAAATAATTTGCTTAAAGGCACATAGCTACTAGTAATGTGAGAACCAAGATTCCAACCAAAGTTTGAGTTCAAAGTTCATTCAAGCTGTTTCTAATACATAACACAACCTATACTCTCAAATACAAAATGCATTTTCAGCTCTCATTTAGTTCTCACCTCCCAAGCAATAGAGGTTCTTTAGTGGTGTTCAACCACAAATAGTCATGAAACCCTTAGCTTCCTGGAAAAAAATTGAACAAGACAAAACACACACCTGTTTCTCCACCTGTATTCCCTATCACAGTGAATGGAAAGCTGACAGTATTTAGGTGGCTACCCAAGGCAGAAACCTGGGAGCCATCCAAGATGCTGCCTCCTCAAGTACTTCTTACAACTGGACACTAAGTGCTGTTTATTCCATCTCCTAGATCACTCTCAAATTCATCCCTTGTTTATCAGGCCTACAGTCATTATCTGAGTTCACACTAATCATTTCTTGCTTGTTTTATTTCAGAAGCCTCCTATGTAAACTCAGTATCCCTAGTTTCAACTCTACAACACTCTCACCACCATTACCCAATGCCTACTCACAAGCAAGTGTATATGTAAGTACATGCACATACATTCAGATTCCCTTCATTTACTCTCTCCTCTTTAAAACCCAGAATGTGTTGTGCTGGTTCTTTCTTCTGTATCTTGGATATGCTGTTCCTTCTATCTGGGATGCTTATGCCTATTTTCTACATTTAGCTAGCTTTTATGTTTACTTCTTCAGGAAAGCCTTTCATCACCTTCTATGATTTCACTGAAATAATTCTGTTACATGTCTGTCAGTATTTTTCTTAAGTGTATTCTACTTAGTCTTCCTCCCTTCTATAGAATTCTTAGATACAGGTGTTATGTCTTCATACATCTTGAGAACTCAAAAGGTAAGAGTAACTATCATAGCTAGGCGTGGTGGCTCAAACCTGTAATCCCAGCACTTAAGGAGGCTGAGGTGGGTGGATCATCTGAGATCAGGAGTTCGAGACTAGCCTGGCCAATATGGTGAAACCCTGTCTCTACTAAAAATACAAAAATTAGCTGGGCTTGGTGGTACACGCCTGTAATCCCAGCTACTCAGGTGGCTGAGGCAGAAGAATCTCTTGAACCCGGGAGGCGGAGGCTGCAGTGAGCCAAGATCACACCATTGCACCTGCACTGCAGCCTAGGTGACACAGCGAGAGTCCATCTCAAAAAAAGAGAAAATAACTATGTCATTATCCTAATTACAATTATTAGGAAGAATGGTCTTTATTGGAATCAAAAGAAGAACATGGGTTCTTCTTGACTGAAAAATAATTCTAAGGTTCATTTTCTACTACGCAAATGCTTGAGTGGATCTCATGTATGAGTAGGAATACATTTGCAATAAAGTTATTTATGTGGCCGGGCACAGTGCCTCACACCTGTAATCCTAGCACTTTGGGAGGCTGAGGCAGGTGGATCACCTGAGGTCAGGAGTTTGAGACCAGCCTGACCAACATGGAGAAGCCCTGTCTCTACTAAAAATACAAAATTAGCTGGGCGTGGTGGTGCATGCCTGTAATCCCAGCTACTCGGGAGGCTGAGGCAGAAGAACTGCTTGAACCCAGGAGGCGAAGGTTGCGGTGAACCGAGATCACGCCATTGCGCTACAGCCTGGGCAACGAGAGAGAGAAACTACATCTCAAAGAAAAAAAAAAGATATTTATGTATAGAAAGCTACACTTACACCAAGAGTCAGAGGGAGTTTCTATGTATAAGATTCCTAAAGGTCTGTTTCTGAGAACTGTTTTACATCCATATTATACTTTGCAACATACATGTGTACAGAGAAAGTCCTAAGGACCACTTCCCTCATGTGGCCACGCCGCTACAGCTTTACTCACTTAGGGTCCAAGGCATGTCTATGGTTCAAATCTGACCACACTTGACTTAAAGAGGAAAGAAGTCACAGAGCATGGGAAATTAGGAATGGTGGAGTATTGGTATTCTAGAGAAGAAGAAAGCAAGGATTAGTGATAAGTAGAAAACATAAGAAAAGGGGAAGGAGATATGACAGACAAAGAGGATAGAAAAGAAAGAGGTAGAAAACTAAGGAAAATGCAGTCACTCATTTCAAGGTTTATTGTATCTGGGAACTAATGAATGTTTTTCTCACAGAATTAATGCTATAAATGGTGTCTAATCCAGATCAGCCCCTGAACTATTAAATATCTAACATACTAATGCACTGTTGCCATCAAACTATCCTTTATGTTTTCTTATAGAAAAACATATTCTAAGTTATAATTTAGACCATCAAGCATTTATTTCTCCATTAGGGTAAAGACTATATCCCATAAATCATTTTTTTTTAACAGTAGCTAGGACTGGGTAGCTATTGGTGATGATGACTCTTCCTTCTTCCCTGTAGTTAACGTGCTTACAGCAGAGGCATCAGGCTTTTTCTGAATTAGAAAGACAAAAGGCAGCTTGGTACCTGTGGACTGTAGACTTTGAGTTTTCCTGTACAGGTCATGCAAAAGCTATTATGCATTACTAAGAGGAGGCTAGATATCTTGGTGTTTTGGTAATTATCTTTAAAGTTTATTACCGCCCCCCCCCAAAATACATCAGACTCAGCAAATTAAGAATTTTTCACTTTAATGCTTGATATGTAATATACATTGAATTAAAATCCATTTTACAGAACTAGAGTTGAACAGAAATACAAGGTTTCAGCTATTCAGGTACAATTTCTTTGCTTGACAACCTCATTAAAATTAGTCTGGTTATTGAAATGTAATATTGTGGATAATTAAGATATCCCAAAGCTAACTGTCCAATTGAAAGCACAGAACACTTCCTAAAGTATTTAACACTTCCCTTAGTAAACAGAATAGGGTAAATATAAATTTAAATTTTCAAGGCATTCCCTTAATTTAGCATGAAAGGGAGCTTTGTTGTGGGAGCTAAGACTTTAAAAGGAATATAGAAATTTGAAAGAAAGTGTTCCAGTTGATAAAACTTCTCCCCAAAAAAGCAAATGGAAAGGGCATCTCAGTGCTCCAACCAAATAAAATATTCTCAAACAAATCTGTGAACATACTACAAAAACCACAAACTTAGAAGCAGAAATCTAAACTCTGACATGGAAAGAAAAGAAGTGATAAAGGAAGAAGTGCAACAAAATTTGATTGAACACAGGAAAGAAATTGAAGAGAAAGGCAAAGCCATCTCAGAAAACTACAGTAATCCAGCTTGATAGCTGTGGTTTCGCTTTGTGCAGTTTCAGTTAGCCACAGTCCACCAGAGTCCAAAAATATTAAATGGAAAATTCCAGAAACAAGCAATTTTAAATTTTTTGTTTTTGGTTTTTTTTGAGACAAAGTCTTGCTCTGTCACCCAGGCTGGAGTGCAATGGCACTGTTACCAGGGGTCCTTGCTCCCAGAGCTCCCAAGATGGCGGCAGGCCGCTTCCAAGATGGTGGCAAGTCTCACGTTCTCTGTCCTGGGGTTCTTGGCCTCACGGATTCCAAGGAATGGAATCTTGGGCCATGCAGTGAGTGTTACAGTTGTATTAGAAGCCGTGGGTCACAAAAGAGAACCTTGGAACCCAGTGACTAGTGTTCAGCTCAGTTAGGACGAACCCAGGCACTTAGCTGTGCAGGAACAATGGCAAGCCTTTAGCCCAATCAGGAGGAGCAGTGGGCGCCTCGCTGGATCAGGAGCACAGCGGACACCCTGCCGGATCTGGAGGGATGGAAGTCAGCGGCGGGTCTGCAACGGCGGCAAACAGCAGTGGTGGATGGCAAACGAAAGCTCAACTTGAGCCGTAAAAACACGGACCAGAAGAGAGTGCAGTTGCAAGATTTAATAGAGTGAAAACAGAGCTCCCCTACAAAGGGAGGGGACCCAAAGAGGGTAGCTGTTGCCGGCTTGAATGCCTGGGTTTATATCCGGATCATTGTCCCTCCCACTGTGCTCTCAGGCAATAGATGATTGGCTATTTCTTTACCTTCTGTTTTTGCCTAATTAGCTTTTTAGTGAGCTCTCTTTACTACCTAATTGGTCGGGTGTGAGCTAAGTTGCAAGCCCCGTGTTTTAAAGGTGGATGTGATCACCTTCCCAGCTAGGCTTCGGGATTCTTAGTCAGCCTAGAAAATCCAGCTATTCCTGTCTCTCAGTCCCACCTCTCAACAGAAAAACCCAAGTGCTGTTGGGGAGGTTGGCTGACGACCGCTCTAATTGCTTTCTGCTGAACTGGGGCTTAGTAGGGGTTGTGCAGTTGAGATTTCCTCGTAGGGGTACCTTCGATGTCATTAACATTGGAGCATGGGCTAGCAGGCCAGTCCAGGGGTCCACGGTAGATCTTAGTCATGGACTGCATCTGGGGCTCCCTTTGAAGAACTACTTGTAGTTTTACAGCTTTGATTCTGGAAGAGACAAACTTAACAAGGAGTTGTTAAAGATACAGGGATTGAAATGTATGGCCTGTAGTGTAGGGGATTATTTTTTTGGCACACTTTACAGGCCCTGACTATCTGCTTGATAGTTTTGAAAAGGCCTGGTCCAGTAAATAATGATTTGGCCATCTGATGGGTGTTATCAATACCTAAGTGAAAGGCTTGGTGAAGGGTTTTAAGTAATTTCCATTGGTTAGCTGCAGGCAAAAGTATTTTTCCTTCTTCGGTGGTTAGCTATCCTGAGGGGAGGACACTGTCCTCATGAGGTTCCCATTCTATTTCTCCTTTGGAGTACTGGGGCTTGGTTTCCCGGAGGGGATTACCCCATACTAAGGGTCCTTCTGTAAGTATTTTCGATGGAGGGTCCTGTCTTGTGGCTCTTTTTGTTTCAATATCCGCTTGGCGGTTCCCTTCTATTTCCCTTTCCTTTTTTTTTTTGATGATCCCGGCAGTGTAACACTGTCACCTCTTTAGGTTTCTGTACCACCACCAATAATAATCTTCTAATGGCTTCCTGATGTTTGATACGTGTTTCCTCGGAAGTTAGGAATTCCCTTTCTCTCCATATTGCTGCGTGGGCACGGATGACTAGGTAAGCATACTTAGAGTCTGTGTATATATTTACCCTTTTTCCTTCTCCTAATTCTAGTGCCCAAGTGAGGGCTATTCGTTCTGCCAGCTGAGCACTAGTTCCTGGAGTGAGGGGATTACTTTCAAGTATTCCATTATCACTGACCACTGCATACCCTGCTTTTCAAAGTCCTTTTTCTGTAAAAGAATTTCCATCAATATACAAACTGAGCTTGGGATTAGTCAAGGGAACCTCCAAAAGGTCCCCTCGAGCGGCGTAGGTTTGAGCAGTTGTTGACAGTTATGTTCTATCTTTTCTTCATTGTCTGGAAGAAATGTGCCTGGGTTAAGAGTTGCACAAGTGCACAGTCGCAGCACTGGCACTTCAAGTAATAGAGCCTGATATTTAAGTAAATGGTTGTCTAACAACCACAAGTCTCCTTTAGCAGTGAGTAGGCCGTTCACATCGTGTGATGTCCACGCAGTAAGATCTCTTCCCTGTATTATTCTAACTGCTTCAGATACTAAGACTGCTACTGCCACCACTACCCGTAAACAATGAGGCCAGCCCTTTGCCACTACATCAGTTTCCTTACTCAGGTATGCCACGCATTGCAAGCTCATCCCTTGGATCTGTGTAAGGACTCCTAGAGCTATTCCTGTTTTTTCTGTGACATATAAAGAAAAGTCTTGCCCCATTGGCAAGCTTAACACTGGGGCTTGGGTTAGGGCCTTCTTTAGGGCCTGGAAAGCCGCTTCTGCTTCAGGTGTCCATCTTACTAAATGGGTATTGGCTTTCTGAGTTTCCTTAATTAGTGTGTATAATGGTCTGGCTATTTCAGTGTACCTGGGAATCCATATTCGGCAGAAACCTGTTATGCCAAGGAACCCTCTTAGTTGCTTTAGGGTTTTGGGATGAGGATAAGCCAGTATAGGCTGGATATGTTCCTCACTAAGGGCCCTGGTGCCTTTGAATAATTTTAGCCCTAAGTATTTAAACTGCTGTGAGCAGAGCTGAGCCTTTGGTTTGGAAACCTTGTAGCCACAGGTGGCGAGGAAATTTAAGAGCACTTGGGTGGCTTGATGGCACAAGGTTTCTGAACTGGTGGCTAAAAGTAAATCATCCACCTACCGAAGGACAAGAGTGTCCAGGCATGAGAACTGGCTCAAGTCTTGGGCTAATGCCTGGCCAAATAGATGGGGGCTATCCCTGAACCCTTGGGAAAAAACAGTCCAGGTGAGTTGAGACGTTGGGTGCGAAGGATCTTCAAAGGCAAATAAGAATTGAGAGTCAGGATGTACAGGGATGCAGAGAAAGGCATCCTTAAGATCTAGGACATAAACCACTCTGCTTCCTCTGACATTTGGGAAAGCAGAGTGAGTATAAGGGTTAGATACAGCTGGGTCTAGAGGAACAACAGTCTCATTGAT
Source organism: Pongo abelii (assembly GCF_028885655.2). Taxonomy (NCBI): domain Eukaryota; kingdom Metazoa; phylum Chordata; class Mammalia; order Primates; family Hominidae; genus Pongo; species Pongo abelii. Next base: position 57,151,389 of record NC_072000.2, on the reverse strand, counting down.
AATCCTGAGATCTTGCACTAACCTCCACTGTCCGCTGGGTTTCTGTACTCCTAAAATTGGAGTATTGCAGGGGCTATTGCATGGTTTTACTAGGCCTTGGGCTTTTAGGTCCTTAACAGTTTTTTTGAGTCCTTGTTGGGCCTTGGGTCTAAGGAGGTGCTGCCTTTGGTAGGGAAAGGAGGCGGAATCCTTTAGTTTAACTTGAACAGGATGGGCATTTTTTGCTCATCCATATTGTCCCTTCTGTTGCCCAGACTTCAGGATTAATTCCTTTCTCAAGAAGGGGACAACAAACGGGTGTTCCTTATCCTATGTTCAGGTGTATAATGGCCCCTGCTTTTGCTAGAATGTCTCTCCCTAACAAGGAAGTGGGGCTTTCAGGCATAATTAGAAAAGCATGTGAAAAGAGTAAAGTTCCCCAGTCACAACTTAGTGGCTGGGAGAAGTATCTAGTGACTGGCTGTCTGTCCTAGGACCCCTTGGATAGTGACAGATCTGGAGGACAGTTGTCCGGGACAGGAGAGTAAGACTAAGGCCGCGCCAGTGTCCGGGAGACAGTTAACCTTCTGGCCCTCAATGGTCAAGCATACCTGGGGCTCTGTGAGGGTGAGGACATGGGCTGGCGCTTGCCCCAGGCACCCTCAGTCCTGCTGCTGGATCATCTGGTTAGTGGCTTCTGACTTAGCGGACCTTCATCCCCTGGGGCAGTGGGGCTTCCAGTGATTCCCTCGACATAAGGGGCATGGACGAGGGGGCGGCTTATTTCTATTTGGACAATCTTTTTTAAAGTGTCCTTGTAGACCACACTGGAAGCAAGCCCTATTAGGCATTTGATTTGCCAAGCTTTTCCCTTTCCCAGAGCCTCCAAAGTCTGATTGCCTGAGGGCCATGACTAAAGCGGTGGCCTTTTTTTTATCCCATTTGTCCCGTTCCACCTGCTGCTCCTGATTGCCAAGTTCAATAGGGTTTCTAAGTTTTGCTCCGGGCCTAAGGCGGACTTTTGAAGTTTTTTTCTAATGTCTGCAGCTGACTGAGTGATAAACTTATCCTTTAAGATTAGTTGGCCTTCAACAGAGTCAGGTGACAGGTATGCTTTCTCAATGCCTCCCTTAGTCGCTCCAAAAAGGTGGTAGGATTTTCTTCTTTTCCCTGTGTTACAGTGGACGTCATTGAATGATTCATAGGCTTCTTCCTAGTTTTTCTTAGTCCTTCTAGCACACAAGTTAGCAAATGTCTGCGGCACCAATCTCCATGTTCTGATTCTGTGTCCCAATAAGGGTCTACACTGGGAACTGGCTGCTGGCCTGTGGGGAATCGTTCCCTTTCCTCTGTTGTCATCCTGTCATTGACCTGAGATACCAGAGATCGCCAAACTCTCAGGCTGCAGTTATGGCGGCACTTCTCTTGTTGGGGTTAGTGTCTGATTTAGTAGTAACATTATATTTCTCCATGTCAGATCAAAGAATTGTCCCAACCCTTGTAAAACATCAATATAGCCATCAGGGTTATCTGAGAATTTACTTAGGTCTGTTTTAATTTGCTTTAAGTCTGAGAAAGAAAAAGGTATATGCACTCTGGCTGGACCGAATTCTCCTCCCACTGCTTGGAGGGGGCATAATTGGGGAATATTGGCACTCTTTGGTTCATTGTTTACCCCTTTGTCTGTCTCCTTTTGGACTGTTTGGATTGAAGGGGGGTCTTTATTAGTTGGGGAAGGAGTCAGGGGGACACTGGGGTAGGGAGGTAGACTCTGAGGGCCTCCTGTAGGGCATAAATCACACTTTTTACATAATTGTGAGTTGTCTCTTAATGAAAAGAAAGTTTGTACATAAGGTACTTCACTCCATTTGCCTTTTCTACAAAAGAGGTCTAGCTGTAAGATGGTTTTATAATTTATACTTCCCTCAGGAGGCCAAGTTTCTCCCCCTTGAAATGGATATCTGGCCAGGCGGTACTGCGGAAGAATATAAGTCATTTCTATTTTAGCATCTGAGGGTCAAATTGGTCCCAATTCTCCAGAATACATCTTAGGGGCGTTTTTGCCTTGTGGGGAATGTTTCCCATCTGAAAAAAGAACATAGGGATGCCAGCACCCCTAGTCATTTTCCGATGAGCATTAGTCCTAGAGCGTCCTCTATGGTCCTAATGCTTATTCCTTTCCAGGGTGCGTAACCACCCATGGACCTCTGCTTATCAGATTAGTTACGCTAACCGATGTAGCAGTCCTGCACTCCTTTTCCCACCTTTCTTGACCACAAAGAAAGGGGTCCGGGCTGCTGGATTCTAGTGGTCCTTTACCAGAGTGCCCAACATTGCCTTTGTCCTCAGGGGTGAGTCCTAGAGCTGGGCTGGGTTCCTGAGTATTTCATGGAACCCAGCTGCCCCATCAAGATGCACTCCCATAAACAACAGTTCTTATGCAAATTCATTTCAGAGAGGGTGTAGGTAACCTTTTGAGTCAGGATTGAGATAGTCTTTTTTGATTCTGTAAGTACTTTAAGGCTTGGCTGAGTGCAAACAGCTCTCATGTTTGAGCAGAACAATTATTAGGTAATTTTTCTAACTCTGCATCCACAAGAGTCTCCCTATCAATTACTGAATACCCATTTTGGTTTTTTCCTCAATCACCTGGGAGGAACCATCTATCATCCGGTCCTGAAGGGAATTCCTCCTAGGTCTGGTTGGACCTTTGTATGGTACTTAAGATTTAAATCCCCTGTTGGGAAATTTGCTGGGTTAAGGGAATTATCAGTGGTTAGTGTTAAATTATCTTTTTTTTTTTTAAACAGAATAGCCCCATACTTTTAAGATTTTTTTAGTTAGTAAGCTACCTTTTTGCTTTTTTGACTTAGAATAATTCTGAACTGATGTGTGCTCACAATGAGGTTTCCTTTAAAAGCTACTTTTCTACTTTCTTCTGTTAGCAAAGCAGTTGCCGCTACGGGTTGAATGCATCCGCGGGTTACTGGGTTAAGGATTTTTGATAGGAAAGCTACGGGTTGTCAGTGGTCTCAGTGTTTTGAGGCTATGCCCTTGTTTACACTAACAACAAGGTAGTACTGGAGTGTTATAGGGTCACAGAGAACACCTTCAATGAACAATTATAGGTTTTATTTTTTTATTTTTATTTATTTATTTTTTTCTTTTTTATATTTTATTTTTAATTTTTGTGGGTACATAGTAGGTGCATATATTTATGGGGTATGTGAGACATTTTGATACAGGCTTGCAATGCATAATAATCACATCATGGCAAGTGGGGTATCCATTCTGTCAAGCATTTATCCTTTCTGTTACAAACAATCCAATTACACTCTTTTAGTTATTTTTAAATGTACAATTAAGTTATTGGCTATTTAGTCATCCTGTTATGCTATTAAATAGTAGATCTTATTCATTCTTTCTATTTTTTTACCCATTAACCATTCCCACCTGCCCCCAACCCCAGCCCCCTATTGCCCTTCCCAGCCTCTGATAACCATCCTTCTACTCTCTTTTTTTTTTTTTCTAGAATAAATTTTTTATTTTATTCTATTTTATTTATTTATTTACTTTTTTTTTCTTTTATTGTAATTATTATTATTATTATTATTATTATTATACTTTAGGTTTTATGGTACATGTGCCCAATGTGCAGTAAGTTACAATTATAGGTTTTAAAATTACCCTGGCTTTTAAAGGAAAGAGCCCACTGTTTGTTTATTTTTTTACTATTTCTTTCTCTTTCTCTTTCTCTCTTTGACTCCCTTTGTCTCTCCTGTCTCTCTCTCCTGTCTGTCTCCTCTGCCTCTCCTGTTTCTCTCTCTCTCCTCTGTCTCTCCTCTGTTTTTCTCTCTCTCATCTGTCTCCCTCTCTCTCTCTCCTCTGTCTCTCTCCTCTGTCTCTCTCTCTACTCTGTCTCTCTCCTCTCTCCTCTGTCTGTCCTCTGTCTCTCCTCTGTCTCTCTCCTCCGTCTCTCTCTCTTCCATCTCTCTCTATCTCTCTTCCATCTCTCTCTCTCCTCCATCTCTCTCCTCCGTCTCTCTCTCTCTCTCTCTTCCATCTCTCTCTCTCCTTCATCTCTCTGTCTCTCTCTCCTCCATCTCTCTGTCTCTCTTCTCCATCTCTCTGTCTCCTGTCTCTCTTTCTCTCCTCTTAGCCATTACAAACTTGGGGCCCTGGCAAGGGTGGTGGGGAACGGGCCCCACATAACTGCTCATTTCGAGAGCTGTATACCTAAATCGGGAGGGACACCAGGGATAAGATTCCCTGGGTTTATAGCCTAGATGCCTAAGGACACAGCATAGAGCTTCCTTAGATCCTTTTGGAGATACAACTTGCTAGAGGAAATGAACGTCTGAACCATTAGTATTTAGGAGGCAGGGATCAGAGGAAGTAGATTCAAAGGTAAGGAGAATTTGGGGGCTACACTTTCAAGAAAGTCATGGTCAGGACACAGAAGGTATGGGTCAGAAGGAGAGGTAGGGGTGCACGCATGGGCAACTGTTGAATAGAGACTTCTGGCTGTGCCATGATCTCAACCGGCTAATGCCAGGAGTTCGGGACGACAGCTTTCTCCCTCTAGTCGGCCCTCGGCTTCCCCAGGAAAATTGAAAGTGGAAGCTGGTTCTAGGCAGACAAATGTTCCCAACCCAGAAGGGTTGGGGACTGTTAGAAAGCCTTTCCCCAGACAGCCTCACACCTGAGTCTTAAGTCTGGTGGCCATCATTTTTAACTGGCCGACAGGTGCCCGGTATTTCCCTCCAATTCTGAGGGAAGGATAGGACAGAATAGCAAGTGAAAGTGGTCCAATATTACCGCTTTGGAGGTCCCTTCATGGTCGCCAAATGTTACTGGGGGTCCTTGCTCCCAGAGCTCCCAAGATGGTGGCGGGCCACTTCCAAGATGGTGGCAAGCCTTGCGTTCTCCGACCTGGGGTTCTTGGCCTCACGGATTCCAAGGAATGGAATCTTGGGCCATGCAGTGAGTGTTATAGCTGTATTAGAAGCTGTGGGTCACGGAAGAGAACCTTGGAACCCAGTGACTAGTGTTCAGCTCAGTTAGGATGAACCCAGGCACTTAGCTGTGCAGGAACAATGGCAAGCCTTTAGCCCAGTCGGGAGCAGCAATGGGCGCCTCACTGGATCAGGAGCACAGCGGACACCCTGCCGGATCCGGAGGGATGGAAGTCAGCGGCAGGTCTGCGACGGCGGCAAACAGCAGTGGTGGATGGCAAACGAAAGCTCAACTTGAGCTATAAAAACACGGACCAGAAGAGAGTGCAGTTGCAAGATTTAATAGAGTGAAAACAGAGCTCCCATACAAAGGGAGGGGACCCAAAGAGGGTAGCTGTTGCCGGCTTGAATGCCTGAGTTTATATCCCGATCATTGTCCCTCCCACTGTGCTCTCAGACAATAGATGATTGGCTATTTCTTTGTCTCCTGTTTTTGCCTAATTAGCTTTTTAGTGAGCTCTCTTTACTACCTAATTGGTCTGGTGTGAGCTAAGTTGCAAGCCCCGTGTTTAAAGGTGGATGCGGTCACCTTCCCAGCTAGGCTCAGGGATTCTTAGTCAGCCTAGAAAATCCAGCTAGTCCTGTCTCTCAGCACGATCTCAGCTCACTGCAACCTCCGCCTCCCGGGTTCAAGTGATTCTCCTGCCTCAGCCTCCCAAGTAGCTGAGACTACAGGTGTATACCACCATGCCTGGCTAATTTTTGTATTTTTAGTAAAGATGAGGTTTCACCACGTTGGTCAGTCTGGTCTCAATCTCCTGACCTCAGGTGATCCTCCTGCCTTGGCCTCCCAGAGTACTGGGATTACAGGCATGAGCCACTGTATCCAGCCACAATTACAAGTTTTAAATTGGATGCTTTTCTGATTGGTGTGATGAAGACTCCAGCCATCCTGCTCCATCCTGCCCAGGATGGGAGTTATTCCTTTGTCTAGGATATGCAGCTGTTTATGCCACTGGTCCATTAGTCATTTAGTAGCTGTCTTGGTTATCAGATCAACTGTGGTGGTTTTGAAGTGCTTGTGTTCAAGTTACCTTTATTTTATTTAATAATGGCTCCAAAGTGCAAGAGTGGTAATGCTAGCATATTGTTATAATTGTTGGATTTTATTATTAGTTGTTGTTAATCTCTTATTGTGCCTAATTTATAAAGTAAGCTTTATCATAAATATGTATATATTGCAAAAACATTATAAGGTTCAATACTATTTAAGGCTTCAGGCATCCACTGGGGGTCTTGGAATGTATCCCCCACAGACAAGGGGGGACTACTGTATATTAATTACAAGGTGCTCGTGGAGAATAGATTCAAATAAAAATCTAATAAGAGCCATTGATAAAAGGAAGGAAAACAACCAAGAGAATGTAAAAAGTAGTTTAAATTCAATACAGGCAAAAGAAGACCTAACATACTTAAAATTGGAGTCCCTGAAGAAGAAAAGCAAATCACTAGAACAGAACTAATTAAACCATAACTCAACACTTTTCAGAAATAATAGGAAATTTCAAATTTTACATATTAAAAGGCCCCATCATGGACAGATTAATACAGAACAGCTCTGAGTCATAGCCTAGTAAAACTATTAGATTTTAAAGACTTTTTTCCTGGGCCTCTTGAGAGGGGAAAAAAGATTATATTATTAATAAAATCAGGCTGACATCAGATTCCTTAAGAACAATATATTTTTTTTTTTTGTCTCACTCTGTCACCCAGGCTGGAGTGCAGTGGCATGATCCTGGCTCACTGCAACCTCTGCCTCCCAGGTTCAAGTAATTCTCATGCCTCAACCTCCTGTAGCTGGGATTATAGGAATGCACCACCATGCCCAGCTAATTTTTATATTTTTAGTAGAGATGGGGTTTTGCTGTGTTGGCTAGGCTGGTCTTGAACTCCTGGCCTCAAGTGATCCACCTGCCTCGGCCTCTCAGAGTGCTGGGATTACAGACATGAGTCACTGCGCTTGGCCTAGAACAATATTCAAAGGAAGGCTACAGTAGAGCACCATTTTTAAAAACTCGAAGACATAAAGCACAAACTAGCCAACCTGTCTTTAGAGTATCAGATAAACAGTTTGAACACACAAGAATTTAGGAAATATGTGGTGATAATTTACTATATTTAAATGTAGATCCAAGACTTAAAACAGTGTTGGGGACATAGATGTAATTTTTATATGTTCTGACAAAGTAAAAAGAATAAAACTAAAAATAAGTGGGTCAACAAAGAGAGAATTAAGATTATTGTCCACAATATAGGTAATAAGTGAGAGTCATACAATACCTTTTAAATGGATTGACCAGATATTAAAAGGTAAAGTAAGCAAAAAGTCGATTTGGGTTACTCTAAAACACACACACATACACACACACCACCACCACCACCACCACAGGAGAGAGAGAGAACCACTGGAACAGAAAATTAAAATTTTCCTAACTACCAAAAGAAAGTACAAAAAAGCAAAAAATAGCAGAAATACCACATAAAGGAAAAAAAAGAATAAGTATGAATAACAAACATGGTAACTATAATATAGAGTTGAGTTCAAATATGTCAATCATTAGTAAACATAAATGGGCTTAACTCATCTATTAAAATAAAAAGATGTTCAAATGGCTTTATAAAGCAAAACCCAATTCTATGCCTTACACAAGAGACATATAAAACAGTGATTCCAACCATCAAAAATAAAGGAATGTATATGATATTACAGGCAAATGGAAAAAATAAGAAATCAGGAGTTTCCATTTTGCTAAACAAAGTAGAATCCAGGCAAAAACTATTCAGCATGACAGAGTATATTTATAATGGCTAAAGCCATAATTCACAATGAAGTTATAATATATTTTTTAGTATCTAGGTACCAAATGACACAGCAAACATCTAAATATACCAGAATCACTATAGCAGAATATAGGAGAATGCAAGTAGCAATAGAAACACATAATAGAAAATTTTAAATACGTCACAGTACAAATCTGGTATGACAAGATGTCTCAAAATCATCTAGTATATTTCTTGTCTCAAACCTAAAGTTAGCCATTTTTTTCAAGGACTCTTGGTTTCTTTTAATGGGAAATGATATTTATAGTTCACAATCTTTATATTAGGAGTTTTCACTTATACTGGGTTTGTCTTCAGTTCTAGGCCTTTACTAGGACATTTTTTCAAAGAGAAAATATATCGTTAGTCCATACTGAAGTTTTTAATTAAAATTTATGATTACAAGCTTTTTTATTTATTTGATTTTTATATTTGTATCTCTTTTGTCTTATGCTTAAAATCTAGGTTCCTAATGATATTAATAAAATTAATACATTCATCTTAACCTACAGTTTCAAATTAGTAATACAAATAGTATTACTAACAATATGGTTATTGCAAAAGGTTTAAGATGTTTGCAGTTCTTTTTCTCCATACTTTATTTCCAAATATGTATGTACAGATGATGGAGTTTTAAATTCACTTGAAATAATTTCTCTTTATGTGATTAAACCACCAGCATTCTACATAATTAGATCCATTTGTTTCATTTTGCTTTTTACTTTTAGGGTTTTGTTATTTTTATTTTATTTTTGCTTTATTAAAAAATTGTTTTAAAGAATTCAAGACAGCTTAGCTGACAGTTGTGGTTTATTTTAAATAACAACTAAAAGTCTTAGGTTTCTAGGGATAGTGTTTCATCAAAAGTTAGCCAAGAAAATTTTTCTTGATTTTTTTACCTAAAGTAGATGAAATATTTACTAATATAATAGTTTCATTTATCCTGTATATGTACTAGAAGCCTCTAGTCTCCAAGGCAGCTCTAAAAAGTGCCACACACTACTACCACACACACTATTTCTAAACACTATTCTGGATTTTATATTAATATTTTCTAAGACATTGGACCTATCATCAGAGCCTTGCATGAAACTCGTTTTAACAAACCCTTAGCCTACTAATTTTGGTTACTCAGGGTCTCAATTATATACATAGCTGCTCGTCTATTTTTCTAGTGCTAAAGTGATTTTTAGGCATAATAATTTAATATAAGTAAAAATATATGCTATAGAATATGATACTCTGGCTCAAAATCTGGATTTTACAACTTTAAATGGGCCAGGCGCAGCAGCTCATACCTGTAATCCTAGCACTTTGGGAGGCCAAGGTGGGCGCATCTCTTGAGCCCAGGAGTTTGAGACCAGTCTGGGTAACACGGCAAAACCACATCTCTACCAGAATAATATAAAAATTAGCCTGGAAGGTCAAGGCTGCAGTGAGCTGTGGTCACACCACTGCACACTATCCTGGGCAACAGAGCAAGGTAAGTATCTCAAAATAAATAAATACAAATAAAAGTTTAGATGATTGTATTGGGTCATGAAAATCTGTTTTTGTGACAGCAGTAGCAAAATATAAGATTGTAGATACTATGTCTCTTTTGGGGAAGCTGAATCTTAAAATGTGTATAATTCTGTGATTTCTCTTTTTCAGAGGCTGATAAAATACCAGTAATGCGTGGACAGTGGTTTATTGATGGCACTTGGCAGCCTCTAGAAGAGGAAGAAAGTAATTTAATTGAGCAAGAACATCTCAATTGTTTTAGGGGCCAGCAGATGCAGGAAAATTTCGATATTGAAGTGTCAAAATCCATAGATGGAAAAGATGGTAAGATCAATTGATACATTTAATATATTCTAAAAACCAAGTAAGTTGTTGATAAAGTTTAGAGTAGTTTGTAAATTTGACATAATAATTCAGGAGATTTAGAATTAGAAAATTTGATTTTTTTTAAACATTTGATTATTCTAGAATTTAAAAATTAACTGCTATAAATATCTGAACTATCTCAATTTTTATTTTAATATGTATGGTAAGTGTCATGATATTAACACAGTTTACTATAAATGTACAGATTGTTACAGTGCACTCCCTATTTAATCTTTTTTAGTAATTTTTTAGTTATCAAAGGAAATTGAACTTTACCAAAAAATTCCTTGTCGTTATATCAAGACAAGTTTCATTAATATTTCAATGTTCTTTTCCTGAAGTTCAAAAAAAAATCTTTAATTATCTTTGTGTATCTCTCGGCTATCCCCTATAGAGAACCATATCAAGTTTTAATTTGAAACAATCTACTCCTTACATTTCTTTATTCAGCACTTGCATATTTTTGTTAGTTAAAAATACTGTATAGTAGCTAAGATTACCACGTTTTCACTGTGTGTCTAAATCTTGAGTAAACTTCAAAATATGTGGTAAAGTTAAAAATACTTCTATTGTTCCATTTACTGCAGGCAGTGGGATCAACTATTCTGGTGAGTATAACTGTACAGGTAGATTAGAATTTGTAGATTTGTCTGAAGTTTTTCTTCTAAAAGCGTTTCTTCATCCATGCTAGCCTTTATTTGGGAGGTTTCTTGGCAAGCTGTACTGAATCTAGTGAATTAAAATATTAATTGATTTTTTTCCCTTCCCTTCCTAAAACATCTCTAAAGCAGAAAAACTCAATATTGATCAGGTAATTTACAGAATGAAGCTTGAAAAAAACAAATTATGTGGTTGGAAGTAATTGTTTACATAACATAATTAATGTCAGCAGTAAGCTTTAAGTTGGCAGGGGAATTTTTTCTTCTTATTGTTAGTAACACTCCATATTTTTTCTCTCTTCCACTCTTTGCTCTCTCTTACCTCTCTGAACATATGTATACATTTGTCACAAGCAAGGAAACTGTGTAGTTTAGCTTATATCAAATTAAAATATCATTTGCATCTAGTTGATTAAAAGTCTACATAACTGAGGAAACTTGTGACTTCTGAATAAATTAGCAATTAAAGCTAGCAAATTTATATAATAATAGTTGTCTGTTATGTGCCAGATACCATACTCTGGAAATTCTAAATATATTTTCCTAATCTATAGAATCAAATATGTCCTTATTTCACTGTAAAATTTAAGCTAAAGGTTCTTACATATCAATAAATAAGGAGCAGCCCAATATAAGAGCTCTAGGTATGTTTCTACAGATTGCCATATAATACTTTGTTCTCCTTATAGTAAAAATAGCAAGTTTTATATATCTGTGATCTTATGGTAGTGACTGAAATATTTTATAACTTCTCATCACTATTGGTCAGAATAATTTCAAAAGTCTACTCCATAGTATTTGAAGGACAGACCTTTTATCATAAAATAATCTTATTGCCATTGGAAACGTCTGAGTTCCAGATTTTTTTTTCCTTCTATTAATTCCCCTAAGTCTTCTGCCTCAAAAATGTCAATTTCACCATCACAAACCCAGTTTAGCCACCTGAATTTCTTATTATTAACACATGAAAAAAATCCAGGAGCTTGGAGGAGAAAGAGGATGAGTATGAAAAATACAAGTAGATGGTTCCCCTTTCTCATTCTGTGTTCAGAACTTTTTTTTTTCCATTTGCTAAGTCATCCTGTGGAGATTAATCATCAGCTCTGTTTCTTCTCTAGATTCTGCCTGTTTCTAATCTTGTTTTTACTACAATAAAAATTAGAATTTAATATGTCCTTTTTACTTCTGCTTCCTGCTTAAATGCGAAATGTAGCAAGATACTTCAGTTTTTCTCAAAGTGTTTGAATTTAAATAAGACTGATGTAAGAAGATGGTTTGTGTGAATACATTTTTTAGAATGTCTTTGCGTATGTGTATGTGTGAGTGTATATATCAGTTCTAGGGTAGCAATCTCTAGGATATTGTAATATTTTTTGTTATCTTTATGGATATACATGGAGTAGTAAAATTTTAATTAGTAATGGAAAATTATTAAATTATTAGAACACTTTTGCATTGTAATCTTTCAAAAGATGATTCTTTGAGGTTCATTAGAAGAAAATTTTTTTTTATAATGTACTGTGGCATATAAGATTCAGCATGTTCTGTTATTAGCAAAGATATGTTCAACTGAACATACCTTTGTCATAATTTTTGGTCACTTTATTTTTATTCAGTATTAAGCATATATTTATATCTTGTGACCTCTGACTTTGAAAATTATGGGAAATTGTGTAGTACATTTGAAAATAATAACAAGTCTTAAGGAAAGAACATTTGCTATCCAAAAAGCTACCATTGTTGGAAAAATAATTCAAACTTTTAACTACAAAGACTAAAAAATATAATCTTTTTAATTAATTTACTGTTACCTCTAAGCTTCTGAAATTTTATACTTCATTAGTTTGAGGGAGGAAAATACCCTTTCCACCTAAATTTTCTCATGTATAAAGCCTTGACTGTTCATATTGTCAGATTTTGAATGATGCCATGTGTAGTAATGTGGTAGGCACTTTTGTGAAAGAAATTGACGAGGTTTCTACCCTCAAGGAGTTTTAAGCCTATTAGAGTAGACAAAGCCAACAGATGAAAACAGTTACAAAAGAGTAAGTACAAGAAGACATAGTATTAGACAGTCAATATTACATAGTCTGAAAAGATATTTGGAATAAAGTGAGTAGATAATCACAATGCGGTGGAATTATTCACAAAAGGCTTTCTGGAAAAACCTCATTTAATAATTTAAAACATTTTAAAATACTATATTCAGGGATGTTTATTAAACGCTCTAGGGAATATCAAAGAAACTAATAGTTCTTGCCTTCAGGGACATTAAAATAAATAATAATTCCTTTTTCTTCTGACCTTGGCTGTTTGGTTAGGGTTGTTCTTGCCACAAACGGATTAGCTGTACATTCGTCCCTTGGTATTTGTGGGGGATTGGTTTTAGGCGCCCCCTACCACCACCAGATACCAAAATCTGAGGACATCCAAGTCCCTTTAATAGAATGGAGTGGTATTTGCACATGACCTATGAGCATCCTCTTACATATTTTATTTTACTTTTTGGAGACAGGGTCTTTCTCTGTCACCCAGGCTGCAGTGCAGTGGCATAATCACAGCTCACTGCAGCTTCTAACTCCCGGGCTCCAGGACCCTCCCACCTCAGCCTCCCAAGAAGGTGTACACTACCACACCAGGCTATTTTTTTTTTTTTTTAATTTTTTGTAGAGACAAGGTCTCACTATGTTTCCCAGTCTGGTCTTGAACTCCTGGGCTCAAGTGTTCCTCCTGCCTTAGCCCCTCAAAGTGCCAGGATTACAGGTGTGAGTCACTGTGCCCAGCCCTCTCTTGTATATTTCAAATAATATCTAGATTATTTATGATACCTAATACTATGTGATGCCATGTAAATAGTTGTATACTGTGTTGGTTTTTTATTGATAATATTTTTTATTTTTGTTTTATTGTTTTTTTCCCAAAATATTTTTGGTCTGTGGTTGGTTGAATCTGCAGATAAGGAGTGCCAATTGTATTTAATTTTTTCCTCCTTATTAACTTTCCTTACTAATCTCAAAATGAGCATTGAATTAAAAAAAATGAAAATTTGGTACACTGTGTAACTCTTTGTAGCATACAAATAAAGATAACCCACAAAAAGATAATGACTTTGTGATTTAGATACTTTAATCTAAATTTAGTTCTGTGTGAGAGTTAAAGTGAAAATTGATTTTCTTCTTACCCTACCTCCTGGGCTAGAAAATGTTTAGCAGTTTAACAAATGAAAGCCTGTTGTTTCACTTGGGATGAAACATGAAAATAGAAATCAAGACGTCAACAAGTAATTTGGTAAACATTAATACTTAAATCTACTGCTGGATTAGTGTTTCACTCATTTTACATCTTATTTATCCAAACATGTGTAGTAATCAGTAAAAAATAGGTTGAACTGAATGGGTAAGTGCAGCACATCACCCTGCCCAAAAAATGAGTAAACTCATTTCAATCGTGAGAAAACTTGTACTGAGGGTGATTCTACAAAATAACTGACTGACTAGTAGTCTTCAAAAGTGTCAAGGTCATGAAAGACAAGTAAATATTGAGGAATTTGTCACAGAATAGACTAAGGAGACATGACAACAAAGCGCAATGTGGTACCCTAGATTGGATCGTAGAACAGAAAAAGATACTAGTGGAAAAACTAGAGAAGCCTGAATAAAGTCTGTATATTAGTTGATAGTATTGTACCACTGTTAATTTCTTAGTTTTGATAATTATACTATAGTTATGCAAGATGCTAACATTAGGGGAAGCTGGATGAAGGATATGTCATAGCTCCCTGTACTATTTTTGCTATTTTCTGTTAAGTCTAAAATTATTCCAAAATACAAAGTTTAAGTCTAGTAGAGGAATTAAAATGAAATACTAAAAAATATTCAGTTAACCCAAAATAAACCAAGAAAAAGGAACAGAGATACAAAAAACAGATGGGACAAAGAGAAAAATAAATGGAAAAATGGCAGACCTATTCACCCATATCAATAACAACAAATATAAATATATTTGTATATATAAGATAATTAATACTCCAATTAAAAGGCAAAGTGACAGATTGTTTAAGAACACAAGACCTGACTATAAAAATCACAGATAAATTGAAAGTAAAAGATTGGAATTTTTACTGTTCCAGGTAATTTCAGGTGCCATAGCAGCACAGGTGTTGGTGTCTCTAAAGATTTATGACATTTAACAAGTTGGTGGATGAAGTATGTACTCCTATCCCTGTAGCTGAATAAATATACCCCATACTGTGAACATAGCATTTCAAAGCTCAATTAAAAAAAATGGAGGGGTGCTCACCTTCTAACTAGCTTTCCTCTTCTTCTCTCTTTGGTGACTAAGAGGATTCCCACCTTCTAGCTTTTACTGATTACTTAATTTTTATAAATTTATCTAACTTTATTTCTCTGAGGTCCAAGAAAGATTGCCAGGAATTTTCTCATTATAGTTGGCAGGTTAGAGATGTGTAAGACTGCTTCCCTGGGGTTGGAATTTTTCAGGTTGCCAGCTTTTCTAAAGGGAAAAGTTAGTTTTTCTGTTGTAGGAATTAGTATGTCATCAGCAGCAGTAACCCTCTTTTGTGATACTCTTGTGCTTTCAGAATTATATAGTGCAGAAAGTTTCTTTAAGATATAGTAAGGAAATTTATTGGAAATATTTTTAGTATTTTAAATCTTTTTCATTGCTATGTAAGACTTTAACATATTAAAATTTTTATTAAATGTTAGCATTAATAAATTAGCATTTGCAGTTGTGTTTTGAGCTTATGCATCTTTTGCTAATACTATGTAAGAATTTCTAACTAAAACTTTATTTTAAAGAAGAAAATTAAATAGTGCTTTCTGGCACTTGAATTTTCTTTAACAGTGATCTTTGTTTGGATCGATAGTAAACTCTTTTTTTCCTCTACTGTACTTATCATAGTACTCCTGATTCTGTGCTTTGGGTTGAAAAAGTTAAGCTCTGTATGCTACAGGATGTGTAATAAATAAAGCAAATGGCTTTCAAGTGAAAATAAGAATTACATTTGAAAAGAAAGAACCATGTCTGTTTAATTTTGTGAAAATGTTTTAAATATGTTTCTCTGGAGGATGAAAAAATATTTTTTCTTTGTTTCTCTGTGTATAGGGGTGTTTGTCTTTTTTTTAATCCTTAAATTATACTATTCTTTTAGAAAAGAAAACCTTCGTTTGTGTATCTTGGCTAGCTTTCTGAAAGCGTTTACATAATTTTAAAACATGGTCAAATGGTCCATACATTTCTCATTTTGTTCTCTTTTAATATTTAATAATATAGAATTGGTTCACATTAGTTTTACTACCAGATCTACAAAATCTGTGTGTTTCAAGCAGTAAAGTCTCAAGTTTGTGTCAGTTTGATTTACTTTGATATATTAGCATCTTTTTCCTAATGAATTTTTTGTTTAAAACTGTTTCCTGGTCTAAGTGGTACATCTGCTCCTCAGTAACTGACCAGAAGGCACATGAAAGAAGAAACATTTTCAGTGAAGAAAATTGCATCAGTTGTCATTTTCTACCTCTCTGTGACAAGGAAATGTTTTTATAATCCTGACGTAGCACAGCTTTTAGTTCCAGTTTATAGTTTTTATAGCCATCTAATTACATATAGATATAGTTATTGTGTCTTGTAAGCATTTCTCAATTACTTTTATTACACAAATCTTTGCATATACTACATCTGCATATTCAACAGATTTGTTACATTTCTAGTATTATAAAACAGGAATTAAATATTTTTGTATTTGAGCAGTATTTAACCTTTGAATGTCACATTAATATAGAAGGGAGTGAGGATGAAAATCAAATGTATTTGAACATAAATTTGAGCTAATCATAAAGATTCTGTAATTTATTAACTGGTGAGAAACTAATTTGTAAGGTTCAAGTTCAAGTGAACTTTTAAATAATTGCTTACTTAAAATATAAAGAAATTTATATAACTACCAAAATTTGACAGGGAAAATGTTGACTTTAAGGTTATCTACTGATTTGCCAAATATCAGGTCTATGCCTAGCTTTACTCTGTGTTGTCTATTTAGTGCTTACAAGTTGTCACAGCATACATTTTTACTAATGACATTTTTCATTGTTTTATTACAGTCTTTTCAAAAGCGAAGCTAAAAGCAGAGCTTCCAGTTTGATTTTTGTTTTTTAGTAAAAGTTTTGTTTTTTAAAGTCTTTTAATAACTTGAATGGAGTTGAGAAAAGAATTTTTTTTTCCTCTAAGGGAAGGTTCCATTATACTTCAGTAGTGGGAAGCATCTAGTAGAATGTATGCTGTGGTATCTTCTCAGAAGGTTGCATTAGATATGTAAAATGTTATTTATTGCATTCTCAATTTGTACATCAGTTGTTGGCTATGTCAGTCACAAATTTGGTGAGAGTAAATAACCTTAGTGTTGTAAAGATGGAGTTTATAAATCTCTTAGCGTTTGAAAATGTTATGTTCTTTTTTAAAAATTCTTTCTATGCAAAGACATTAAACATGAGAATCACAGTTTTTAATAAATTTAGATATCATTTGCCTTTTTTCTTTCAGTAACAGCAGCTATTTGATAAACATTATGCTAATGTTTTGCTTTACTGATTCTTAGAAATCATAAATGAAGCATTTAGAATAATGTTTTTCAAATACAACTCATTTTTTAAAGTTAATACTAGAACAAAAAGGCAAAATGGCAAATCTCATTTAAAATTTACTTTGAAGCTCAGTGTTTTTGCTTTCTTAGTTGTCTACCACCTCCCTCCCTTCTCCCTCCCTTCTCTGTTCAAATGGAGAAGATATAAGGAGAGTACAGATGCGGCAGGTCTTAAACGAAAGCGTTCCCAAGGTACAGTAATTGTAGTTTTATTTCTCCATGTAGTTATATTCCTGGCTTATAGTATTCAGTTGCATTTAAAGCATAGAAATTATTAGTTTTTTTTAAATGTGTCCATTGTATTAGTTTGTTTACTGCTACTTTATTATGTGTATAAATATTGGTAAACAGTGTGTATAGTCCAGTAACAGGATATTCAGATGTTCCCCAACATTAAAATGGTTTAAGATGATATGTGGATGATTTAAGGAAGAAAATAATTTTTCTGGCTTAACACTCATCTCTAAATATCTTGGTCTCATAGTTTAACGTTTTAAGCATCAGTTGCTCACAACTATTTTAACAAAAATGTGGTTTAGAAACATATAAGAGCTTGAAGTAGTGGCATGGATCAGATATGTAATTAGAAAAGTGATTGTTAAACCCTTGCAAAGATTTTTTTTAGTTTATGAAAAGTTCTTTTGTTTAAAAAGCTGACCTTATACATTAATTTCTTTGGAACTGAACATATAATTTATGTTTATTATGTTAATTGAATCTTGATCTGGTGTACAGTGTTAGTAATGTGCCGTGGCAGGTAAGTAAAATATAAATTGGTTTTTCATAAACTTCTGAAGTTGCACATTTAATATAACTAAGAAGTACAATTCCTCATAATGTACTTGTATCCTAGTAGGGAATAGATTATCATAAAAATGTCTTATGATCATACATCTTGACCAGAGCTATGTCTTTTTATATTTAGCTTGAGGTTATTTTCAGCCCATCTTTAAATCAGAAGGGTTAGACTCTGCCAGTAGCTAACTCTGTGGCAGGTCAGTTTGTCTCTTTGTACCTCTGTATTTTTGTAAGTAAAATGGGAGATAATATTTTGCCTTGAAAGAATTTTAAGGAAATAAATCAAGCATAGTGATTTGAAGGTACTTAGCTTTCTGAAGATGGGTATGTTAATTTTTCCTACCTATATACCAGAGCTATAAAGGAAAAGCTTAAGGCCCTCAAAACATAAGAATTATCAAATTATGAATTGATGGATATGTTATATCAGTTTCTTCACTACTTCCACAAACATTGCTGTATTTGTGGTATGTGCCAGACACTGTGATAGGACATTCTGTTTGGTGCTAGGGATATAAGAAATGATCAAGACACATCCCCTGGCTCCTGGGGCTTATGAATTCCTAAAGAAAATAGGTTTGGAATTTTTTTAAGGCCTCATTTTCGCCAAGCATATCCCCAGTTACAGAAATGCAGCAACCATACTGATTTTTTTTTTTTTTTTTTTTTTGTGACAGGATCTCTCTGTGTTGCCCAGACTAGAGTGCAGTGGCATGATCATAGCTCATTGCAGGTTTGACCTCCTGGGCTTAAGTGATCCTCCTGCCTCAGCCTCCCAAGTAGCTGGAACCACAGGCACATATCACCATGCCCAGCTAATTTTTTAGTTTTTTTTTAAGAGACGGGGTCTCATTATTGTTGCCCAGGCTGCTATCAAACTCCTGGGCGCCAGTGATCCTCCTGCCTAAGCCTCCCAGAGTGCTGGATTACAGGCATGACTGGCTGCACCCAGCCAACCATACTGATTTGAACATCATGGTAGAAAAACATTTCCTTAATTTTGTATTACTAAAATATCTTTCAATTTTGGATTTCTGCTATGATGAGCAATATCCAGTAATTATTGGCTTTACTATCCATTCCAAAAATACCTCATTTTCTAATAGATTATTTTTTTCCCAGTTTAAAGGTAAATTTTTTCCCCTCTGAGTCTTATTTTGTCTAGCACTTAGTGAAAAAATTTTTTTTTTTTTTTTTTTAATATTTTAGACAGTCTTGCTCTGTAGCCCAGGCGGGAGTGCCGTGGCGCGATCTCGGCTCACTGCAAGCTCCGCCTCCCAGGTTCATGCCATTCTCCTGCCTCAGCCTCCCGAGTAGCTGGGACTACAGGCGCCCGCCACCGTGCCCGGCTAATTTTTTTTTTGTATTTTTAGTAGAGACGCGGTTTCACCGTGTTAGCCAGGATGGTCTCGATCTCCTGACCTCATGATCCGCCTGCCTCGGCCTCCCAAAGTGCTGGGATTACAGGCGTGAGCCACTGCACCTGGCCACTTAGTGAAATTTTTACAAATCCTTTGATATTTTTAGTAAAATCAGTAGAAGAAACTGAAGTTAAGTTGCTCTGTCAAAGCTATTGAGGGCTTGAGGTATATATGCCTTAGACCCAATGAAGAGTCAGCCACATCACCCGGGAAAGCAGTTGTTTAATTATCAAAACACATAGAAGCTGTATATTAGAGGTTAAAATTATGATAGTTAAGTCACTCAATGGTTTAAAAAGTTGCCATGCCCTGTAGCAGGATTAATCATTTATAAAATAAAGTCCCTATCCATTACTTTCTTCACATAACTTTTTTTATGTGAAATAGTGTTTTATTGAATTAAGTTCCATATCTGAGTTTGTTAGATAACATATTGATTTTAAAATCTGAGTGTTATAATTTTTCAAACAAATAAAGTTTGTCTTGGAGACCTTCAAATTAGCTTTTCCTTTTTGCAATAGCTGTTCATAGTTTCAAGTTGAGTCGAAACCATGTGGACTGGCACAGTGTGGATGAAGTATATCTTTATAGTGATGCAACAACATCTAAAATTGCAAGAACAGTTACCCAAAAACTGGGATTTTCTAAAGGTAATTGTTAAATATTACTAGAGCTTATCAAAATTTTGGGAATCTGACTTTTTCTCTTATATTCAAAATAGACCATTCATATTCTGTTTTTAGTATGTTTTAAATATATTAAATTTAGTGACAGATTCCTTTTTAAATGAAACTTTTATTAAGCTGATCGAGTTGACATGTGTTCATCAAGGAATAATTATATATTTAGAATGATTTGACAAAATTAATAAATATCTTTTATACTTCTAAAAGCACAAAAGCTGTTAAACCTAAAATGTGGCAGTTGAAATATAGTGTCAAGGAAGATGAGGACTGAAAGTTTTCCATTGTATTTAGTGACCTGGAGGTCACTGGTGACTTAGATGGATTGATGGGGCAGAAACCAGATCGGCATGGGTTGAAGCATAAGTAGAAGGTGAAGCAATGGAAGCAATGAGAATAGACAACTCTTTTTTTTTCTTCTTCTTCTTTTATTTTTAAGATGGGGTCTCACTCTGTCCCCCAGGCTGGAGTACAGTGGTGTGATCATAGCACATCATAACCTGGAACTAATTCCTGGGCTCAAGCAATCCTCCAAACTCAGCCTCCTCAGTAACTAGGATTACTGGGATGCATCACCATGCCCAGCTAGTTTATTTTTTTGTAGAAACGGAGTCTCCTTACGTTGTCCAGGCTGGTCTCAAATTTTTGGGCACAAGCCATCCTCTTGCCTTGGTCTCCCAAAGCTCTGGGGTTACAGGCTTGACATACAGTGCCTGGCCTGACAACTCCTTAGAGAAGTTTGACTAAATGAATGAAAATAGAGAATGATACCTGGGGAAGATGTGAGAGCATTGTCAAAAAATAAATGTGAAAAGAATTTTAAAGTTTGATAAAATTTTTATATCCTATTTTAAAATTTTAATTTCATCAATAAGTGTGCTTTGAATATCTTTTTATGTTTATTAATCAGTTATATTTATTTTCTGAATTACCTCCCATAAATTTAACTTATTTTGCTATTTGAATGGTTGTCTTTACTTTTTAATTAGTAAGCTCTCTTTGTATACTTAAGTAATTATGTGTTATATTTTGCATATTTTTTTCCAGTTTGCCATTTCTTTTTTCCTGATATTTTATTATTATAATATAGAAGCTTTAAATTTTTATATATTCAGTTTGTCCTTCTTTCCTTCCATTTCTTTCTCTTTATGGTTTCTGGCTTTGGTGTTGTGTCCAGTTCACTTTATATCACAGCTGATCAATATATACCTTCTTACAATTTTTATTTCCTCCCCCACAGCCAGTGAAATTTTTTCATAATATTCCTTTTACTTCTTTTTTTTTTTTTTAACATATTGTGGGAATGCTATTTCTCAGATTAAATAGTAAACTTAGAATTATAATTTTTCTACAGTATCAAGTAGTGGGACCAGACTTCATAGAGGTTATGTAGAAGAAGCCACATTAGAAGACAAGCCATCACAGACTACCCATATTGTATTTGTTGTGCATGGCATTGGGCAGAAAATGGACCAAGGAAGAATTATCAAAAATACAGCCATGTAAGTTCTTTGATGAATACATTCTATATCTAATCTAGAATCCAAACTTTCATCCAGGGTATAAGAGATATTAACAGTATACTAATTCCACTGTATGTTCCTCCAGTGCCAACTATTCTAATACCTCTTAAGTCATAGATCAAGTATCTGGACCAAATTTTGAGAGGGATTATGTCTACAGGTTGATGACAGTGTTTGATCTTTCTCCCCACAGTATGGAGAAGAGGGATAAGGAAGCCTTTTTTAATCTAATTATATTAAGTTAATTTATAATCTAACGTTGAAAGCAGGAAAAAGATGTAGTTTCAAGTTACATCTTACTCTCTGAACTTCAGAAACTAAGAATACTGCAAAGCTGCACAACTCTAAAAAGGCTAAGAATTAGCCAGTTAGCAGCTTAACCTATCCGATTAATTGCTACCCAAGGAAACTGAACTCTGAATTTTATGTGGAAAACAGTGGATTATTTACCAACACACCAGACAGGTTATTTACCTCATTAGTTTATTTATATTCAGCTTTATCCTAAAACTTTTTAGGATGTTTTAGGGGGTATATGTGATATTTGCATGTTTCAAAAACGTTAACAACTTTGTTAAAAGGGCATGTTAGGATTAAGTGTTCCACCACAAATTTGGCTCTGAGCTAGCAACAAGTATAAAGAAAAATATAATCAGTTATAGATGATGCCAAGAGAACAAGTCTGTTGTTGACAAGCCCAGTTTATTTGATTCTGAGGCTTATAAAGCCTTGAGTCCTTATAAAGCAAACAGTGTATGATACTAGGAAGTATGTCCTCAGCAACACCTCTATAATAATAATGCAGTGCTGAGTTTTATTTCACTTTTTATTGTAACATCTCTTAATGCCAGCTAATGGATTAAAGTAAAAATACAACTTTTTTTTTTATTATTATACTTGAAGTTCTAGGGTACATGTGCCCAACCTGCAGGATTGTTACATATGTATATGTGTGCCATGTTGGTTTGCTGCACCCATTAACTCATCATTTACATTAGGTATTTCTCCTAATGCTATGCCTCCTCCATCCCCCCACCCTGGTGGGTCCCGGTGTGTGATGTTTCCCACCCTGTGTCCAAGTGTTTTCATTGTTCAGTTCCCACCTATGAGTGAGAACATGTGGTGTTTGGTTTTCTGTCCTTGCGATAGTTTGCTCAGAATGATGGTTTCCAGCTACATTCATGTCCCTACAAAGGACATGAACTCATCCTTTTTTATGGCTGCGTGGTATTCCATGGTGTATATGTGCCAAATTTTCTTAATCCAGTCTATGATTGATGAACATTTGGGTTGGTTCCAAGTCTTTGCTATTGTGAATAGTGCCGCTATAAACATACGTGTGCATGTGTCTTCATAGTAGCATGACTTATAATCCTTTGGGTATATACCCAGTCATGGGATGGCTGGGTCAAATGATATTTCTAGTTCTAGATCCCTGAGGAATCGCCACACTGTCTTCCACGATGGTTGAACTAGTTTACAGTCCCACCAACCATGTAAAAGCGTTCGTATTTCTCCACATCCTCTCCAGCACCTGTTGTTTGCTGACTTTTTAATGATCACCATTCTAACTGATGTGAGATGGTATCTCATTGTGGTTTTGATTTGCATTTCTCTGATGGCCAGTGATGATGAGCATTTTTTCATGTGTCTGTTGGCTGCATAAATGTCTTCTTTTGAGAAGCGTCTCTTCATATCCGTTGCCTACTTTTTGATGGCGTTGTTTGATTTTTTCTTGTAAATTTGTTTAAGTTCTTTGTAGATTCTGGATATTAGCCCTTTGTCAGTTGGGTAGATTGCAAAAATTTTCTCCCATTCTGTAGGTTGCCTGTTCACTCTGATGATAGTTTCTCTTGCTGTGCAGAAGCTCTTTAGTTTAATTAGATCCCATTTGTCAATTTTGGCTTTTGTTGCTATTGCTTTTGGTGTTTTAGACATGAAATCTTTGCCCATGCCTATGTCCTGAATGGTATTGCCTAGGTTTTCTTCTAGGGCTTTAATGGTTTTAGGTCTAACATTTAAGTCCTTAATCCATCTTGAATTAATTTTTGTATAAGGTGTAAGGAAGGGATCCAGTTTTAGCTTTCTACATATGGCTAGCCAGTTTTCCCAGCATCATTTATTAAATAGGGAATCCTTTCCCCATTTCTTGTTTTTGTCAGGTTTGTCAAAGATCAGATGGTTGTAGATGTGTGGTGTTATTTCTGAGGCCTCTGTTCTGTTCCATTGGTGTATATCTCTGTTTTGATACCAGTACCATGCTGTTTTGGTTACTGTAGCCTTGTAGTATAGTTTGAAGTCAGTTAGCATGATGCCTCCAGCTTTGTTCTTTTTGCTTAGGATTGTCTTGGCTATGTGAGCTCTTTTTTTGGTTCCATATGAACTTATAGTTTTTTCCAATTCTGTGAAGAAAGTCATTGGTAGCTTGATGGGGATGGCATTGAATCTATAAATTACGTTCGGCATTATGACCATTTTCATGATATTGATTCTTCCTATCCATGAGCATGGAATGTTCTTCCATTTGTTTGTGTCCTCTTTTATTTCGTTGAGCAGGGTTTGTAGTTCTCCCTGAAGAGGTCCTTCACATCCCTTGTAAGTTGGATTCCTAGGTATTTTATTCTCTTTGAAGCAATTGTGAATGGGAGTTCACTCATGATTTGTCTCGTCTGTTATTGGTTTATAAGAATGCTTGTGATTTTTGCACATTGATTTTGTATCCTGAGACTTTGCTGAAGTTGCTTATCAGCTTAAGGAGATTTTGGGCTGAGACAACGGGGTTTTCTAAATATACAATCATGTCATCTGCAAATAGGGACAATTTGACTTCCTCTTTTCCTAATTGAATACCCTTTATTTCTTTCTCTTGCCTGATTGCCCTGGCCAGAACTTCCAACACTATGTTGAATAGGAGTGGTGAGAGAGGGCATCCCTGTCTTGTGCCAGTTTTCAAAGGGAATGCTTCCAGTTTTTGCCCATTCAGTATGATATTGGCTGTGGGTTTGTCATAAATAGTTCTTATTATTTTGAGATATGTTCCATCAATACCTAGTTTATTGAGAGTTTTTAGCATGAAGTGCTGTTGAATTTTGTCAAAGGCGTTTTATGCATCTATTGAGATAATCATATGGTTTTTGTCTTTGGTTGTGGTTATGTGATGGCTTGTGTTTATTGATTTGCGTATGTTGAACCAGATTGCATCCCAGGGATGAAGCCAACTTGATCTTGGTGGATATGCTTTTTGATGTGCTGCTGGATTCAGTTTGCCAGTATTTTATTGAGAATTTTTGCATCGATGTTCATCAGGGATATTGGTCTAAAATTCTCTTTTTTTGTTGTTGTGTCTCTGCCAGGCCTTGGTATCAGGATGATGTTGGCCTCATAAAATGAGTTAGGGAGGATTCCCTCTTTTTCTATTGACTGCAATAGTTTCAGAAGGAATGGTACCAGCTCCTCTTTGTACCTCTGGAAGAATTTGGCTGTGAATCTCTCTGGTCCTGGACTTTTTTTGGTTGGTAGGTTATTAATTATTGCCTTAATTTCAGAGCCTGTTATTGGTCTATTCAGTGATTCAACTTCCTCCTGGTTTAGTCTTGGGGGAAGGTGTATGTGTCCAGGAATTTATCCATTTCTTCTAGATTTTCTAGTTTATTCGCATAGAGGTGTTTATAGTATTCTCTGATGGTAGTTTGTTGTATTTCTGTGGGATCAGTAGTGATAATCTCTTTATCATTTTTCATTGCGTCTATTTGATTCTTCTCTTTTTTCTTCTTTGTTAGTCTTGCTAGCGGTCTATCAATTTTGTTGATCGTTTCAAAAAACCAGCTCCTGGATTCATTGATTTTTTGAAGGGTTTTTTGTGTCTCTATTTCCTTCGGTTCTGCTCTGATCTTCTTGCCTTCTGCTAGCTTTTGAATGTGTTTGCTCTTGCTTCTCTAGTCCTTTTAATTCTGATGTTGGGGTGTCAATTTTAGATCTTTCCTGCTTTCTCTTGTGGGCATTTAGTGCTATAAATTTTCCTCTATACGCTGCTTTAAATGTGTCCCAGAGATTCTGGTACATTGTGTCTTTGTTCTCATTGGTTTCAAAGAACATCTTTATTTCTGTCTTCATTTCGTTATATACCCAGTAGTCATTCAGGAGCAAGTTGTTCAGTTTCCATGTATTTTGCGGTTTTGGGTGAGTTAATCCTGAGTTCTAATTTGATTGCACTGTGGTCTGAGACACAGTTTATTGTCATTTCTGTTCTTTTACCTTTGCTGAGGAGTGCTTTACTTCCAACTGTGTGTCAATTTTGGAATAAGTGTGATGTGGTGCTGAGAAGAATGTATATTCTATTGATTTGGGGTGGAGAGTTCTGTAGATGTCTATTAGGTCTGCTTGGTGCAGAGCTGAGTTCCAGTCCTGGATATCCTTGTTAACCTTCTATGTCGTTGATCCGTCTAATATTGACAGTGGGGTGTTAAAGTCTCCCATTGTTATTCTATGGGAGTCTAAGTCTCTTTGTGGGGTCTCTAAGGTCTTCCTTTATGAATGTGGGTGCTCCTTTATTGGGTGCATATATATTTAGGATAGTTAGCTCTTCTTGTTGAATTGATCCCTTTACCATTATGTAATGTCTTTCTTTGTCTCTTTCGATCTTTGTTGGTTTAGAGTCTCTTTTATCAGAGACTAGGATTGCAACTCCAGCTTTTTTTTTTTTTTTTTTTTTTGCTTTTCATTTGCTTGGTTGGTCTTCCTCCATCCCTTTATTTTGGGCCTGTGTGTGTGTCTGTGTGTCTGCACGTGAGATGGGTCTCCTGAATACAGCATACTGATGGGTCTTGTGCAAATGTCTATCCCATTTGCCAGTCTGTATCTTTTAACTGGGGGCATTTAGCCCATTTACAGTTAATGTTAATATTGTTATGTTTGAATTTGATCCTGTCATTATGATGTTAGCTGGTTATTTTGCCCATTAATTGCAGTTTCTTCCTAGCATCGATGGTCTTTACAATTTGTCATGTTTTTGCAGTGGCTGGTACCATTTGTTCCTTTCCATGTTTAGTGCTTCCTTCAGGAGCTCTTGTAAGGCAGGCCTGGTGGTGACAAAATCTCTCAGCATTTGCTTGTCTGTAAAAGATTTTATTTCTCCTTCACTTATGAAGCTTAGTTTGGCTGGTTATGAGATTCTGGGTTGAAAATTCTTTTCTTTAAGAATGTTGAATATCGGCCCCCACTCTCTTCTGGCTTGTAGAGTTTCTGCCGAGAGATCTGCCGTTAGTCTGATGGGCTTCCCTTTGTGGGTAACCTGACCTTTCTCTCTGGCTGCTCTTAACATTTTTTCCTTCATTTCAACCTTGGTGAATCTGACAATTATGTGTCTTGGAGTTGCTCTTCTCGAGGAGTATCTTTGTGGTGTTCTCTGTATTTCCTGAATTTGAATGTTGGCCTGCCTTGCTAGGTTGGGGAAGTTCTCCTGGATAATATCCTAAAGAGTGTTTTCCAGCTTGGTTCCATTCTCCCCGTCACTTTCAGGTACACCAATCAAACATAGATTTGGTCTTTTCACATAGTCCCATATTTCTTGGAGGCTTTGTTCATTTCTTTTTACTCTTTTTTCTCTTAACTTCTCTTTTCGCTTCATTTCATTAATTTGATCTTCAATCACTGATAACCTTTCTTCCCCTTGATCAAATCAGCTACCGAAGCTTGTGTGTGCGTCACGTGGTTCTCGTGTCATGGTTTTCAGCTCCATCAGGTCATTTAAGGTCTTCTCTACACTGTTTATTCTAGTTAGCCATTCATCTAATCTTTTTTCAAGGTTTTTAGCTTCCTTGCGATGGGTTCGAACATGCTTCTTTAGCTCATAGAAGTTTGTTATTACCAACCTTCTGAAGCCTACTTCTGCCAGCTTGTCAAAGTCATTCTCCATCCAGCTTTGTTCCGTTGCTGGCGAGGAGGTGCAATCCTTTGGAAGAGACGAGGTGCTCTGGGTTTTAGAATTTTCAACTATTCTGCTGTAGTTTCTCCCCATCTTTGTGGTTTTATCTACCTTTGGTCTTTGATGATGGTGATGTACAGATGGGGTTTTGGTGTGGATGTCCTTTTTGTTGATGCTGCTGCTATTCCTTTCTGTTTGTTAGTTTTCCTTCTAACAGTCAGGTCTCACAGCTGCAGGTCTGTTGGAGTTTGCTGGAGGTCCACTCCAGACCCTGTTTGCCTGGGTATCACCAGCGGAGGCTGCAGAGCAGCAAATATTGAAGAAAAGCAATTATTGCTGTCTGATCATTCCTCTGGAAGCTTCGTCTCAGAGGGGCCCCGGCTGTGTGAGGTGTCTGTTGGCCCCGACTGGGAGGTGTCTCCCAGTTAGGCTGCACAGGGATCAGGGACCACCCACTTGAGGAGGCAGTCTGTCCATTCTCAGAGCTCAAACGCCATGCTGGGAGAACCACTGCTCTTTTCAGAGCTGTCAGAAAGGGATGTTTAAGTCTACAGAAGTTTCTGCTGCCTTTTGTTCAGCTATGTACTGCCCCCCAGAGGTGGAGTCTACAGAGGCATGCGGGCCTCCTTGAGCTGCGGTGAGCTCCACCCAGTTTGAGCTTCCCAGCCGCTTTATTTACCTACTCAAGACTCAGCAATGGCAGATGCCCCTTCCCCAGCCACGCTGCCGCCTAGCAGTTTGATCTCAGACTGCTGCGCTAGCAGTGAGTAAGGCTCTGTGAGTGTGGGACCCGCTGAGCCAGGCGCAGGATATAATCTGGTGTGACATTTGCTCATACTGTTGGAAAAGCACAGTATTTAAGTGGCAGTGTCTCAATTTTCCCAGTACAGTCTGTCACAGCTTCCCTTGGCTAGGAAAGGGAAATCCCCAGACCCCTTGCGCTTCCTGGGTGAGGTGATGCCCCACCCTGCTTCGGCTCGCCCTCTGTGGGCTGCACCCGCTGTCCAACCAGTCCCAGTGAGATGAACCAGGTACCTCAGTTGGAAATGGAGAAATCACCTGTATTCTTCATCCATCAAGCTGGGAGCTGCAGACCAGAGCTGTTCCTATTTGACCATCTTGAAACAGACCTCACAATTCAACTTTTTAAAGAAAAAACCTTGTCGCATAGTGCCAGGCCAACCCTGATCCTTTTCAATCTCCATAGCTTATATTACAGGAATCTCTTCCCTCTGATCCTGATTTTACTCTCTGATGAGTTATATATTACTTCCTGTGATGTTTATATTTATATGTTAGTATGCAGATATTTTGCTTGGATATCTAGGAACCTGAGAACTAGGTTTACTTGTATATTCTCTCTGGAGCCATTGATAAATAAGAAGGTATCAGATTGATTTCTTTGAGTACAAGTGAGGGAAATCCTAACCCAAAAAGGCTTAAGCCAAAAGCAGGATTTAGTAACTCATAAAACTGAGGAGTCTAGGAGTCATATTGCCAAACAAGTCATCAAAATCCAGTTTTATCTGCTCTATCGCCTTCATTTTGGGGCCATTATCACACATCTCCTTTGATTCCAAATGTGATTTATATAATCTTGTGTTCAAATTCAGAAAGAGTAAATCTTTTTTTCCAAAAGTCCCAGCTAGTCTATGCATTTCAGTGACTAATGATGTTGATCCAACTTCCTGAATCTATGTATGTAGCCATGCAGGGTCTGATTGGCTAAACTTGTCATATTCCCAACCTAGAATCAGATGGAAGTTGACTTCATCTTAACTATAGGAAGAGCTAGATTCACAGATAAAAATCAAGAGCTATTATTGGAAGCAGGATGAATGAATCCAAGGTGGCTCAAAAAAAAACCCAAGTGTCCACTACAGGGAGGATTGCCATCATTTCTTCGTAGACAGGTTAATTTGATGGAAAATTCTACACATAACTTAGTAATCAATGGAAAATATTCATATAAAAAGGAATTCTGCATAATAAAAGAGAGAAAGATAGGAAAATCCATAGGATTTCTTATCATTTCTCTGCTTGCTGTCATTCCTAAGTTCAGTGTTCAGGCCTATACAAAACTTATCCTTATCAGTGCCATCCTGAAGCTTGTGTGTACTTGTGATTGATTTGACAGCCTTTTGTTCTCTGAGGATTTCTTTAAATCATGTCTTAGATTCCTGGGAATAGAGAGTTTTCCCTCTTAACCTTATTTTAGCAGACTTGCTAGTGATTAGTTCAGATTAGCTTTCATCACCTTTGTTCCAGAAAAATATGTTTACCACTTACATAGACTGAGAAGCAAATTTTTAGACAACTTCTGGGAATGTCAGAACTAGTTTACTAAAAGGGATAAATGGAAGGCATTTTAAATACAATTGGATTTACTTTTTGTGGAGTTTAATTACAAGGGAACTCTTCATAGAACTTGTATATCTAATGCCCTAAATTAGTCATTTTAAAGCTATAATCTTAGAAGACTATAAAGAGGTTTTCAGTTAAACACAGTAGGTTGAACACATGAGCTTATCTTATTCCCTCCTGAAACCTCTTTGAACATGATATAAAAAAGAATTTTAAAAAGCAAAAAGGCATAAACTCGTAAGTACAGAAAAAAAAATGGGAGAATAAACAATAGTGACAAGAATATCAACAAAACTTATTTTTTTGAACAGGACATACATGTAGTTCACAAAATATTAAAATATGGAGTAAAAAGGCTGATTCTCATTTCTGTCCCCATCTTCCCTCATTATCCTTTGTCCTTGTGTCCCCATTTAGAGTCTTCTAGATTTTCTTTAGGCATGCACAAATTTTTTTCCACACAAAAGGTACATGCTATAGACTTCTGGACCTTGTTTTTGTTTGTTTGTTTAAAAAATGTATTTTGGATTGCTTGAGCCCAAGAGTTCAAGACTGTGGTGTGCTATGATCATACCTGTGAGTTGCCAGTGCACTGCAGCATTGGACAATGAAGCAAGACCCCATGTCTTTTTTTTTCTTTTTTTTTTTTTTTTTTGAGACAGAGTCTCACTCTGTCGCCCAAGCTGGAGTGTGGTGCGTGATCTTGGCTCACTGCAGCCTCCGCCTCCTGGGTTGAAGAAATTCTCCTGTCTCAGCCTTCCTAGTAGCTGGAACTACAGTCACACGTCACCACACCTGGCTAATTTTTGTATTTTTAGTAGAGACAGGGCTTCACCATATTGGTCAGGCTGGTCTCGAACTCCTGACCTCAGGCGATTCACCTGCCTCAGCTTCCCAATGTGCTGGGATTACAGGCGTGAGCCACCATGCCCAGCCAAACTCATCTCTTAAAAAAAAAAAAAAAAAAAAAAAGTATCTTGGAGATCACTGTTCATGATTTTCTATTTATATCTTTTTCTATTTTTTCTATATTTATATCACACATATATTTTCTTAAAACCAATTAGTTTACCAATTTTTTTCTAATTGAGAGGAATTATGAAAACTTATGTTTTACAGCTATTTAATGATCCTCAGTTGTACAGTAATTCTTAAATGCTATTAATCTCTGTCTTCTCTTCTTACAATATGAAGTAAAACATTCATTGCTCAGAGAACATGGAAATTGAAATAAGCTTATAACAGGACTGAAATCATGATTTTTGTGCATGCATAGCAGCACAGTAATGGGTCATTGTCTGAGGTATAGTATAATATTTTTTAATCATTCCTTTTTCTCATTTTCTCTATCCCCCATTGGTCTCAGTGGTTCTTATGAGATATTTAAGAAATAGATTTTACTGTTTTTAGTAAGGCAAATTTGGGCATATAGCCAGAACATATCCATCTTCTCTCTTCCCTCTCCCTGTCTCCCCCTTCCTTTTTTCCGCATCCCCCTCCTCTCCCTTCTCCTTCCCTCACTATTTTTTCATTTTTCTTCCATCGTTTTCTTTTTTTTCTTAACAGTCACTCTTGTACTCCAAATGATTCAGTAGACATACCTGTTTGATCAGTTTTTGATCATTTGAGAATTATGATAGCGATCCTGTGGAGTGAAGGATTGTATAAGTTTGCTTTATAACAAAACAACATTTTAAGCAGATGTAGTGTTTCCAAGTTGAGAACTCAAAATTAGGGTTTCCCAGCTACATCACTATTGACATTTTTGACTGCATAATTTTTTGTTATGATGGCTGGCCTGTACATTGTAAGATCTATAACTGTATCCCTACCCTCTCTTCACTGATGCAAATAAAACCCTTAGTTGTTAGAACCAAAAATATCTCCAAACATTGCCAAGTGTCCCTCGAAGTACAAAATTGTCTATGGTTGAGAACCACTCGTCTAAATGAACTATTTTGTGTGCAAATTCAAACAGCAGCACATGTACCACTTCCTAATTACTATATCACAATGATTTACATAAGAATTACACAGCTATCAAAATTGAATGAGTGGGTAGAAAAATATTAGAAATTTTTAAATATGTTCTTTCTTGCATATACTCATATTTGTTAAAACTGAACATTTGAAAAGATGACAAAGAAACTTTAAAAATGTTTCTGCGATTACTTATCTGATGTAAAAAAGGAACTTTCAGACTTTGTGGATGATAAATCCTGCCTTCAAGTCTAAAGTTTTGGCTGTCATTTTATTTTCAGTGATGATAAGGGAAGCACATCTTTATTTTGGCAAAGTAGAATCTAGGCTTCTTAAAATGCGAACTTTGGGGATAGGCAATCAATAAACATAATTATAATGCAATGTCTTTTAAAATATACTGAAAATGAAGATAGACTTCTCAACAAGTACTATTGGGATAACTGGATTTGCATATAGAAAAAAATAAACTGGATCCATTTCTCACACAAGGATAAATTTCATTTGGATCACATTTAAGTGAAAGAAATGAAACCAGGACATAGTAGCACATGCCTATAGTCCTAGCTACATGGGAGGCTGAAGCAAGAGAATCGCTTGAGCCCAGGAGCTCGAGGCTGTAGTGCCCTATGACCACACCTATGAATAGCCATTGCACTTCAGCTAGGGCAACATAGCAAGACCTCATCTCTAAAATAAAAAAAATTAAAAATTAAAAAAAAAATGGAGGGGGGAAGAAAAAGAAATGAAATTATACAAGTATTAGGGATTTTTTTAAAGGAGAGTTTGAATTCTTCTAGAACTTTGGAATAGAGAAAACTATTCTATGACTTGATCCACGAGAAATAAGGAAAAATATTGATAAATATATTGTCTAGGAAAAAAAATATATGGCAAAGAAAAACTAAGTTAAACCGAAAGAAACATTTTCAACTTACAGATGAAGGATTCTTAATATGTAAAATCATTCTAAAAATAAAAATATGTTCAACCACCTTATAGGAAAATAGGCTAAAGATATAAGCAAGTAGTTCCCAGAAAAGGAAATGGCTCTTAACCATATGAAAAGTTTTTTTTTTTTTTTTTGGAGAGAGTTCTGCTCTGTCACCCAGAATGTTGTGCAGTGGCACGATCTCGGTTCACTGCAGCCTCCACCTCCTGGGTTCAAGCAATTCTTCTGCCTCAGCCTCCCAAATAGCTGGGACTACAGGTGCACACCACCACACCCAGCTAATTTTATGTTTTTTTAGTAGAGTCGGGATTTCACCATGTTGGCCAGGCTGGTCTCAGACTCCTGACCTCAAGTGATCTGCCTGCCTCGGCCTCCCAAAGTGCTGGGATTACAGGCGTGAGCAATGCACCCAAACAGATGTCATTTCTTAACTATCAGATTAGCAAAAGTTCAAAATTTGGCAACATGCTTTTTTTGGCCAGGCTGTAGGTAATAGATGTTCTTGTACAGCTGATGGAATGCAATGAAAACGAGTATGTGGCAGTATCTATCAAAATTACATATGTATTTATCCTTTGACCCAGAAAGCCTACTTCCAGGACTCTATACCAAAAAAATCAGCAAAAAATAAAAGAGGCATGCACAAGGCTTTTGATTGCAGCATCACGTAGGAAACTACTCAAATGTTCATCAGTAAGAGATGGGTTGATAAACTACAGCTATTATCTATATAGTGGAGTAGTATGCAGTTGTAAAATAGGGAAGATCTGTATGTATTACTCTGGTTCTTTGAAAAGATCCACAAAGTTGAGAACATTTTAACTAGACCAAACAAGAGAAAAAAGATTCAAATTACTAAAATGAAAAATAAAGGAGGAGACATTACTACCAGCAAACTTACAGAAATAAAAAGGATTATAAGGGAATACTATGCACAATTCTATGCTACAAAGTATATCACCTAGATTAAATGGACAAATTTCTAGAAACAAACTACCAAAACTGTTTTAGTAATCACTTTCCAAGACAGACACAAACTAGGAAAACTGATCTGGTAACGAGTAAGAAATAGAAGGTCTGAGTAGACCTGTAACAAGTAAAGCATTTGAATTAATAATCAAAAAACTTCCCACCAAAACAACAAAAGCCCAGGACCAGAAGATTGCACTGGTTAATTCTACCAAACATTAAAAGAAGAATTAAGCTGGGTGCATTGGCATGTGCCTGCAGTCTCCGCTTCGTGGAAGGCTGAGGCAGGAGGATTGCTTGAGCACAGGAGTTCCAGGCTATAGTACACGACGGTTCCAGTGACTAGCCACTGCACTTCAGCCTGGGCCACATAGTAAGATCCTGTCTCTTAAAAAAAAAATAGAGAAAAATTAGCACACTTCTCTACAAATCTCTAAAAAATGGAAGAGGAAGGAAGATTTCCCAGCTCATTCTATGAAGCCAATATTACCCTGATACCAAAAACCAATGAAAGCATCATAAGGAAAAGAAAACTATATGAATATCCCTTACTGAATACAGACCACAGAAATGTCAATGAAATGCCAACAAACTGAATCCAGCACCATATATAAATGGTTATATACCATGACTAAGTGGGATTTATCCAGGAATGCAAGATTGGGTCAACATTTTTTTTTAATCAAGGTAATCCACCACATGTGTAGAATGAAGGGAAAAAAACACATCATGTGATTTTCAGATACAGAAAAGACATTTGACAAAATCTCAACATACTTTCATAATAAAAGAACTCGGGAAATTAGAAACAGAAGGCAACTTTCTCAACCTGGTAAAGGGCATCTACAAAAAGCCTGTGGCTAAACTTATTCTTTAATAGTGAAAGACTGAAAGCTGCTCCTTGAGATCAGGAACAAGACAAGGATATCCACTCTCACCACTTCTGTTCAGCATTGTACTGTACATTTCAGCCAGAGCAATTAAGCAAGAAAAGAAATAAAAGGCATCTAGATTAGAATGGAAGAGATAAAACTATCTCTGTTTGCAAATGACATGATATTATAAGTAGAAAAGTCCTTTTGTTCTTCAAAGGACGCTGAAGAAAATGAAGACAACCCTCAGAATGGGAGAAAATATTAGCAAACCACGTATCTGATAAAGGTCTAGGATCCAGGATATATAAAGTACTCTTACAACTCAACAGTTTTTAAAAAAGGAAGACCCCAGTTTTTTTAAATGTGTAAAGGATTTGAATAGACATTTGTCCAAATAGGATATACAAATGGCCAATAAACCCATGAAAAGATGTTCAGCATCTTTAGTTATTAGAGAGATGTGACCTTGAATGCTGCCACTTTAAGGGTACCACTTTATACCCACTAGGATAACTCTTATCAAAAAGATGGAAATTAATAAGTATTAGCTAGGATGAAGAAAAATCACAAACCTTACATGTTTCTCGTGAGATCGGAAAATAGTACAGCTGCTTTGGAAAGAGTTTGGCAGTTCTTCCAAAAGTTAAAGTTAGTGTATGAGCCAGCAATATCGCTCCTATGTGTATACCCAAGAGATCTGAAAACGTATGTCCACAAAAACTTGTTAAAGAATGTTCGTAGAAGCATTATTCGTGATAGCCAAAAAATGGAAGCAACCCAAACATCCATCAACTGATGAGTGGCTAAACAAAAGTGGCATATCCATATAATGAAATACTATTCAACAATGAAAAACAATGAAGTACTGATTTATGATGCAACATGGATGAGACTTGAAAACATTACACTAACTGAAAAGCCAGACCCAAAGGCCCCATATTGTATGATTCTATTTATATGAAATGTTCAAAATAGACAAATCTGCTGAAAGTAGATTAGTGGGTGCTGGCAGGTGGGAAGAAGAGGGATAGAGAGTGACTGCTAATGGGTATGGTGTTTCTTTCTGGAGTGACAAAAGTGTTATGAAATTAGATAATGGTGATAGCTGCATAACTCTTTGAATATACTAAAAGCCACAATTGTTTTTTAAAAAAAAAAAAAAAACTAATGAAGTTGTGTCAAAAGCAACTTGGAGAGATTCACAGACCTAAAATAGACAATTTGAACCTTGGTAAGGATAACTACAGTGGATTGATATGCATCAAATATGCTTATATCTGTGAGTTAGCAATGACATCAAAATATATAAAACCTAATGACTTGTTATTTTGAAAACTGTTAATAAAAGGGAAGAATTAACCATTTATCCTACCTTTTCTAGATTAACTGTGCCTCAGTTCATGCAGAAACTATTTGGTTATACCCCAGTGCAGCTAAATATTTAATGTAAGGAAATTTCTCTTTCTAGAAGTATAAGCCTATAAACAAATGAAAAGTGATGGAATTTAAAAGGCACTTTTGCCACCATGATAAACTAATGGATTTAAACAATGATCATCAGTAACTGCTATCATCACTAAAAAGAGAAGAGTGTACCTATACCTATGTGCGTATGGAGTAGTAGTCGCCAAAACAGAGCTTGCATCTGATGAAGCCCCTGTAACTAACTACCAAATTATAGGAAACGGGATAAAGAACATGTTAAATAACACCATAGGGATGCAGTGAATGAAAATCGGACTCTGAGTAACTCTATAGGACACATACACAAAAAATTACAGGTATACCTCAAAGATATTGTGGGTTTGGTTCCATGCCACCGCAATAAAGTGAATATCATAATTAAGCAAGGTGCACAAATTGGCTTCTCAGTGCATATAAAAGTTATGTTTACACTACACTGTAAACCATTAAGTATGTGATAGCATAATGTCTTTAAAAATCGTGTACATACCTTAATTTTAAAATGCTGTACTGCTAAATGTTGCTAACCGATTATCTGAGGCTTTAGTGAGTTCACAGCATCTTTTTGCTGTTGAAGGGTCTTGCCTCCGTGTTGATGGCTGCTGACTGATCAGGATGGTAGTTGCCGAAGTTTGGGGTGGGTGTGGCAATTTCTTAAAATAAGACAACAATGAAGTTAGCCACATCAATTGATTCTTCCTTTCACGAAAGATTACTCTGTAACATGCAATGCAGTTTGAGAGCATTTTACCCACTGTAGAACTTCCTTGAAAATTTGAATCAATCCTGTCAAACCCTGCCACTGCCTTATCAACTAAGTTTATGGCATATTCTGAATTCTTTGTTGCCATTTCAACGATATTCACATCTTCACCAAGAGTCCATCTCAAACCACTTTCTTTGTTCATCCATAAGAAGCAACTCCTCATCCACTGAAGTTTTCTCATGAAATTGCAGCAATTCAGTCACATCTTCACACTCTGCTTATTTTAGTTCTCTTGCTATTTCCAATACATCTGCAGTTACTTCCTCACTGAAGTCTTGAGCCCCTCAAAGTCATTTATGAGGGTTGGAATCCATTTCTTCCAAACTTCTGGAATGTTGATATTTTCACCCCCCATGAATCACTGAATCACAAATGTTCTTAATGGCATCTAGAATGATCAATTCTTTCCAGAATATTTTCAGTTTACTTTGCCCAGATTCATCCACTGTCTATAGCAGCTATAGCATTATAAAATTTGTTTCTTAAATATAAGGCTTGAAAGTTAAAATTACTCCTTGATCCATGGGCTGCAGAGTGGATATTGTGTTAGCAGGCATGAAAACGACATTCATCTCCTTGTACATCTCCATCAGAGCTCTTGAGTGACCAGGTACATTGTCAGTGGGCAGTAATCATTTGAAAGGAATCATTTTTTTTCTGAGCAGTAGGTCTCAACAGTGGGCTTAAAATATTCTGTAAGCCATGCTGTAAAAAAGATGTGCTGCTATCCAGGTTTTGTTGTTCTATTTATAGAGCACAGGCACAGTAGATTTAGCATAATTCTTAAGGGCCTTAGGCTATTTGGGATGGTCAGTGAGCATTGGCCTCAGCTTCCAAGTTACCAGCTGCATTAGCTCTTCACAAGAGAGTCAGCCTGTCCTTTGAAGCTTTGAAGCCAGGCATTGACTTCTCCTCTCTAGCTGTGAAAGTCCTAGGCATCTTTTTCCATTAGAAGGCTTTTTTGTCTACATTGAGAATATGTTGTTTAGTGTAGCAACCTTCATTGATTATCTTGGCTAGATCTTCTTAACTTGATGCAGCTTCTACATTAGCACTTACCTCGCACCTTTATGTTATGGAGACAGCTTCTTTCCTTAAACCTCATGCACCAACCTGCTGGCTTCAAACTTTTCTTCGGTACCTTCTTTGCCTCTCTCAGTCTTTTAGAATTGAAAAGAGTTAAGGCTTGCTCTGGATTAGGCTTTGGCATAAATGAAGGGAAAGTTGTAGCTGTTTTGATCTTCTATCCAGACCACTAAAACTTTCTCCTTATCAACAATAAGGCTTTTTCATTTTCTTATTCGTGTGTTCACCGGAGTAGTACTTTTAATCTCTTTCAAGAACTTTTCCTTTGCATTCACAAATTGACTACCTGGTGCAAGAGGTCCAGCTTTTGGCATGCTTGGCTTTTGACATGCCTCCCTCACTAAGCTCAATCCTTTCTGGTTTTTTATTTGAAGTAAGAGATATGCGACTCTTCTTTTCACTTGATCACCTAGAGGCCAGTATGGAATTATTAAGTGCCCTAATCTCAATATTGTTGTGTCTCAGGGATAATACAGAAGCCCTCGGAGCAGGAGAAAGGTTGGGGAATAGCCAGTCAGTGGAACAGTCAGACCACATACATTTATCAATTAAGCTCATCTTATATGGGTGCAGTTCACCATAGTGGATGTAATAATAATGAGAAAGTTTGAAATATTGTGAGGATTACAAAATGTGACACAGAGACACAGAGTGAGCACATGCTGTTGGACAAATGCACTAATAGACTTGCTCCATGCAAGGTTACCACAGACCTTCAGTTTTTTAAAAAGTGGAGAAAAAGGCAATATCTGCAGAGTGCAATTTTTTAAAAAATGAATGCAGTAAAACAAGGTATGCCTTTACAAGGCAAATAGAGAAAGGAGCCTGTAGTAGAGACATGTCTTCCAATTGCAGTGCATGGATTGTATTTAGAGTTCAATTTAAACAAGTGTAAAAAAATTTTTAATATTGTAAAATATTATAAAATATAATATAAAATAATATTTTATAGTCCAACTGGGAAAATAGGACCACTGAACTACATATTTGCAGAAATTAAAGAATTATTAATTTCTTTGATATGATAATACTGAATAGGTTATGTTTTTCTTATATTTTAGAAATAGATACTAAACTACAGACAAAATAATGCAATATCTAGGATTTGCTTTTAAATATGGGGGAAGGGAGTGACTACTAAAGGAATAGCATGTTCTTAATTGTGTAATACTAATCACAAATCTGCACATGTGCTAAAATTTATATAACTGACACCAAAAGGGGGAAAAGGGTCAATTTTATAGTATCTTAATGTTTTAAATAAAATTTTAAAATTTATATTATGGAAAGGATGAAGAGAGCAATAGATGAAACAAGATAGGTCATGACTTGCTAATATTTGGAGCTGGGTGGTGGCACAGAGGTATTCATTATGCCATTCTGTCTACTGAAAATTCTTACATATAATTATTTAGAATATAATGTAAAAGCTTAGAATATTTGAAATCATAGATGGCAAATTTAGGAAAATAACCGCGAAATGAAGGTGTCCTAGTATTGCAGACTTGCTCAGTGTGGTAGTCATTGGAATGTAACTGGACAAACCTATAAGCAAATGGAAGTGTTATGATTAAACACATTTTATCTCATATAAATTTATATGTGAAGTTATTCTCATAAAGCTTTGTTTGCATTTTTGTTTGTTTTTTTAGGATGAGAGAGGCTGCAAGAAAAATAGAAGAAAGGCATTTTTCCAACCATGAAACACATGTTGAATTTCTGCCTGTTGAGTGGCGGTCAAAACTTACTCTTGATGGAGGTATATTTTATTTAAAAATTGAATGATTTAGCCAATGGCAAACTTTTACCAAAATAAATGCAGAAAGTTTTAGAAAACACTTTCTGTTCATTGAGAATATAGTGTCTTCAATTTAATTGTCTGGAGATATACTCACCCTTTGTTCTAGATTATTTAAGAAAATCCATTGATTTCTAGAATAATTATACTGACTAATATCATTTGGACCACTATATAGATTTCATAGATAGCACTGTTTTCATGCATGCCCCCTCTGGATTGTGGCAGGTGGAGGGATATAGCAGGAACAAAATGTTTTCTAAAGTTTTTGACACTAAGTTGATTTGTCAGTACTTTAAAAATATTTGTTTTCCATAATTCCATACGAACTTACATTTTTCTTTCTAATAATTTTCTCCCCATAATCGGAAGTTAAAAATCTCAGGTTTTTTGTTTTCCTTTGTTGTTTTTAATACGTTCCCTGGGCTGGTGAATTACAATCTAGCATAGAGAATTTGTATATTTGTTTAAATAAAATCAGTTTAGTTGTCTTCCTTAAAGAGCTGTCATCAACCAAAATATGTGTCTTTCTTTACACAAAGTTATGTCTGTTAAATATTAAAACCATAAAAACAGAATGTTTAGATTGATTATTTACATAATCTGCAAAATGAGAGAGTTGTTATACTGGATATAATATTAGCAGCTGCCATTTGGGATTGTGTTTTGACACCTGTAAATATGTGGCCTCATTTTGCTCTGGGTATCCCTGAATTTCATGGAAAAGCCAATACATACAAAAAAGGGTGACGCTTTATAGACTTGATAATGGCTTTCATCCTTTAATGTTTCTTTTTGTCTCCTATTTTGTCTTTCACTGTTTTTTTTCCTTGAAGTATTTTATAGGAAGGGAAGATCCATTAGCGCCAAAGCTGGTCTTGAATATTTAATTGTTAACTTAAATAGTTACTATTTCAGGCAACGTAATTTTCTTCACTATTATTTTCCTATAACAGAGACTTTCTATAAGTTAACTTGCTTTTTTTGTTTGTTTTTGTAGACACTGTTGATTCTATTACTCCTGACAAAGTACGAGGTTTAAGGGATATGCTGAACAGCAGTGCAATGGACATAATGTATTATACTAGTCCACTTTATAGAGATGAAGTAAGTATCATGATTATCTTGCTGGTGGGTATTTTTTAGTGATAGCTTAAATGTCCTGAATTTTTACATTTTATGTTTTTTTTTAAGCAAATGAGAAATTACAGGAATTCGTTAATCTATAAATAGCATACTTTTAATAAATTTGATAGTCTTCAAACTAGACATTGGGACCCTTAATAAAACAGATGGTCTCAGGTTGGGGGACTGGTTAGAAAATAGTTCTTTGAGACATAACATTTTTCATAAATCTGATTAATTATATCTATGATTGTTGTCTTCACAAAAGAGTTTTAGACATAAAATGTCCTTTAAACTTTTTGTATGTGGTGGACTTTTATTGCTTCACTTCTGTAATGAATTTGTACAGTTTTCAAATGGTAGTGGAGCCGATGTCTCCCAAGAGTAACACTGGGGGCAAGAGGTGAAGGTTTATTCAAGAAGATGAGAGAATCTCCACCAAATGCATTTTGTCACTTTATTGATAAGAGGGAAAGGAATTCTGTTTAGTAGGAATAACTAACATTTGTTAATTGCCTAACATGTGTGAACTTGTTTAACCCTTATTTTAAAAAATCCTGTGAAGTAGGTATGATTAGTATCCTCATTTGAAGGATGAGGAAACTGATGCCAAGAGAGATTTTGAGGCTTGCTCATTGTGTCTCACTTAATAAGTGGCAAAGGCAGTATTTGAACCTAGGCAATACAGCTTCACAGCTTACACTGTTTACCACTTCTCTCCTCTGTGTTCACAATATAGCCAGTCTCTCTGTTATTTATTGGCTGATTATTTTGACTTTCCTGGGCCTTTAATCAATAAATATTTAGTGAGCCCTACTCTATGCCAAACACTGGCTAACAGGGGGCCACTTTACTGCAGACTGTTACCCTTCATTAGCAGGGAGACAGGGAAAATCAGTGCAAGTGTTTGCAAGTAAGATCGGTCACTTTGGTAAAATTTATTTATCAGGAATCCCAGGTAAGATTTGATAATATATATGTATACTGAATCAGCTGGTTAAAGGTGTTTTGAACTAAGAATATGGTCTACATGTTTATTAAAAATTTGTCTATTGAGAACTTACTAGGTATAAGATACTGTACAAGGATCTTGTACAAGGGGGAGTCTCTGCCTTCAAGAAAGTTTAAAATATTACAGTACATAGGGCCACATTTATGAAATGTATGGAAGGAAGAGATATCCATGGAAATTTTTGCAATTATTCTT
Source organism: Pongo abelii (assembly GCF_028885655.2). Classification (NCBI taxonomy): domain Eukaryota; kingdom Metazoa; phylum Chordata; class Mammalia; order Primates; family Hominidae; genus Pongo; species Pongo abelii. The sequence continues at coordinate 57,109,455 of NC_072000.2, read as the reverse complement.
TTTTTCCCTCTGAAAAAAGCATTTAGGCTTATTGTTATAGTACTTAAGATAAATTACATTTCCACATTTCCTCATAATCATATATGGCCCCAATTTTTGTCTAAAAACCATGCAGTAGAAATTATTTTTTGCCAATTGTATATGGGCTCTAGAGATAGACTGCTTGATTCCAGTCCCACTGTAACAATTAATTTTTGTATGGCTTCTCTATCTGCAAAGTGGATATTCTAACAAGTAGCTACTTCATAGCATTCCTATAAAGATTAATTGAAGTAATGCTTATATTAACATCTGGCACATGGCAGTCAAGAATTACCGTTATTACAGGTACTATAATATCAAATCATTTTAGTTTCTGAATTCTGAGTAAAATTCTCCAATGCTGAAACAGATGTGTTGCTGCCTGTAGATCCCTCTGCTTTCATAAGAGAAAGAAGGGTTCAATGTTTTCTCTGGGAGCTTTCTTTTATCAGTGTTTTTAATCTAAAACTATTCCTAACTAAGCTTTGAAAAACTAAGTATGGAATGGATTTAGTGTATATGTTTTCTGTACAAAGATCTTAGATTTCTTAAGGTTTCATAACCTGTAACTTTTTATAATAGACATGTAAAGCATTTCAGAGTTAACAGGTTTATTTTGTATGTATTAACTTATAAATTTAATTTGCCAAATATTTTCTGAGCACATTTTGACACATTTTCATTTTTACAAGCTAGTAAAATGACATAGATTTGGCAAAGCAAGTAACAGATAGTGTTGTGTCTCATTTCTCCCCAATATTTTTATGTTCTTGAGAATGAAAAAAGGAAAAAACAGTTCTATTCCATACCCCAATTCTATCTTCATAAATTCAAGTGAGCGATAACAAGGTTCTAACCCAAAATAGTGTCAATAGGAATAAAGAGAAGAGATGGATTCAAAATATGATAGAATTAAGTGGTCTTGAAATGATTTGTTATGGGTGATACAGGAAGGGAAGAGACAGATGATGCTTACAATTTCTAGCTTAGGCAACTGGTAGATGGTTCTGATATTAACTATAAACGGAGGAAAGGGAACCAGATTTTTGTAGGGGAAGAGAGTAGAACATAAAATAATGAATTATACTTGCAAATTTTTGGTATGTTTACGATTTCCTTCTGGAGTTGTATAGCACAGAATATACTCTAATATTAGAAGTGAAACCAGTGAGAGTGGAGGGAGGAGGATATCAGAGCACATGTTACCATACACATACACATACGTGCATATATATGGTTGGTTGTACCCCTAAGAGGGCTCAAAGCTCTGGCTATTGGCTAGTGGTAACTAAGCAAATGGTCACTTTCTGTAATGCTCTTATATGTGGAAAGATAACTATCCTCAGAAGGGAACTGAATAAAATAGACAGTAGGAAGAGGGAACCAATGGCTATGATAAATGGGGGGCAAAGGGAACACCCAGTCCTTTGAATTAGTCTTTTGATCCAGGTGAATTTCATAGGAGAGCATAACTTGTGACTGAGATTCATCAGCAATCTTTAGCAGTGATTTTCAAACATCCCTGACTAGAATCATTTCATACTCATTAAAAATAACGGCAAAAATAAACCCAGGGTGGGGGTGGCAGGTACTGGAATTTGAGGGTATCATTGTAAATTCAACAATTTCTAAAATATGCATGTGTGTTGTAAGTATTACTTATATATGTAGGTGAATATGTATATAGACAGGCATACCTCAGAGATACTGTAGATTTGGTTTCAGACCACCACAATAAAGTGAATGTCACAATAAAGCAAGTCATGCAAATTTTTTGGTTTCCCAGTGCATATAAAATTATGGTTACACTATACTGTAGTCTGTTAAGTGTGCAACAGCATTGTGTCTAAACAGATATACATACCTTAATTTTTAAATACTCTATTGCTATAAAATACACACAGACATGAAGTGAGCACTGTTGGAAAAGTGGAACCAGGGTTGCCACAAACCTTCAATTTGTAAATGCAGTGTCTACAAAGTGCCATGAAAGAGGGTATGCCTGTTCATGCATGTATTTCCTAACTTTGTCCACTAAAGTGGCCAATAAGCAACGACACCCTAATTGAGCACACCTAGCACCCAGATCTTTTCCTCTAGTGCTATTATTTCCCACTGAGGAAAACCAGGGTTCCTCAGGAAAATGGCTGATTCTGGGGCTAGGACAACTTGTTATGACAGAAGGTAGGAAGATGCTCAAGAGAATCGTGGGGTAGTCACAAGAACACAGGGCCAAATTAAGCAGCTCACACTGGCCAGATCTGGAACATTTGAGCACCAAAATTATTATTTATAAATCATTGAAAAAATTATAAGTTCATATTGACTAAAACAAATAAATGGGGAGAAAGGAGAATCCTTGCTTATAGTAGAATGCCAAAGGGCAACTGATGGGAGTTGGAAAACCATTTTGCAGCTATCATGGTAGGATTAGGTAAGAGAAGACTGGACACAAATCATCGATGGATACTAAATTGAAGGCAGTATTTTGATGAGGAGCAGGATATTTACATGGTCATAAAGTATATCCCCATAAACTGATTATTTGTTTAAGAAAGAGCGACAATAATTATACACTGGAGAAATCAAGCAATACCTAAACTGGGTATTCCTGTGGAACAGATGGACATTATGCGCCTCTGGATGTGACACACACAGGAGAACACATCACTTTACAGTATTCTGACAATAAGGAAACATCAGACAAACACAAAATGAGGATGTTGTAATAAAAAGTAGGAATGAGACTGTATTCTTTAAAAATACCATTATCAGGCTGGGTGCAGTGGCACACGCCTGTAATCCCAGCCCTTTGTGAGGCCAAGGTAGGAGGATCACTTGAGCCATGGAGTTCTAGACCAGCCTGGACAACATAGCCAGACCCCGTCTCTACCAAAAATAATTTTTTAAAAATTAGCCATGTATGGTGGTTTGGGCTGTAGTCCCAGCTGCTCAGAATGCCGAGGCCGGGAGGACTGCTTGAGCCTGGGAGGTCGAGGCTGCAGTGAGCTGTCCTCACGCCACTCTACTCCAACCTGGGTGAAAGAGCAAGACCCCGTCTCCAAAAAAAAAAAAAAGTATCATAAAGGCAGAGTGGCTGCGGAAAATGTTCCTGATTAAAGGATGCTAAAGAGACATGTAGCTAAATACTGTATCTCATCCTAAACTGGATCCTGTACTGGATAGGGGAAACTGCAATAAAAGATATTATTAGATACACTGGCAGAATTGGAATGTGGATGGTAGTTTAGATGAAATATTATATCAAAATAAATTTATAAAGTTGATTACTGTGATTATAGAAGAGAATATTCCTAGTTTTAGAAAATATACAATGAAGAATTTAGGGGTAAAAGATCGTGACATATATAATATATCCTCAAATGATTCCCAAAAAAGGTGAGGGTTTATGTGTTTATCATAGAAACAGAACAAGTGAATAAAGCAAATGGAATACAATGCTAACAATATGTGAACCTGGGTAAAGGTTATATGAGTGATCTTTGTGTTATTTTTATTTTGCAACATTTTATATATTTGAAATTATTTTCAAATAAGAAGAGGCCAGGCAGGGCACGGTGGCTTACGCCTGTAATCCCAACACTTTGGGAGGCCACGGCTCACGCCTGTAATCCCAACACTTTGGGAGGCCGAGGCAGTTGGATCACCTGAGGTTGGGAGTTTGAGACCAGCCTGACCAACATGGAGAAACTCCGTCTTTACTAAAAATACAAAATTACCTGGGCATGGTGGCACGTGCCTGTAATCCCAGCTGCTTGGGAGGCTGAGACAGGAGAATGGCTTGAACCCAGGATACAGAGCTTGCAGTGAGTCGAGATCGCGCCACTGTACTCCAGCCTGGGTGACAGAGCGAGACTCCATCTCTTAAAAAAAAAGAGGCTAGACATGGTGACTCATGCTGGTAATCCCAGCATTTTGGGAGGCCGAGACGAGCAGATCACTTGAGGCTGGGAGTTCAGACCAGCCTGACCAACATGGCAAAACTCCATCTCTACTAAAAATAGAAAAATTAGCCAGGCATGGTGACAGGCGCCTGTAGTCCCAGCTACTGGTGAGGGCAAGGCAGAAGAATCTCTTGAACCCAGGAGGCGGAGGTTGCAGTTAACCGAGGTCACGCCATTGCACTCCAGCCTGGGCCACAGAGGGAGAGCCCATCTCATTAAAAAAAAAAAAAAAAAAAAAAGGTTAAGAAAAGGAATAGTTTCCCAGATCTCCCAGAGATTCTCATTTGGTGGTTCTGAGATGGAGCCTGTGATTTTGTATTTTTAACAGTTCCCCTACTTGATACTATCCCGGGAATTCTGGGAAAACACTGCTTAAGGCATTGTGAAGAACAAAAGGGGGTGCTTCCTAAGTGAGAGGTGGGCAAACTTTTTTTTTTTTTTGAGACAGGTTCTTACCGAGGCAGGAGTGCAGTGGTACAATCTCAGCTCACTGCAGCCTCCGTCTTCTGGGCTCAAGTGATTCTTATGCCTCAGGCTCCTGAGTAGCTGGGACTACGGGCATGCGCCAATACACCCGGCCAATTTTTGTGTTTTTATCAGAGACAGGGTTTCACCATGTTGCCCAGGCTGGTCTTGAACCCCTGACTTCAAGTGATCCTCCCACCTCAGCCTTCCAAAGTGCTGGGATTATAGGCGTGAGCCACTGTGCCCGGCCTATTCCTATTTTTAAAAAAGAAAAGTTGATTCTGTAAATTAAAATATATTAACATGAGATTGGTGTTAGGCAATATTCTAGGATAAATTATTTAACAGTATATGTTTCCTTAGGGAAGGAATGATTAGGACTAAGTCACATGCCTGGTGAATGAACCTTGTTTGGTTTATTTGTGAGGCATTTGAAAGAGCCTTTTTCCCCCTTCTTCTCTGAGCCTTTGTAGTCAAATAGATGCAGATTCAGATGGTATTTCTAGTTCTAGATCCCTGAGGAATCGCCATACTGACTTCCACAATGATTGAACCAGTTTACAGTCCCACCAACAGTGTAAAAGTGTTCCTGTTTCTCCACATCCTCTCCAGCACCCGTTATTTCCTGGCTTTTTAATGATTGCCATTCTAACTGGTGTGAGATGGTATCTCATTGTGGTTTTGATTTGCATTTCTCTGATGGCCAGTGATGGTGAGCATTTTTTCATGTGTTTTTTGGCTGCCTGCACATTGTGCACATGTACCCTAAAACTTAAAGTATAATAATAATAATAATAAAAAATAGATGCAGATTCAAAGCCTGCCACTTCTGTAATCCCAGCACTTTGGGAGGCCAAGGCAGACAGATCACTTGAGGTCAGGAATTCAAGACCAGCCCGACCAACGTGGTGAAACCCCGTCTCTACTAAAAGTACAAAAATTAGCCAGGCGTGGTGATGCACACCTGTAATCCCAGCTACTCAGGAGGCTGAGGCAGGAGAAGCACTTGAACCTGGGAGGCAGAGGTTGCGGTGAACTGAGATCGCGCCACTACATTCCAGCCTGCAACAGAATGAAATTCCATCTAAAAAAACAAACAACAACAACAACAACAACAAAAACCTGCCACTTAACCAGCTCTGTCATCTCAGATCGAATTTCTCACTTTCTTAGCTTCCCCACTTATAAAATGGGATAAAATATGTACTGATAAAGTTTGTCATTAGGATTAAAAATGAAATGTGTATAAAGTTTCCCGTACAATTCATGGTCCTTAGACATTCAAATTATGATTGATTCTGTGTATATTTATGTCTTTCAAGGGCCACCATATTTTTAATAGACTTATTCTGTTAACTCTAAAAAGTAAAGGTCAGTGGATAGAAAATATGGGAAGGAACATGTTTGTTTATTGTAATGAACTTTGTAGTAACAAAGCTGTCGCTAAAGATAGAAGTGGACACTTTAAAATGGAGATATGCACTAAGGTAGAGACTGAGTGACCACTTCTCAGGGATGCTACTGAAGGGACTCCTACCTTCCCAGCAGTTTAAATTAGATCATTGCTGAGGTCCCTTTTAACTCTCAGATTCTTACATGCTCATGGGAGAACCCTAATGATTTTCCTAATAATTTCTGAAAAGTCATGGTTAGGGGAAATTGTGTATATCAATCAGTACTTCTCAGATGACTTTCTGAGGACCAGTTTAAAAAATCAATCAAGAGATCATCAGAGAGCCTTTGACCCTTACTTCAACCCTAAAGTAACACAAGAAATCCAGAGAGAACTGTACATCTTGTGTAAATCTGAACTCTCTTTTTAATAGCTTTTAAAATTGAAGAATTATAAAGAGAATTGTCCTAGCTGTATCTTGACATTATTTGAATTATTTAATTGATATAGATGACTAGAACTCTCTAAATTACATTTTCTCATTACCATTTCTCAAAGCAGGGAGAACAAAGGACTATCTCTATTCCTCAGCCATATTTTGTGTGTTTGGACTCAACTCTTGAAACTGCCGGGTTTTTCCCCCTTACATTCATTTCCTTCATAAGTTTTAACTCTTGAGCAGTGGTTATGGAAATTAAAAATTGTTTTAAACTTTTGAAAAGCTATCCAGTGCTTACTGTGTAAGAGGTTCATTGACTTGATTAGATCATATTGTAGACCTAATAGATAATAAAGTTAAGATCACAGGATATATTGTTAATCTTGGCTGAGATGTCCTATATGAATACACTTGGTCACAAAGGGATCCTAATTAGGAGAATATAATTGGATCAGAAAGGAGAAGGAAAAGGAAAAAAAAAATTCCAATTAGAGTAAACTTGTTGGATACAACATAGAGATGAATTTCTCCTTTCACTGATGAGCGGATGAGATACAGAAGCATTTAGAGGTAGTACAAAGCTGTTTAAAAAGTTGGCTTTCAAAATCATAATGTCTGACCATAGATGTCTCATATATATGCATAAGCAATAGAAAAAGAAAATGCTACCAAATCCAGATATGCTCTAATAAGGAAATACAAAGGCCATTTCTATTCAAGTGTATAATTATTGAAACAGATGACATCATCAGGTCTTCAGAAACTGTCCATGCTATGCCTCATTCCATAGTGAAATATTTTAGTATCAAACAGACTTTCTCTGCCTTAGATAATTTGATATTGTTTTTTTACCCATATATGATTGCCAAACTAATGAAGTATTTGGTATAGTGAGAGATGTTTTAAAATTTTTGAATATGAAATAGGTTAATTACTGGTAGTGTGATTTCCTTTTTTAACAAACTTTAATATGGGAGTAGGCTGGTATTTTATAAAAACAAAAAGATTAGGTACGTTTTGTCAGAGTACTAAAGTATATATCTTTTAGTGCTTTGAGATTTACATGGTACAAGTCTTAAAATCAAGGTCTTCAAAAATAAAAATGATTAAGAACTGTTGCTTTTAAAGGAAATTATTTTATCTAAACATTAGCCTTCTCTGTACCTACCTCATGTAGATTATAAATCAGGAAAATAACGAAATTTTAAGGACTGGTTGATATTCTTATCAAAGCCAAATCCAAAGCATATTATAGCTCCCTTCAAACAGAGCCATGTAGTATTTCACACTGCATATTCCTGAAACTATATTAATTAGAGTTTTACTTACAACCCATGTCTTAGAAGATGTTTACGTACATTGCCATTAAATCAGTAGTTTCTAAAGTGTAGTCCTCAGGCCAGTAGCATCATCTTCTGGGAGCATAATGAAATGCAAATTCCCAGGCCACATCTCAGCCCTTCTGGATCAAAAAGTCTGGTGTGGTACCTAGAAATCTGTATTTAACAAGCCCTCCGGGTTATTCTAATGCATGTTGCAAATTGGAGAACCATTGCACTAAAGCGTGTAATTCTTTTTTACTTCCTGATGAAGAGTCTAATTAAAATAAAACTTTGGCATTTCTCCCTAGAGAAAAGGCAGCTTATCATCCTTCCACATGCTGCAAGCTTGTCTTATCTTTTTCTTTCTTCATCAGCTGAATATATTTCATCAGACATGATAGTTTCAGAGCTTTAACTAGACCTTTAGCTTTAACCAGTATTGCATTATAGAGCTCTGAGATGTCAGCAGAGACCATCATCCCTTTATTCATGTCACTGCTAACCCTGCCAATCATAAAGTACATAAAGAATGATTTTTCAAGTTGTGTCAGCAGATAAAGAATTTTCAATAAAAGTTGATAGTGGCTAGTTTTCTCTTGAGACATAGTAACAAACTTGAAAATTGAAGCAACAAGTAACTAATATTTATATGTCAGAGTAGCAGCTAGTATATTAAGAAGTACTGAAATGAGAAATTGAACATCCAGTAGGAAATTCATAATCAAATAGAAGTAAGCAATGGTAGGCGGAAGAGAAGACGGCCTTAAAACTCAGATCAGGGCCCAGGATGGGTTTGAGTAACAAAAGAACCTTATTCTTCTGACTTTATGGAATATTTCAGTAATATTTGTTAAAGCTTAATTTCAAAGAAAGCACTTTACAAAGAAAAATTACGAAAATACTCCCCACATTAACCTCTAAACTTAAAATAGCCCTGCTTTCCAAACATAGAAAACAACTTTTTACTTTTATATCTGTATTGCCAACTTAGTTGGAATTTTGAAACACCCAGTAGATCAACTTTAGTTTTTTCTTCAATCATTCAGTGGCCTTTTATTACATTTACTCTATCTAAATGCACAATAATTTATAATATGTTAGTATGCCTATTATCATAAGCCCAGATACTCATTTTCTAAAATTTACTGACTAAAAACTACAAGGTACAAAAATTTAGAATTGCATGTGGGTAAGTTACAACAAAAAAGAAATTTGCAGGGGTCTTTGAAAATCTTACTGGTATTTGCATAGAACTTTGGTTTTTTGTTTTTTTTTTTAATCTATGGAACTGCTGGCTTATACAGTTGGTTTAAGGACTACAGAAGGATCTACATAGGTAGTATCTGCCTATATTCTTAGTGATGATATGGATTATAATAGTATGTATACCTTACTTCATTCCTGCAAGATTTTGAAAGACCTAAGTTAATTTTAATAACCTAGGTGTATTTAATCGGTAATGTATGTTTTTCTACCTTAATGTATTTGAGTTTAGAATAAGTGTATAGTAGTCAGTGACAACTCTAATATGATAATGTTTTCTTATTTCAAACAGCTAGTTAAAGGCCTTCAGCAAGAGCTGAATCGATTATATTCCCTTTTCTGTTCTCGGAATCCAGACTTTGAAGAAAAAGGGGGTAAAGTCTCAATAGTGTCACATTCCTTGGGATGTGTAATTACTTATGACATAATGACTGGCTGGAATCCAGTTCGACTCTATGAACAGTTGCTGCAAAAGGAAGAAGAGTTGCCTGACGAACGATGGATGAGCTATGAAGAACGACATCTTCTTGATGAACTCTATATAACAAAACGACGGTAAAATATCTTAATCTTTTGAAAAATTTTTAAATGTCTTTATGGAATTACTGGACCTCTTAGGAGAAAACTAAGAATTTCATGATAAAGAAATAATGCATTGTTCAAGATACAAAGATTACTACATAGCATGCCTAATCAAGCTAGAGACTGTTGATTTTCATGCTAATTACATGCATTTTCCTGTAGCATAAAATAAATTCTTTTGTTATTCTCCTTGTTTTCCTTTCATCTTTTCTTCACAGTTTGTTAGGAGTGAAATTTAAAACTTACTCCAAGCTTAGTCACTGTATAGAATCCTTATTGAAAATGTTTACCAGTTTATAATCCTTTGTAGTTTTACTGACCTTTTGAGGTGGGTTTCTACCTTTCTTATTATTCTGAAAATAATTTTTAAGTGCTTTTTTTTAGCAAATATATTTTTTTACATGTTATATGTATAAACATAATTATATGTGTTATATAAGTAGATTTTATAATTATTTAATCATTTGTGGCCCTCCCAATACTATCTTTTAATTCTTTGCTGCATTCGTATCTTCATCTCTAGTTACATGCCTTATCTTCTTTGTTCTCTTTATATGATTAATTCTGATATAAAAATGAAAAATCACTCATTCTGATAATTTACTAGCATATTAAAACAAATGTGCTAATTGACTAAAATTTTTACTAGTTTTGTCTTATAGATGTTAACTAAGGATTTCATTTAGAATCTTATTAAGTACCATAGGCTAGACACATAAATATTATAGTGTCAAAATAATTGATAAGTTTGAAATAAAATGTCATGTTTGGCAAGACTCGGAGCAGCATTTTAGATGTATTAGATGTATAAATCCAGTAAAACTTAAAAAAAAAAAAAAAGCATGGAAAATAACAATTTGATTTTTTTTTTTTTTTTTTTGGAGATGGAGTCTTGCTCTGTTGCCCAGGCTGGAGTGCAATGGCACAGTCTCAGCTCACTACAACCTCTTGTCTTCCAGGTTCAAGTGATTCTCCTGCCTCTGCCTCCCCAGTAGCTGGGATTACAGGCATCTGCTACCACGTCCGGCTCATTTTTGTATTTTTAGTAGAGATGAGGTTTCACCATGTTGGCCAGGCTGGTCTTGAACTCCTGACCTTAAGTGATCGACCCACCTGAGCCTCCCAAAGTGCTGGGATTCCAGACATGAGCTACTGTGCCTGGCCAACTATAGCTTTTAAAAAATAATAATAATAACTTAATTCCAGAGTTTACTAAATGTAAGTAGCTGTGAAACATTGTAATTGAAAATGATGTTCATCAACAGAGAAGGGTTAGACTATATGGTTCACCTGTATTTTGGACAGTCATAGTTGTTAAAAAAAAAATTGAAATAGGTCAGGAGGCAATGAAATGAAAAGATCTCTAAACTCTTAAGTATAGAGAAGAGAGAACAGTATATATGGTATTAACCATTTGGTATAATTTTTTAAAAGATGTATATGTGCTTGTATATGACTCACATTTTACTACAAAAAAAGCTATTAACAGCAGGTGTCATGACAACTAAGGGTACTTTTACTAATTATTTCATAAATTTTTATATACTTTCTGTACTGTGGCAGAGACATTTATTAAATACTGTCAACCAGGATTAATGTGAGGGATAATGGGCCATCATCTGCATCTTTATACTTTAGTAAGCTAGCAAGCATCTAATATTTATGAAATTATAAATACGTGTTTGTATATAATCTCATACCCCTTCTTAGGCTGAAGGAAATAGAAGAACGGCTGCATGGATTGAAAGCATCATCTATGACACAAACACCTGCCTTAAGATTTAAGGTAAGGAAAGAGCAATGTGTTCTTCAACATTGATCTCAGTATTTTTTTTAAGGTCATCTGAAATATGCCTTTGAGATTCAAATGAAAGTTTATTGTTCTTTCAAAATAAATATTTATTCAACATATACTATATGTTGGACACTGCCATTTCTGGTTGTACAAAGAAAAGAATAGACAAGTCAGTTCCCCAGTCCTCAGGTTATATAACACAGTATTATTGATGCTATTATCAGTATACAGAACAATATATGTGCAAGAAAGGGAGGTTCTAATTTTGCCTGCAAAAGTTTACAAAGGAGAGATATTTGTACTTGGTCTCAGTAAATTAGATATTGCCAAGTGAAAGAAAGGAGAGATGCTATTCTGTGTAAGAGGAATGGCATAAACAAAGGCATGGAGGGCTGTAACTTCATCTACCTTAAGAAACATCAACTAATCTAGAATAGTGGTAAAGAAAAATAGAGACAGATGAGAAATATTTACTATTTAGAATTAAATCTTAATGACCACCTAGTTGGTCAGTGGTGAGAAAAAATCAGAGGAAGTATATGAGTAATGATTCCAGGGATGGAAAGCTGGCATGTCAATGGATGAACAATATATGACAAAAGCACAAGACAGAGGTGCACAGGGTTAGCTTGGAGCTGGGTGAGCAAACTTAGTTTAGCTAGAATATACAGGAGTCAGGACAAGGAGGCAGTGAGAGAGCAGGAATAGCTAGAAATAAGGAGCTTATATTGATAAGGGCATTGGGAAGCTTTGCAGGGTTTTTAAGCAATCAGAATGACCTGTTGAAAGCAGTGATTTAGGAAAATGTGGCAGAGGTGTCAGCATTGACTAGACTATTGGAAAGGACATACCCTATAGCTGAATAACAAATAACTTGTTTGCAGTGTTAAATGGGAAATGTCATAAGTTTCCTAATACTCATTTCCTGTTGAGTATTTGCTCATGTCTAGTATACTATATTACCTCTTCTTGAAATGTGTTTCTTTTATCACAAGAACTTAACACACATGTGGAATGATGCAGAAATTTCTTTAAAACGTTAAGAGTTTTTTAATTGAATCTATCTCCATTACTTACAAAGTGTTTTTTTTTAAATATATATATTTTATATATATATATATCATACATTGTAAAACAATATGGTAAATTATAACATATTTTTAAAAGCCCTAAGAGTATGGTCTTTGGAGTAATCCCATTGTAGAATTTGCATTTCATCTCTACTATCATTACTTTTTTTTTTTGAGACGGAGTCTTGCTCTGTCGCCCAGGCTGGAGTGCAGTGTCGTGATCTTGGCCCACTGCAACCTCCGCACCTCCGATTCAAGTGATTCTCCTGCTTCAGCCTCCCGAGTAGCTGGGATTACAGGCGCCTGCCACCACGCCCAGCTAATTTTTTTGTATTTTTAGCAGAGATGGGGTTTCATCATGTTAGTCAGGATAGTCTCTATCTCCTGACCTCGTGATTCGCCTGCCTTGGCCTCTCAAAGTGGTGGGATTACAGGCGTGAGTCACCGCGCCCAGCCTGTCAGACTATTTTTATTCTCAAAAATAAACCAGGTTATGGGCGGGCACAGTGGCTCACGCCTGTAATCCCAGCACTTTGGGAGGCCAAGGCAGGCGAATCACGAGGTCAGGAGATCGAGACTATCCTGACTAACACGGTGAAACCCCATCTCTGCTAAAAATACAAAAAAATTAGCTGGGCGTGGTGGCGGGCGCCTGTAGTCCCAGCTACTCAGGAGGCTGAGGCAGGAGAATGGCGTGAACCCAGGAGGCGGAGCTTGCAGTGAGCTGAGATCGCACCACTGCACTCCAGCCTGGGTGACAGAGCGAGACTCGGTCTCAAAAAATAAATAAATAAATGAAATAAAATAAACCAAGTTATTTCCCACCTTGGCTTTAGTTCATTTGGTTCTATCAGTCTAGAATATTATTCTTGCCAGCAGCAATATCCAACCCCAGCTGTAGAAACCTTTCTCAAGTCTTTTACTGGCCAATGCACATGGTACCTCCTCTGTAAAGCCTTCAAAGTTGGAATTATTTTTTTCACCCTCTTAAAGCATTATTTCCCTCTGTTATGCACGTATTTTATTCTGCTTTCCCCACAGGACTGTAAATTTTGAGTGCAGAAGCTGTACTGGTCTTTATATCCATCACAGCACCAAATGTATTACTTCACACAAAGTAGTACCTCAATAAATATTTGATTAGTGTATACAAATATATAAGAAAATGATCCTTATCTTCCTTTTATTCAACTTGCATTAGGTTTAAAGATAATGAAGTATCTCATGGAAATAGATTATTCTAGAATGGTTAATGGTTGGCAGAGCCCATCTGGATAACTCTTATTAAAAACGAATATACTCAAAGTTAATTTTATTATTTGTATTTTGCCATATATTACATTATGCCCAAATTTTGTTGAAAAATAACACTTCACCATTGTTAAACTTTAAGATGACTTTATCATTTTAGGTTGAGAATTTCTTCTGTATGGGATCCCCATTAGCAGTTTTCTTGGCTTTGCGTGGCATCCGCCCAGGAAATACTGGAAGTCAAGACCATATTTTGCCTAGAGAGATTTGTAACCGGTTACTAAATATTTTTCATCCTACAGATCCAGTGGTGAGTTTCAATATAGACTCTTTTTTTCTCAATGTCAAATTGTTCCTAAAAAGAATCTATCAGCTGGGAACAGTGGCTCACGCCTGTAATCCCAGCACTTTGGGAGGCTGAGGCGGGCGGATCATCTGAGGTCAGGAGTTCAAGACCAGCCTGACCAACATGGTGAAACCTCATCTCTACTAAAAATACAAAAATTAGCTGGGCATGGTAGTGGGTGCCTGTAAGGCAGGAGAATCACTTGAACCTGGGAGGTAGAGATTGGAATGAGCCAAGATCATGCCACTGCACTCCAGCTTGGGTGACAGAGTAGTGAGACTCCATCTCAAAAAAAAAAAAAAAAAAAAAGCCGGGCGCGGTGCTCACGCCTGTAATCCCAGCACTTTGGGAGGCCAAGGCAGGCAGATTGCCTGAGCTCAAGTTCGAGACTAGCCTGGGCAACATGGTGAAACTCCATCTCTACTAAAATACAAAAAATTAGCTGGGCATGGCTGTAATCCCAGCTACTCGGGAGGCTGAGGCAATAGAATTGCTTGAACCTGGGAGGCAGAGGTTGCGGTTAGCTGAGATTGTGCCACTACACTCTAGCCTGGGCAACAGAGCAAGACTCTGTCTCCAAAAAGTAAAAATCTATCTAAGACATCTTACAAGCTGCCATCAAATTAATGAAAACACTTCATTTATCTGATTATTAAACGTGTGTTTTGGTTAATTTAGGGCTCATGAGATAAAATACCTTAGAGATGGTCTGGTTATGTTGCACTTGTAATACAAGAATGTAATGTAAAAATATTATTCCCAGACAGTTAATACAAGAGACAGGAGTCTACTGGACTTTCAGACCTTAACCAATTGTAATACCAGTAACCTAGAAACCATAAATCTTAAAAATCCTGCTCTAAATACTTTTTTAATCTAAAGTATGCTACAGTATTGGAATGTATTTTGTAGACTCTCTGAAAAATGAAAATATTCAAATACTAAACATCAAAATAAAACTTTATTATAGCCTAATAGAATTGTAAGATGTTGGATTTTTCTATTCTCTATTATGTTTATGCTGTAAATATTTTTTTTAATGGAAACACTCCAAGAACCTTGCATCCTGGTAAACAGTGTAATGTCAAGTAAGATTTTCAGACAAGAAAAATGCCCCCTTAAAACTTCTTTGGGACAAGGCTGGTTTAACTAAATATTAAACTATTTTAAATAGCATTTATTCTCTGAAAAAATAGCTTTATATTATTGTGGAAAGTCTTTTAAAGGATCCTTTTAGCTAGTACCAAATAAATACAACATTGACTAACCATTCAAATTTTAGAAAATCTCCCATATGTTAAAGACTTACAACTGCCATATTAACTTCACTGAACTGGAAGTTTAATATAAGATTCAAATACAAACTGCACAATCCTGGCCAAGTTATTTCTGAGACTGTATCTTATCTGTATGATGTAGATGATAATATTTTGCCTTCTAGGATTGTTAGGGTTAAGTAAAATATATATATATACACCCAGCTAGACAATAAGCATTTCATTAACATATACCCATTTTATCCATTGTCTCGTAACTTGAAAGTGAATTTCAGTTCATAGGTCTGCTCTGAGCCCTGTCCTTTGTATAACTTAAACTTTGTTGTAACTTTAAAGGAGGGTTCCAAACTCTTAACTTTTTATTATTCATTTTATAGTTTTTCTGTGATTTTTTAAAAAATTAATACTTTGTTAAATAGTTTACATCAGAACAGTGCAAGGCAGTTTTTACAAATGTTATGTGTTCTTTCTCACATCTCTGTAAGAGAGGAAGTGTTACCTCCTTTCTACAGCTCAGGAAACTCAGGGCTCCGAGACCTAGTGACTTAACAAGCATCATGCAATTAATAAGTGACAGAGGCCGGGTGCAGTGGCTCATACCTATTATTCCAACACTTTGGGAGGCTGAGGTGGGAGGATTGCCTGAGCCCAGGAGTTTGAGACCAGCCTGGGCACCATGGCGAGACCCCATCTCCATCTTAAAAAATAAAATTTTCTAAAAATGTAAATTAAAAAATAAGTGATAGAAACCAGAATATGAATTTATGGGATTCTGATGCCATATCCATTGCCTTTTCTGCTGTCTCATCACTACTTCACATCAGACAGATGCTCTTATGCTGGCATCTGATTTGTGCTGTTACTATATCAATCTATTTTAAAACAGAGCTTAGAGCTCCTAAAATATTAAAAATTGGCCTTATTTGCTATTTCCCAGGATTACCGTCTACTACTTCAACTTTGCTCCTGAGACTAAAATAAATCTAATTGTTACATGATATCAGAACATAATAAAAATATTTCTCTGGAAAACTAATTGATAGACACTATTAGCCTAGACTGTTTTTCATAATCTCATCATTAGACCAACTGCATATTAACAGTGAACAAATAGAAATACATGTTTGAAATAGCTATTGTTTTTTAATAAATTCCTTCTCTGAGGTTTACTTAACATGCAATAGAGTAAGAACAGTTTACTAAAATCCAAGCATTGTGATTTAACGCTGTGTTTCTTTGAATTTTTTTTTTAAATCAAGGCTTATAGATTAGAACCATTAATACTGAAACACTACAGCAACATTTCACCTGTCCAGATCCACTGGTACAATACTTCAAATCCTCTACCTTATGAACATATGAAGCCAAGCTTTCTCAACCCAGCTAAAGAACCTACCTCAATTTCAGAGAATGAAGGCATTTCAACCATACCAAGCCCTGTGACCTCACCAGTCTTGTCCCGCCGACACTATGGAGAATCTATAACAAATATAGGCAAAGCAAGCATATTAGGTAATTTCTCTTAAGTATTCCTTATCTATGCATATAAGCACTTTTATAGACATTAAGTTTGGGGGACTAGAAGTATTCTAGTATTAGGAAACTCCCAATAGTTAATCCCTGTGTCTAGAATTAACTACCCTCCCTCCCAATGTTCATATTTGAGGCCCAGAAAGCTCTAAAGTTCTCTGATTAGATCAGATCTTATAGTTTTAGAATATGAGATAGCTGGATGGACCAGAAAAAGCTGTTCTGAGAATCAAGTCCCTCATTTTAATCTTGGTCCTACCACTTGCTGTGAGATCTTGAGTAAATAATATAGTTTTTAATGCTCTACTTGCTCATCTGTGAAATGAGAAAGCACTTGTGTCAGAGGGTGCTCCCTGTCAACCAGTTCTCTGATCTATTCTAAAAGTCTCTCAAACTATGTGATTCCTGAGGGCAACAAGGATGTTTAATTTTTCTTTGAATGATCTCCAGTACCGGCACAATGTTTGCTGTATCACTGGAACTCGATTATGTGCTATTTGAATCTGTCCATTGCCTTTGGTTACAAGTTGCCTTAATATAAAATACCACAAGGTGGCACTATAAATAGGCTTTATCTCCTGAACTCATTGGCTGTTTCACTTTCTCATGTTAATACATTGTTTATTGACGGCTTTTTCTTACATGTCCATTTAAATTCAGTAGTAAGTATATCGATAGTAAATCTATACTCATGTCAATGGCATGGTTCTTTTATTAAAGATTTTAATCTTGCCAAATATTTTAATAAACCATGATCACTTGAATAAAATAGAATCTTTATTCCTTTGTTTATATATTCTTGTGTTATATTCCTAGAGCTTATACAACTCTCATTCTATTCACCATTTTTATTTAGAAACCTGCAATATAAATTATAATTTTCTTATGTTCCCACCCTGGAAAAACATGACTAGGGTTTGGTCCCTCTGCCAGTTGGCTATAATTATGGGTGGTGCTCTTTAGCTTAGAGTGTGGTGTAATTCAACAGAATGACTACCCTGCTTTGTGAAATACAGGGGCTGCTAGCATTGGAAAGGGACTTGGAGGAATGTTGTTCTCAAGATTTGGACGTTCATCTACAACACAGTCATCTGAAACATCAAAAGACTCAATGGAAGATGAGAAGAAGCCAGTTGCCTCACCTTCTGCTACCACCGTAGGGACACAGACCCTTCCACATAGCAGTTCTGGCTTCCTTGATTCTGCATGTTAGTTCATACATTATTTCCTTAAGTTTATACTGTATCTTTTTAAAACTTGGGGAGGGCAGGGAGGTATAAGATATTAATACTAGCTAGTCAACTCTAAGATCTAAAGTGTGCCTT
Source organism: Pongo abelii (assembly GCF_028885655.2). Lineage (NCBI taxonomy): Eukaryota > Metazoa > Chordata > Mammalia > Primates > Hominidae > Pongo > Pongo abelii. The sequence goes on along the minus strand of NC_072000.2, from coordinate 57,091,411 downwards.
AACTTTGAAAGAAAAAAAATGCTTTCCTTCTGCTTATATTTTTAAGAATAATTTCCAGGAAAATGCAGTTTTATTTTCTGCATTGATGAATTAATAGAATATTAATAATTAGGGCCTTGTGGCACAGGGTCTTAAACATCAAGCATAAAACAAATCTCTTTAGGGTAAGTACCCCCTGAAGTTTATAAAGTAGATTTTTACTAATGTGATCTTCTCAGTCTCAAAAATCATGTAATTATTGCTTTAGACCTGTGCTGTATCTGGTCTTGAGACTTGAAAAACTGCTATACCCAAAGTCATCCTACTTCTATTCAAAGCTTAGAAATTTTATTGGATCTGCTGAATGGCTTCCAATTCTATCCCAGCTACCTAGTGTAAAGCAGATATTGAAAAAATGAGTAAATAAATGGATAGTTATATTGGACTTAGCATTATATGGATCTTTATTTAAGCTTTCTCTGGTGGACTTAGGAAGTTTGAAATGTTGAGTAGTTGTGAAACACTAATACACTTAGTATATATTTACTTCCAAGAGTCTGAACTTGAACATTATTTTTAGGTGTCCAGTAAAATAAAACTAAAACATCAAGTCCTAATTTTTTCATCGACACCTATAAAGAAATATAAATTCTGAAACTAGCTACTCCTTTTCTGGAACTATAGCAGGGAGAAAACTTTTCTTTCTCTAGAAATTTTTAAACAGATTTTATTTGTTACTTATAGTGTTGTGTTGTTACTGTGTCTGCTACTCTAAATTGTAAAATGATGGCATTCATTGCCATCCATCCTTAGAAAGTTCAGGTGTGACACTCCTAGAGGCTGAATAATTCTTCCACAGTCAACTCCACTCCAGGATAAATTATTAATAGGGTTGAACGTTCCTACTTGGGCCAACAGCATTTTTAATTTAATTATATCTGTGCCAGACTCTGGACACTGAAAATTTTATAAGTGCGAGTCTGGAAACTTCTTTTTTAGACTTTGATATTTGCATTAAATATATTTTACTTTTCCTATAAGAGTTCTCATACTATTTCTGACTTGTTTCCTTTTCTACTTAATATCAAAAATGTGATTGTGAAAATACAAAATTCTGTTGTGACATGCAGATGTCAAGAAAACTCTAACTCCTGAGGAAAATTAATTTCAAAGAATTTTGTAAGGTAGCAGGTAAAAAGTCATGGTTCTCTGTAATGGCATTAATGCGCAACAGTAGTGCTAGTAAACATTAGAGTGAGTGAGAGAGCAAGAAGAGCAGGGTAGGGTTTAACCCCCTAGAAAAAGGGTAATGAAAACGTATGTATAGAATCTACAGGCTCTGAGGGAATAAAACTTTTTTAGTTTTTTTTTTTCTGTTTAACATAGTAATTTCAAAATAATAGAGAAACCCCTAGTTTTTTCTTCCAGAACAGCAGTTAGTAGAGGTGCATAGCTGTATTGCATCTTTTTATTTTGAGAGCTTAACAAAATACTATGTCATTCTTACACATAAATTCTTTGATAGTCCAAATGGTAAATTTGTCAACAAGACTCAATATGAGGTAATTATGAGTCTTACACATATTCACATATTACACATATATTATACATATTACACATATATTATACATATTACACATATTCACCTCTAGATATAGATATAACTATTAAAATTGGACTATTATAATAAGATTCTGCCTTTTAAATCTTATTCCCAAGATTTGCTTTACTAATTATTTGGCTTGCTTCAATAACGTAATCTGTGTAATCGTCATAATTTCTTGTCGTAAGTGCTGTCTTGGCTATATCATGCAAATCATAAAACTTTTCTTCATTAAATCTTCTTTCTGAAATTTGGTCATTGTGATTAGGTGATTCTGGCTTCCTTCCTTTCTTCTACTTACATTAATTGCCTCAGTTCTTCTGGATAACCTTTATTCTGAAGCTACCGACTTTGATTCACTTGCTATTTGAGGGTAAAATGGGGCACAGGCTTAGAATTCATGGTCTATCTGTTTCTTTATGTGAAGAACGAGCGTTGTCAATTGAAACCTATTTTATTTTCATCCAGTTGAAGCATCTTACATAGCTATTCTTCTTTTCTTTTGGAAAGTCTAGACTTCTTTTCTAACATATAATGCAAAGATCTGTTTCTTTTAGCATTGTTTTGCATCTAGGTTAGGAACTAAATTAGCTATGAATTTGGGGACTATCTGGGTGTTAACAGATTATGAGATTATATTTCAAGTTAGTTATGCTTACATTTTCCATGAAAGAGCTCCTTACAAAAATTAAGATGTGTACTACCTTATGTATGCTAGATTTAGTCAGCTTATTTGGGAGTGTTGTTCTAACTTTTGGCCACTACATCATTGAAGGCCATTTTTAATCATCAGCCAACCCTTTACAGCATCTTGTGTTTTTTTTTCACAGATTTCAGACTTCAAGAATCGTTCTTTAATCTCCCACAACTTCTTTTTCCGGAAAATGTAATGCAGAATAAAGATAATGCCCTCGGTATGGTATATGTCAGGAATAGCATTCAGAATACTATAAAAATGATCTACTTAGAGTTCTTCTGCTTATTGAAAAATTGGATCAGTTCTTCTATGAGATCCCAGCTTCAGTTTACCATTACAGACTATTTTATGTCTATTTTCTTCCCATATTTTCTAATCTTAAATGGTAGTGGTTCTGAAACCTGAAAATTGACTAGCCACTTAATGTGCTAGAGCATATTCGTGTATACTTCTACAAAGAAGGAACCTGAAGAAAAGCATAAGGTCGTTTTCTTCTTTATTGTCCTAAAGGCTCCAAAGAGGTTTGCTATTTCTTTTCATTTAATACATTTAGATATAAAAGGGTTTCTAATAGTACAAAGAATGTAATCATTCTTGGTTATTTCAGGTATCAGTAAATTTACCACTTAGGGTTGTAGGTATGTCATAGCTGATTGCTTTCAACACAAATATTTTATGTAGTTTAGGGGAGTACATTCACTTTTCAAAACAGTATTCTTGGATGTAAGAGATATTTTTAATCTCTTAATTTTCAGTATATTCTAAATGTTTCACTATGGATTAACTTTAGCAGTTTAAAATTATTTTTATGACTAATTTCTGATTCTTTTTCCACAGCTTCTCTTTTTTTAAAAAAAAAAAAAAATACTGGATTTTGTCTTTGACAAAACATGTTACAGGGCTTTGTGGGATTTTTTTTCTTTTAATGTTTTAACCAAATCTCATTTTACAGTTTCTTTATTTGATCACCAATTTTCATAAATTTTTTCAAGTAAAAAAAAAAAAACTCTTACATTACTTCAGTTTGTGTTGACCTAACTCAGTGAATTCCTCTTAAGAAATTATCTTACATAAGTGCTCTCTCTGGTCTCTGCCCAAGCCAGCCTCTTTCATAAATAAATAATTTTATTTATGTTTTTTGCATTTTTGGTTGGAGAAAGGAAAATTAATTCACTAATATATTTGTCCTGCAGCCAAGTAGCCCATATATCCAGTATCTCAAAACCATCCTACCTAGCTACCTAAGTAGTTAAACCTGTAATCATAACTACACAAAATAATTCAGATGGTAATATCTATATGGCTTCTTTTTGCGCTTCCTGTTTTCATTCACTCAACAATTATTTACTTCACTGTTTACCTTGAACCAAGAGACCATGGTAGTCACTAGAAAAGATAAGATGAAACAAATTTCAATACTGCCTATAAAGATGCTAGTGTGAAAATTATGTATTTTCTAGAGAGCATAAACTCTAGTAGGGAAGGTAGATAACTGCGTAAATAATTATAATATATGGTAGAATGTGACGAACCACAAAACATAGGTACAATAAAGGACTCTCTCAGGTCTAAGGAATGAAAGATTGCTTTCACCTGGAGAAAGGTCTCAGTCATTCATACAAAGAAATGAATGGCTAGAGTTGTTGAACCCTATGAAAATCATTCATACAAAGAAATGAATGGCTAGATTGTTGGACCCTTCACAATTTGGTTTGACAAAATTTTCTAGTCAAATTCAGAACTACTCCCTTTTAATCATTCCTGGTTTTTCTCAAGAAAACTAACTTATATTTCCCTTTGTACCCCATGCTTCGCACCTCTGCAGTTTTGCTCATGCTGTTTCTTCTCCCTGCAATATCTTTTCATCTCTGCATGTCCAAATCCTCCTCCTTTCAGAGAGCCTTTTATGATTTCTCCAGGTGAAAGCCATCTTTCATTCCTTAGAACTGAGAGAGTCCTTTACTGTACCTCTGTTTTGTGGTTCATCACATTCTACCATATATTATAATTACTTATTATATGTCTGTTGACAAGCCTTGTGCACAAAAGAATTCTCTGATGAAAGCACACTACTGATGACACTTGACCTTCACACTATGGAGATTCCTTGATTGTCAAGCACTTCCACATGGAATGTAGCAGATACTCTACTTTGGGGAACAGGGAAGGAAATATACCTATGTATGTGACACCCCAGAAAGAAAATAATCCATGTTTTAAAACAGTGTAAGCAAAGAATTGATGATTGTTTAAAAACACAGTTTCTTTTCTCATTTTTACTTCTCTTCAACTGTTCAGAAACCTGATTCTTCTTTTTTATGGATAGAGAAATTCTGTCACTTGGGCATTCCAGAGAGAAAAAGAAGTGATGATTTATGTTCTCCTTTTTTTTTTTTTTTTTGACCTAGCTCAGCTAGAGAAACCAGGGAAAAACTACCAACCTGTATGACAACACCCATTCTTGAGATGGTAATGAGAAAGTAGGTCCTAGGCTAATCCACGTAGATTTGAGCCTACTTTGGCCAACAGCTGATCTCACAGCACATACAGAATGGTGCTACTATGTAGACCATCACTCCCTTGGGAAATCTGTGATCTACCTAAAAGAGAGAGAAAAGACGGAACATAGGCGCACCAAATTTCATCCATCCACCTACATAACCAACATAGATGTGAGGTCCACTTAACTGATAGCCAGACTGCCTGGGATAAACCTTTTCAGGGAGGACGAGAAATTGAAACAGGTTCATCAAGTACAAGCTAGCTTCCTAATACCCATTTTGATGGAGACAATCTGTAGATAAATATGGAAGGATAGAGGGAGACAATCTGGTTAGTGACACTGAGTAAAGTCCCTTTAAGTGATAAAATGATAAGGGCACATAATATAGGACAAGAATGAAATTTAACATTTGAGTGTCTACTCAATGAAAGGCAGTGTTGTAAGACAGTAATAGCATGTTAAGAATAATTTCAGGAACATAAAATCAAAGTGGAGCCAAATAACACGTGTTATAAACAGGAAATATCTTCCTTTCTTTGACTTAAAAAACAGAATTGTATGTAACTAAAGAGTTTTGGACTAGGAAAACATTATGAAGTGGCATTTGAAAGTGAATTCTTAAAAATTATAACTTTGTGGTCTTCACCAATATTAACACATTTTCCAACTGTTTTTCATCTTTTTCCAACTGTTTTTCATCTTTTTCCTTTGTAATTCATCTTGACTCATCTTCATTGTGCTTGAGCATTCCAGTTTCTTGCTTTATTTTTGTCTTCCCGTCTATTGTGTCAGAATGTACTACAAATCTAATCAAATGTCCCGTGGAATACAAAAGATTAAGACATTTACTAACTCACCAGTCCACGTGGATTTCAGCTATTTCTGACTTGTTATTGATTTGCTTATTGTAATTTAAATTTTAAAAATGCAGTCCAGGCCGGGTGCGGTGGCTCACACTTGTAATCCCAGCACTTTGGGAGGCTGAGGCGGGTGGATCACAAGGTCAGGAGTTCAAGACCAGCCTGGCCAACATAGTGAAACCTCATCTCTACTAAAAATACAAAAAAATTAGCCGGGTGTGGTGGTGAACACCTGTAATCCCAGCTACTCGGGAGGCTGAGGCCAGAGAATCGCTTGAACCGGGGAGGCGGAGGTTGCAGTGAGCAAAGATCGTGCCACTGCACTCTAGCCTGGGTGACAGTGTGAGACTCCGTCTCAAAAAAAAAAAAGCAGCCCAAAAAACTTAGTAAAAAGCCCATGTCAATGTATTTTACAAGTATTTTATAACCTAATTGGTATTTATACCACTTAAATGTAAACCTTCTCTGAAAATGTGTAGCTAGAATTATGAACATACCTTATAAGAAGAGCATAGTTTAATAGAAATATAACAACCGTATAAGCATTGTTAAATTACCAAATGTTATTGTCACAAAATACCTATTTAAAATAAGCATTAACTAAGCATTTATGTGAAATATTTCCCTAGAGTATTATGATTTCCTATGTGTGATTACCAAATTCCCAGTATAAAGCAAAACCCAACTTTTTCTCCAATTTCCTTCTTAATTTGTGCCAGTTTTACTCTTAAAATCCTTTTGGTGCTTGTTCAGGGGCAGACTTTACAGTGTCTGGTTGGTAGCAATTTGAGCATTTTTGTTTTGTTTGTAACATAGACCCTTCAGAACACTCTACGGCTCATTAACAGTTTTAAAGGAGTTCCTAAAGATCAAAATATCATATTCTTAAAGTGTTTATCTCTAATAATTTATTAAATGAGATCATTGGAATTATCGTAGAGCCTTGATTTGTTAAGGTGATTTTTCTCTAACAGGTAATCACAAGGACTTTCTGTGGGTTTTAGAAAATACTTGATTGAATTCACTGAATTGTTTGTGGACAGCACTGTTATAAGCAAAGTCCTTCCTCCCAAGAATCACCACTGCTCCTCCCTGTTTAACTTTCCCAGCCACCCTGCGTGTTCTTCTTTTGTTGAACAAACACTTAATGAACATTTGTATGTCCTAGGCACATGTTAGACCCTGCTGACTGGATGGAGACTAGGGTTTATGGGGGTTGCCTGTGAGACATTCAGCCTAGTAGAGAAGAAAACATTCTAGGACTGTACACAGATGGTTATCTTCTAACATATCCCCCACACAACTAGTGGATATATAAGGCCTCCCTAAGGAGGAGATTGAATGATCTCTTGCACTCCCACGGGCATTATTGCATGCAAGCCTGGCCTGTAAATCTTCAAGAGGGGTGTTTTCCTTATTTTATAGATTAGGCACAAGGATTAAATGGTAATGCCAAGTTTTGAAAGCAATTTTTTTAACTCTGAAAATATCCTGTCATATGCCAAGTGATTTTTTTTTGTCTTCCTTTATTATTTCATATTAACTTTAGCATACAAAGGAAAGAACTTTACAAATAGAATCCTGTACTACTGAGGCTCTTTTGAGGGTTTTTCTCTTAAGATGATAATGGAAAGTCACTTCTTAAAAAAGTGACAGAATCACTTCTATTTAGCTAAATTTTTACTCTCAACTCTAGTAAGTCTATATAGAACATATTTTATTGTAATCTGTATTCATTTGTTTAACTTCTTTTCTTTTTAGTGGAGTTGGATCACAGGATTGATTTTGAACTCAGAGAAGGCCTTGTGGAGAGCCGCTATTGGTCAGCTGTCACGTCGCATACTGCCTATTGGTCATCCTTGGATGTTGCCCTTTTTCTTTTAACCTTCATGTACAAACATGAGCACGATAACGATGCAAAACCCAATTTAGATCCAATCTGAACTCTTGAAGGACATGAATGGCCTAAAACTGATTTTTTTTTTTTTTCCTGTTAAAATGTGTGTGTCAAGATATGGAAATTTCAGGGTTAAAGTATATTTCAGTTTTCTTTAGGGCAACAGATATTTGAATTTAAAAGCACTTTATTTTAAAAAAAAGTTTTCAGTTCTGAAGAAGTCATTTACAGTTTGCATCATTTTAATTATGAGTCTGACAAAACCTTCTCCAGAGAATCAAGCAAGACCTGGATGTGAAGAAGGTTTGGGTAAACTGCATGTAAAGGCTACAAATCACAATCTGATTCCTCCCAAATATAAAGGCATATGGAACATAATGTATTAACCAAAGTATGTTATAAATTAAAAATGGTCAAGGTTCAGCATATTCTGTATGAAGATCTCAAGGTGGTATCATTGTTTTAGATTTCTATGAAGGCTTTCATTTGTACATCCCTTTGAAAAAATATAACAGATTTAAAGTGTTTTGAATTTAACTTGTTTAGAAAAACTAATGCTTAAAACAATATTTGAACTACGGTATTTATAATTTATTACCTCTAATTGCTTTATTTCAGTGTATGAGACATTACTGTTTTAATGTTTGCTTTGAACATAATTTAAGAACCAGATTTATTTTCTATAGTGTTAAACCCTTTTTTCTCAGAACTCCATCTTTGTACTCTTCAGATGAATATACAGACACTGTGGCATACATTGTTTTTTCATTAAAAACTTATGGCTTCATACAACACTAGTTCAATTTTTTAAATAAACTTTTTATTATGTTACATGTACTTCAGAGAAAGCTAAAGTTTCTCTAAACTTGACATGGAGTACTCCATAATGGGTACATTTCATTAGCTTTATTAGAAAACTGGTAAATGCTTTTGAATAGGTAGTATGGCAGCTATTTTAAATGTATAAACATTTGTGTGCCAAACAACATATATGAAGGGATATGATGCCACTAACTAGTGCACATTGTTTCTCAATGTGCCATTGAGACACAAGGCACAGTAAGTCAGGATTCTGAGGCATTGGAAGGGTTTTCTTCAGCTGTAATTGTTTCCACAGTGCTTTTCATCTGAGGGGCTCAAAGTTTAAGAGGAGTACATTCAATAACCCATGTACTAGCTTCTTGAGGTAAGTAAATAAATCTTGTTCTCATGTTACATGTTAATACACCAAGGCACCAAAACATTTAAAGTGCCATGAATTAGATTACATCACAAATCAGAAAAGCTTGGATTGAGCTAGTCACCGTGGCTCACGCCTGTAATCCCAACACTTTGAGAGGCCAAGATGGGAGGATCTCTTGAGCCCAGGATTTCAAGACCAGCTTGGGCAACATAGTGAGACCCCCTTCTCTGCAAAAACTGACAAAAATTAGCCACTTGTGGTGTACACCTGTAGTCCCAGCTACTCAAGAGGCTGAGGTGGGAGGATCACCCGAGCCCAGAAGTTCGAAGCTGCAGTGAGCTCTGATCATACCAATGCACTCCAGCCTGGGTGACAGAGCCAGACCCTGTCTCTAAAAAACAAAAAAGAAAAGCTTGGGTTGAAGCCAGGCCATATTCTTTTATATGCTGTTCAATGACTTGATTCACATGTGACCTTTTAGTAGTTTGCAAACAATAATAACAGAAGTTGCAATTCATAATTCAGAGAAATGACCATGAAGCCAGTGTTTCCCTGCTTGATTTCTATGTTCTTGGATTCTCACACGAAAGAGGAGTTACCTAGAGGGGATCAGTAGCCATCCCTGTTGCACACAACCCTCACTTCTGAGTGGTTTCCACTAGGTTCCACTTAAGGTGCTGTCTTTTCTTAACTTGCAAGGAATTGCTTAGCTTCCCAATAATCATTGTCAAACTGGGAGCAAAGTTGGTCAGCTGTATCTCTCACCTCCTCCTTTCTTCATAAGATAGTAGAATCTGTGGCTTACTTGTAGGTTTTACTTAGCACTTCAGTACTGTTGGCTGTTTTGGCCTTTTGTTGAATTTGCACAACAACATAAAGCACTTCTTTTTAATGTTTAAAAAAAATTCCAAGGCTCCATGACCAAGTATGTGACTCACTAAGAAACCGTTGCTATAAAAGGCTTTTGATGAAATCTTAGCAAAGCTAAAGTATCTCTAACTTACAGATTCCTATGAACTCAGGTCATTTTCATAGCCTGTTTATTTTGTAGGTCTAATTTAGTTCTCAGGAAAATTAAACTCATGCTATATGACTGTATCGTTAAAGGTACTTGAGCATATGTTGCTGTAGGTGGTATGACACTCAAATGCATAAGAACTTGAAGGGATTTATTCTTAACCACTAGAATATGAAGACCCCTTTTTACCTGAGAAGAGTGAAATTATGTCAAACGTTTTAATTTGGTATCACTGAGTAAAAGGTATGTTCCTATAGCCATAGGAATATGTCTGCTTCCTTTTTTTCATATTGAGAAAACAGTCAAATTTAACCATTTAGAGTTTATTTGAATTCTTGGAAAGAGCAATATTCAAAACCTTTTCAAAAATAAGATGTTCTGGACTACTGGATGGATGTTTTGTTTTCAGTTCATTTTTCATCAGTAGAGATGGTGATTTTGGTTTTATAGTATCCTTGTTTCTATGTCTGTGCATGTTAACATGGGATGTATTTGTATATACTTAATTAATATACAGACTGTGTGTCATTCTGGCTTGATTAGAAGCTAAGTCAGTTACTGAGTAACATTTTGCAACTTTATTCCAGCAAGTACTAAATCGGCCAAAAAAAGTTTTGTTTTTGATACTATTAAAATTTTATTCTCTATTTTGTGTACATGCTATGATGATTCTCCCAAGTACTGATTAGATCACTGAACTTTAGTTAGCTTCCCAAGAATTATTAACCGTTAGAATAAGAATGTCCTAGATTAAATCTTGCTTTATTTTTACTTTAAAATTAGTCTTGCTAAGGCCTTATGTTAGTTCATACTTTCTTTTCAATAGTAGTCTTGTTTATAATCCAGTGTTTCTGTATTTTAGGACATAATTTAAAAATATACTGGATTTTGGCCAGGTGTGGCAACTCATGCCTGTAATCCCAGCACTTTGGGAGGCCAAGCAGGGAAGATTACTTGAGCCCAAGAGTTGAAAACCAACCTGGACAACATGGTGAAACCCAGTCTCTACAAAAAATACAAAAATTAGCTGGGTGTGTTGGCACACGCCTGTGGTCCCAGCTACTCAGGAGGCTGAAGTTGGTAGGACTGCGTGATTCCGGGAGGTCAAGGCTTCAGTGAGCCAAGATTGCACCACTGTACTCCACCCTGGGTGACAGAGCTGGACACTGTATCCAAAAAAAAAAAAAAAGTATGTATTTACACACACACACACTGGATGTTCTAATAACTGCTCTTTTGTATGTGAAGCAAGCCTTAGGAATCTTACGTTTTACTTCTTTCTGTTAAACGGCATCTGTTATCTTTTGAAGTACTCACACTGAACATGCTTCATGCTGAATACTCACGCTAAAGGCCTCAGACATGTAAACATTCATCCTTAGTCTCTTTTTTCTCTGTTTCCTCATTGGGAGCCGAAGCATCCTAGTCTACAGGAAATTTAACACACCATATTCCAGCTTTGCATCACCTAGACAGTAGACAAAAAGAAAAGAAATTGTCAGTACCGTATCACAGCTAGTGCCTCTGTTCATTCCAGTGATAGTACATGAGCCCCTTCCAGTGGAGTCAGATCAAGCCAAGAGATTTTACTGTAAAGTCTGTAGTAGAAGACAAATAAATTTCTTTTTGATCCATTAGATTGGTATTTCTATCTTCTCAGCTAATTAATATGTAAGGCATGTGGACAATCAAGAAAACTAATTTGAGTGTATGTATTAAAATTGCTCTTCTAAAAAAAATAAAATATTAAAGATCAAGGCAGAGCAAAAAAGAATGTAGCAATCATATACTAGAAAAAGAAACTAAGTTTTGCTAAACTATGTTTGGGGTAGTTGACCTCTGTAGCTATTCTGAAGTTTTCTATCCCTTATCTGTATTCTGCTGTCATTCCTGTGCCTCAAGCCTCTGCCAGGAATCTGATGGTACTCTGGCTGAACTTAAAACATAAGAATCTCAAAGGTCTCATTTAGTAAATGTTAGTGCTGAGTTGATGACAGCCTGGGTTATATACTTTCAGTCTTCAGTAGATGCTTGTGATAGTTTTCAAAGAACCGTAAAATTTCCGGGTTTGTACAGATTTTTAGAGATCATTTAATCCAACCCTGTTACAGTATCATGTCAGCATTTAAATAGCAGTAAAGGTCATGAAAAGTGAAGTGAAAGGCAGCAGACCCCGTGAAAAACTAAATACAGTCACAACTGAGGGAAGTGGTAAAGTAAAATATTAATGATGGAATTTTAAAGCTGGAAGGGGCATAGAGACCATTCTTTTCTCAATAATATTCTGCAAATATTAACAGGTGTCATGTCAGAAACTAAGTTTAGGAATTGACAAATTCAAAAATCTCCCTTACAGCAGGGCTTTGGGAGCCTTTGCTACACTAAATGCTCTGTGAATCTATCTGGTGCTGCGTGGGGGCCTCCAAATTTATTTAACTATATTTTTAAATTTGGCATTTACCTAGAGAAATGCTATCACATTTAATTCCTTCATTTTACAGTTTCACCTCCTCATGTGATTCCTTCATTTTGTAAGTGACTGATTCCACCCTGTACACTCACATGGCCAATCAATGACAGAGTCAGGATTAGAACCTAGTCCCCTGATTCCCAAGTATGTCATACCAGACTGTTTCCCCTAATTGATAGGAAACTACTCCTAAAGGGCAGAAACTGCCCCTCTTCGTTTTTGTCCCCCAACCTCCCCTCCACACACACACCTCTGTAATCTGATCCTTTACTCAGCAAGCTGTTAACACATGGCCTTAGGCTTGAGTTCGCGGTTGGTCCCTTCTTCCTTCCAGACTCTGGTAAGAGTACCCTATCAGGTCTGGACAGACTTCCGTTTATGCCTCAGATTCAAAATACCCAGGAAAAAGAAGAAGAAATACAAAACAACAAAAAGAAAATCAAGAAAAAAATAAGATGTCCAGGAAATATTTTGTTTTCTATTCTGGTGACAAATGCAAACTTAAGGAAACAAGTTGCACAGTGTTAACTAATGTTTAACATTCCTTTCCATAGTGTTTATGTGTTGGCCTTTTATCAATTCATGACAAATAGGTCACTTCCAAAACTGTTCCAACATAGGTTAACTCAGAAATTTAAAATTTAAGTACTATCCTTTTTGCAGACTACGAGAAGAGTTCTTACTATTGTGTTTTGTTTTGTTTTTTGGTGTGTGTGTGTATGTATGTGCGTTCCCCAAAAATAGTCCATTGGCAGATTGTTAGGGTGAACTTTTCCTCTGCCTTTGTGTTTGAATAGGGGCGGGTGCATGCTTAGTATTGTCTGCTACCTTATGGTTTTTCATTTATATGTAACATGGTACAACTTGCTTCCTCCCCACCCAACAGTTGTCAGGATATGTTGGGGAATATTCTTTAGGAAGATTACATCTGGTCTTCTGTTGGAGTAAGATGAAAAACAAGTATGTTAACACTTGACCTTTAGTGTTTTCTCCTGGAAGACATTGAATATCTAGGAGCGTCACTCATACCTTCCCTTGACTGTACCCACACCCACCGCGGTCCCTGCTTGATCTCTCAAACTTTTCGTTTCCCTTTGAGCTTCATGACAAAAAATTATAACAATTTTCTGGTTCTAAGGCTACCATAATCCTAACTTTGCCAGTAAGAAGATGGAGAATTTTTGCTCATAGGGACATTTCTCAGAAGCAGCTGGCACCATGACTCTCCTGAGACCCTTAAGTTGTTTCCTTTCTTTCAGCTCCTGTGACTTCTTATGTTCATTCTCCCTAACACTACTAAATGTTGTCAGTGACTGCAATCACAACTCTTTGAAGGCAGGCTTTTTCTTTTCCTTTGTTACCTCTTATTTTCAATAGCCAAAACAGTTAGTTTTCTCAGAATCTTAGGTTTTACTGAAGCATGCATTATTTCTGTTTTCTCTCTGCAGTGATCAGTTTGGATGACAGAAACTTTAAACTTTTATTCTAGCATTGTCCAGTTCTGATTTTCTCAGCTGGAACTGGTGCATGCACATTTAATAATTTCAAAGAAGTGAGAGGTAAATGTTTTCTCCTGCATTATACTGTGTTTCTCTATCAGAATTAATCCATTTGTTATCTTGCTCACCCGAAACAAGTAGTTGTGCCCTACAGTGAGCAACCTCAGACTAGGCTGTTCTAAGCATTCTGGAGAAAATAATCCTCATCATACAGTTTGTGGTAATTCTTCCAAAAAGTTTACGAAAATTGAAAGATCTCCCTATTCATCACCTGTGGCTGCCACATTCCTTTCTACTAGGAAGGCTGGTGGCCACAACTCCCTCTAGAACATCAGAGGATAAAGTACACTTATATATAAGAAAAGATAGGCATATTCTGATTATGGTTCATTCACAATTTCTCAGTCCAGAGTTCAGTCAGTGACCATATCTCTGAGGTCTTCAGGCTAACTCCAAGAACCCGTGCAGATAGAAACCTACTCCTACTACATTGCCACTCACCTTCCCATTCCCCCACCTTTGCTACCAAAGTGACTTTAAAAGTCGCGTTTTAGGTGTTTGTTTTTTAACAGTCCAGGAATTTCAGTGCAATTCCCTGAGGTGGTACTGACCTTAGATGAGAAATACATGGCCAGGCTATAGGGACTACATGTAGAATTGAGATGGGACAGTGTACGGACTGTGAGGGGAAAGAAAAGGTACATGTGTGAAAAGAAAGAGATTGGTGCATGGTCATGACAGTCTGACAGCTTAGACATTTCAGAGGCATTGTTTTCTGAGAAAGGGGATAGGGACACATAGGTCTGATGACAACCAAAGCCCTTTGATGATGCCATCTGTCACTCAAGGCTCCCCACAGCCTGCCCAACCTGACTCTCCTGCCTGCTTCTCCACTGCCTACCTTCAGCAATCAAACTATATTTTTGTTACAGCAAACTATGTTCCATTTGCCTTTAAATGCTTGCATTTTAGTTATTGTAGTGGCTACCTGTTTTTGTCTGCCCAGCATCCTATTTCCCCTCCTTTTGGATCCTGTCCTAGCCAATTCCATATGTCTTGAATCCTTTCCTGCTCCTTGTTAAAATTTTTTTCTGCTTTGTGTGAGTCCCTGTAAGCACCAACAGCTCAATCAGTACTGTCTGTACCATGGTCAGGAGATGAGTACATGACTCAGGTCAGACCTTATTTCCCGCCCCATAAGCCACCGTGATTAGACAAGAAATAGGCACAGGACCCTAACTAGATAGGGCAGAAGCCTTCCATAGGATTTTATATGCTGGCCCTGAAATGCAGGTAGCCTTCTATGGCTGTTAAACACAATCCAGTGGCACATGGGGTGATACGAGGATGGAGCCATCCATGGCAAAACTCCATCCTTTCCTGTGACATGGATTATGTGCATCTGCCATGAAAAGGAAGCCTACACAAGAAATGAGCCAAGAGTTCCTGGAGAACTGAAGCAAGTATCACCTCCAGATCAGTTGTACTTTTATTTGCTTACACTATTCTGAGGTGGGTCTCTGTCTCTTGGATCCAAAAGAGTTCAAATTAATAATCATTTAACAAAAAATTACCTCCACATTCCTAATGGAGTTGTCTTTGAAGATAATGTCTTGTGATCCCCTGGTTGAAGTTCATTACTGCTTGTGAGCCCCCATTAACAATGTGTTCCTTTCCCCATTGCTTGTTGGTATCAGCTTTGCTGAAGATCTATTGGGTGTAGGTGTGCAGCTTTATTTCTGTGTTCTCTGTTGTGTTCCATTGGTCTGTGTGTCTGTTGTTGTACCAGTGTCATGCTGTTTTGGTTACTGTGGTCTTACAGTTTGAAGCCACATCTGTGTGTTGCTGCTGGCTTTGTTCTTTCTGCTTTGGGTTGCTTTGGCTATTCAGGCTCTTTCTTTGGTTCCATCTGAATTTTAGAATAGTTTTCTAATTCTGTGAAAATGTTGTAACCTCTGTGAAAAATGAGGTTGGTAGTTTGATAGGACAGCATTGATTCTGTAAATTGCTTTGGGCAGTATGGCCATTTTTAAACTATATTGATTCTTCCAATCCATGAACATGGAATGTTTTTCCATTTTTTGGTTTCATCCCTGATTTCTTTCTGCCATGTTTTGTAGTTCTCCTTGTAGAGATCTTTCACCTCCTTGGTTAGGTGTATTTTTAAGTATTTCAGTTTTTTTATGGCTATTGTAAATGGTATTGGGTTCTTGATTTGCTCTCAGCTTGAATGTTATTGGTGTATAGAAATGCTCCTAATTTTTGTGCATTGATTTTGTATCCTGAAACTTGACTAAAGTTGTTTATCAGTCTAGGAGCTTTTGGCAGAGTCTTTGGGGTTTTCTAGGTATAAAATCATATCAGCGAAGAGAGCTAGTTTGATTTCTTTTCCCAATTGGATGCCTTTTATTTATTTCTCTTGCCTGATTGCTCTAAGTTGAATGGGAGTGATGAGACTGGGCATCCTCTTCTTATTCCAGTTCTCAGAAGGAATAGTTCCAGCTTTTGCTCATCCAGTATGATGTCTGTGGGTTGGTTGTAGATGGCTCTTATTTTGAGATATGATCCTTTGATACCTAGTCTGTTGAGGGGTTTTATCATGAGGGATGTTGGATTTTATCCCTATTCAATAAATGGTGTTGGGATAACTGGCTAGCCATATGCAGAAGAATGAAACTGGACCCCCCACCTTTCACCGTATATGAAAATTAACTCAAGATGGATTAAAGATTTAAATGTAAGACCTCAAACTATAAAAATCCTGGAAGAAAACCTAGGAAATACCCTTATCAACATCAGCCTTGGCAAAGAACTTTTGGCTAAGTCCCCAAAGGCAATTGCAACAAAACAAAAATTGGCAAGTGGGGACCTAATTAAAGCACTCTGCACAGCAAAAGATACCATCAACAGAGTAAACAGACAACATACAGAATTGGAGAAAATATTTGCAAACTAGACATCCAACAAAGATCTGATATCCAGAATCAATAAGGAACTTAACAAGCAAAAAATAACCCCATTAAAAAATGGGTGAAGGACATAAACAGACACTTCTCAAAAGAAGACATACAAGCAACCAACAAACATGAAAAAATGCTCATCACTAATCATCAGAGAAACGCAAATCAAAACCACAATAAGATACCATCTCACACCAGTTAGAATGGCTGTTGTAAAGAAGTCTAATAACATGCCAGTAAGGTTTCAGAGAAAAGAGAACATTTATACACTGTTGTGGGAATGTAAATTAGTTCAGTCACTGTGGAAAGCAGTTTGGAGATTTCTCAAATAACTTAAAACAGATCTACCATTCAACCCAGCATATGGGTTTATTTCCCAAAAGGAAATAAATCCTTCTACCAAAAACACGTATGGTCATCACAGTGCTATTCACAGTAGCAAAGACAGATCAACGTGGTTGCCCATCAGCAGTGGACTGGATAAAGAAAATGTGGTACATATA
Organism: Pongo abelii; assembly: GCF_028885655.2. NCBI lineage: Eukaryota > Metazoa > Chordata > Mammalia > Primates > Hominidae > Pongo > Pongo abelii. Next base: position 57,074,239 of record NC_072000.2, on the reverse strand, counting down.
AATCATGGAGTATTATGCAGCCATAAAAAGAACAAAATCATGTCCTTTGCAGCCAGCCACATGGATGCAGCTGGAAGCCATAATCTAAGCAAATTAAGAACAGAAAACCAAGTACTGCATGTTCTAACAAATGGGAGCTGAACATTGAGTACCTGAGGATGCAAAGGTGGGGACAACAGACACTGCAGACTAGAACACTATGGGTGAGGAGGGCAGAAGGATAGGTTGAAAAACTACCTATTGGGTACTATGCTCACTACCTGGGTGATGGGATCTGTACCTCAAACCTCAGCATCACACAATATACCCTTGTAACAAACTTGCACATTCACCCACTGTTTCTAAATGAAAAGTTGAAAATATTTTTTATTAAAAAACAAAGCAATATGTTTCTCAATAATTGCACTGGTTTCATTTTGCCTTGATTTGGGGTTTGATTACAGTCTCCCACTTGTGTATGTAAGCTCTTTAAAGGTAGGGAGCAATCCTAATCATCACCAGACCCTCCACAGTACATCATAGGTGCTTAAATTTACTGAATTATATCTATACCGGTATATACACCAGGCTATAAGTGCTGGGGATAACCATGAATTTTAAAAATACAAAAATCTTTGCCTTCATGGGAAATTCTGTGACCAAAATAATGAGAATTGCCGAATTGGGAAAAGCCTTGAGAAAGGGCAAACCCTACCTGGAACCAAAAGGCTCAGACAAAAGGAACATTCCTTTTTCCACAGCCAAAGAAAGCAAAATTAGTAGCTTGTGGGGCAGGGCAGAAGAGTAGAAATTGTATGTCAGGGTGAACTTGAATGCAGAACTGGGGTGCGCTATTTTAAAAAATGTTGCATTAACCTTTGCTAAAATGCCTAACAAAATATTTATAATTGCAGGCACTCCCCAACTTGGTCCCATAGTAACTCAGTGGCAGTTTCCTACAGAAACCAAGAAGTATTTCCTCCTTGCCCTGTGCTGTTCCCTAAACATAACAGTGCATGTTCGCCCCTCTCTACCTTTGCATTTGCTGTCCCCTCACCCCAGAAACTTCCATGTATTGAACTTTCATTTATTTTGGAGTCAGCAATGAGTTGCAATTGGAAAAAAGACACATTCCCAGTGCTTTCTGAATGCCTCCCAGCTGCAGACTACTTTGTCTCTAAGCCAGACAGTAATTTATGATTCACTCATTCTGCAACTGAAATAAAATGGAAGGGAAAACAGAGGAGAAAAAGAGGAGGTTTGTGGAAAATGGGGGTTGATCAATTAGTTTGCTTTTGTGAGGGATACTACAACATTTTGTTGTGTTTTGTTTATAAGGAAGGGAATGTATTCCAAGTTTTAAATAAATAGCTATTAACTTTAGGAATGCAACTATTTTGAGGGCTAAGGATCACCAGTTTCTACCAGTATATAAGCGTATTTTAAGGTGTGGCTGATGTACTAAAAATGATTTCTGTGGGGAGAGAAAACCACAACACAGTGAAGAGGGGACTAATGTGGGAGAGAAACCCCTCCCACAGATAGTAATGGTGGAAAGTTACTTAAGCAACGGAGACTACTGGGGCATCTTATTTAGGGGCCAAGTCTGGCTCCTTATAGTAATGCCAAAATAGAGAACACTCATTGCTGATAGATCAAAGGCTGAGCATTTTTCTCAACAAGATCAGTGGCTTTAAATATTTGCTAACACCACCTGTTACAAAGAATTCTCATTTTTCCCTCTATCAACTGTAAAAATATTTAAGAATGTGGCTATGTATATAGGAGTGAGAGCCTACTATCTTGCAAAATTTATTAAATCCTTAATTGTGCAGCTTGTATTAAGACCACTGTTAACATTACTGAAGGTTTGCTATACCTGGCACTGTAGGTGCTTTAGATACATCCCCTCATTTAATGTCCACAATACCCCTATGAGGGAAATACTGTTGTTAGCTCTTAACTTTCCACAAAGAAACCAAGGCACACAGCTATGAGATAGTGGTGGAGCCGTGGTATGTCTATGCTTAATCCTGTACTCTGCTGCCTCTCCCAGCTTGATGTGTGGGAACGCCTTCTAGATGGGCCTTGAGACCAGACTCCACATAAACATCTGTATGTAGAGGCCTGAAAATTGTAACTCAGCCAAAAGTCTAGCCTACTTCCCTGCTAGTGATCTCGGTTGCTGGTAAGATAACTACAGTGTGCACAAGTGGAATAGAGAGAAACCTTTCACATGGAAGAAGAAACCAAGGTGATCACTTCCTGCTTTGCCTCTTCTGGGCTTTGAGCAGAATGGTTGGTATCTTGACAAGTGAGTTGCCCAATAAGTATAATCTTAGCTGTATTCCTTCCAGTACATACAACAGCTAAATATTCTTATCTAGGAATAACATAGACCTAGGAATGGTTCAATTCACACTCCCCAGGTTTAAGTCTGAAAATATCCTGCGTTATAATGTCATAATCATCCTGGAGCCACATTTTTAAGAGTGTGAAGGCTTTTCCAGAATAAAGACCCTGAAATCTTTCTAAGGTTCTTCAGAATCACACATATATGACATATATGTGGCATACATGTCATATATATGTTAAGTTTATGTGTGTATGTATATAAAACTAAGACTCAGGTTCTTAGCTATACAGAGGTCCTTAATGAGTCCACAAATCTTAAATTTTAAAAAGTATCATCAAAAGGAACTGGAATACCCTTTAGTTTTGGAATCATGTTTTACGTTTCTCTGAGAGGCTTGTCAGACTCAGATTTCCGTTTATCTGAGATTTGCTGAGTCTTGTAACCACAGCACTCAATGATACTTAAGGCACATGTTAAAACTCGGCATGGTCGCTGTGTGTAAAAAGTATTCCTCATATAACTCAGTTGAGACAAATTCTATTAATATAAGGACAATCTGCCACATGTGGTGGCCACGCCTGAAATCCTAAGCACTTTGGAAGGCCAAGGCAAGAAGATTACATGAGCCCAGGCCTTCAAGACCAGCCTGGGCAACATAGCAAGACCTCTTTACAACTTTTTTTGTTTAATTAGCCAGGTGTAGTGGCACACACCTGTAGTCCTAGCTCTTCAGGAGGCTGAGGTGGGAGGATCACTTGAGTCTACGAGTTCTAGGCTGCAAGTGAGCTATGATTGCACCACTGCACTCCAGCCTGGACAACAGAGCAAGACCCTGTCTCTAAAAAATAAATGTATGTGGGGAATCATGAAATCTGTGTTTAGGTCATTTTCCTAGAATTGAAAATGCTCTCCTAACTTGATATGTTTTATGCTTAATTTAATGTAACAGTTTATTTTTGCTGCCTATTTTGCTTCACCTTTCAATAATTTCTCATGTACAAATAGTTAATATAGCATGAGGTGTTGCCTTTATAGTGGGAATAAAAGGCAAATGATATATTACACCATCACGCCGCCTCTTCTCTGTTCAAAGAGGTCTAATTTCATGATTTTGGCAACATTCTTAATGCTCAAGAAACCAGTGAGATCATTGAATTGGATAGCCATGTCAATCACAGCTCATCTTTACACTTTTACTAGCGAGATTTTACAGGCTGGTCTCTGCTTTGATAAATATTTTATCATCCATATGCCTTTAACTTTATTGCTTAGAACTTGCCCCAAGTTTTTGCTTTTAACCTTTGTCCTACTTTTTGGTTGTCACTGTACAGGCTGAGCTTTCAGTAAACTGTATGCTGTTCAGATTCTTGCATAACATTCTAGTTTAGAATACAGTAGTCTTTTTGCAGAGGGACAAGCTAAAGAATGTTCTCATTTATATGGTGGCAGGAAACTCAGACTTACCTAGGTATGTATATCATACTGCTATACATCTTAAAAAATTTAAGTCAGCTCTTAATTACTTATGGCATTGAGAAAAGTTTGACTACAACGAAATGATGAATGCATTTTGTTTTGGAAATGTAATCCAAAAATACACTCAAGTCAACACGTAAGTTTATCCTCAAAAATAATCAGTAACTAATGCAGGCTCTTTGTCAGCTCTCAACTGAACTAGGGCGATGGTAAGAGGGACCTCCCGGTTTATAACGGTTTGGTTGACCCTTGGTGAGTGGCCATTTGTCAAATGAGGCATTAAAGATAGATTTTAATCCACTAGATCTTTTTTTAAAGACTTGAAGATCCTCCAGCTGGAATGTCAGTGTGCCCAAGTATGCAACTCACTATTCACAAAAGAACTTTCTTTCAAGATCTCTGCCTTCCATAAGCAATTCACAAACTCCTCTTCCTCTTTGCACCCGGTGTCAAGGCTTCCTGAGTAGCATTTCAACAGAGAACTTATTCATAACTGCAGTATATCTAAAAATTGTAGTCCAAAATCTTTCAGGCAGATAAATGCCATTGATCTCAATGTCATATTCAGGAAGTCACTGATCCGAGTGCCATATTCCGCAAATTCCCAGGCATAATCGAACTTGCTAGAAAATCAAAAAGGGAAAACCTGGGAATTGGGCCAAGATCCTTGGTGTCGTTGTACAACATTCAAGCCAACTCTGGTTTCAACATTCTTTTGAGATTGTTAATCCCTGATTGGAATGCATTCCACAGTGCTTGGCCACAGATTGTCACACAAGAAGTACACTGCAGAATTGTACTTGCATATTGCTTGCTTTTTGCAATAGGAAAATAGAACCCTTAGTAGGAAAGTCTGTTTTGTCTTTTTAATTTGTATGAAATCTCTGTGGAAGTATTACCAAGTAGTAGACATAAAACTGGATTAGGATGGTCTATCCTATATAATCTTGAGCTAATCCCTAATCTTCTAACTACCCTACCTGTTTCCCAAGGTTGTTATAAAGAATTAATAAGATAACATTTTATGTAAGGCATCACTGTTGTGATAAGCATAAGGAAGATGTAACTCAAAATATATGGACAAATGGTAAGCTTCAACAGTAAGCTTTACCAATTGAGTAATAGTATCTGAAATAATCTGTTCATATGATACAATCTCAAAAATGCAACAGGATCTTTTTTGGAACTGGGCAAGCTGTGTCTTAAATTTGTATAGAAAAAATAAGAATATTCAGGAAATTTCCAAGGGGGAAAGAAGAGTAATGAGGACAATTAGCCCACTAGATAGTAAAACATAGTATAATGCTGTTGTGACCAAAACACTATAGTAATAGTGTATGAAGAGACAAGAGAGACCAATAGAATAGATGAGAAAGCCCAGAAATATATCAGATACATAACCAAGATTTTAGTATATGATAAAGGCATTTCAAATCATTCATAAGAAGAGTCTAAGAAAAAAATCAGTGAGGTACCACTTTTCACCTATAAGAGTGACAAAGTTCTAAAGGCTTTATAACATGCTCTGTTGGTGAGGGTACAAGGAAAGTTACTCCCAAACATTTGCTGGTGGAAATGTGAATAGGTACAACATTTTTGGAGGGCAGTTTGGCAATATCTGTCAAAGCTGAAAATGCCCATACCCTTTAACCCAACCATTCTGCTTCTACAAATCTGTCCTTCAAATATTACCACTCCTGAAAAATGACTTACATATAAAGTAATTAGTTACAGAATTGTTAGTGACAGCAAAAGATTAAAAGCAATGTAAATTCCATTGATTGGGATTAGCTAAAGAAATTATGGTACCTCTATAAAGTGGAATTGTGTATAGCTTAAAGATTAAAGAAATTAAAGATAAGGCAGTTCTGTATGTACAGGTATGGCACAGTCCCCAAGCTATATGGTTAAGTGAAAACCCAAATGCAAAACAAGATGTATAGAATGTAGAGTGTAGAGTGTTTAGAATTTATGCCGTTTATAGGCAGTCAGGAAGACATAGGATATAATACCTCTGAAAGATCAAACCAGAAATTAGTCTTAGTGGTTACCTCTGCAAAAGAGAATTAGATAACTGAGGGACAGGAGTAGAAGGTATGCTTGCTTTTAGCTAGATATAGTTTTTTATGCCTTTTGAATTTTTAATTGTATGCATGAGTTACCTATTCAAAAGTGTGTTTTATTTTTTAAGAAACAAAAAACATTAGTAGCAGAAATAACAGGAATAATCTGATAACTTTACATACTAGTCTACATACCAAGGAACTTAAATGTTCCTTATTCTTTTGAGAGTATTGAGCAATATTAATATGATTACTATCCCGGAGGCAGATAGGAGATTGTAGGATGTGAGATTAGGAAAGAAACGCCTTACTCAGAATTTGAGGAATAAAGGATCAACCTTTAAAAGTAGGATGATTTAACTATCTGTCCCCATGCTCTTCTTCAGAAAGGCTGAAAAGAAAGGCCTTTGACTGCAATTCTCCTTATAGCTCAAGGTTCATATTCCTTAGATGAGCCATTGTTTTGGAAAACACATTAATGAGTTTTGGGATAGGACAGGGCAGGTCTGGAAAAGAATCAAAATAGTTCTGCACTGGCTATTATTAAAAAGTCAAAAAATAACATGCTGGTGAGGTTGTGGAGAAAAAGGAATGCTTATACACTGTTGGTGGGAGTGTAAATTAGTTCACCCATTTTGGAAGACAGTGTGGTGATTTCTCAAAGACCTAAAGACAGAACTACCATTTGACCGAGCAATTCCATTACTGGGTATATACCCAAAGGAATATAAATCATTCCATCATGAAGACATATGTATGTGTCTGTTCATTGCAGCACTGTTCACAATAGCAAAGATGTGGAATCAACCTAAATGCCCATCAATGATAGACTGGATGAAGAAAATGTAGTACATATACACCATGGAATACTATGCAGCCATAAAAAGAATGAGATCACGTCCTTTGCAGGGACATGAATGGAGCTAGAGACCATTATCCTTAGCAAACTAATGCAGGAACAGAAAAACCAAATACAACATGTTCTCATAAGTAGGAGCTAAAAGATGAGAACACATGGACACACACAGAGGAACAACACACCGAGGCCTAGCAGAGGGTGGAGGGTGAGGGTTGGAGGAGGGAGAGGATCAGGAAAAATAACTAATGGGAACTGGGTTTAACACCTGGGTGATGAAATAATCTGTACCAACAAACCCACATGACACAGGTTTACCTATGTAACAAACCTGCACATGTACCCCAAACTTAAAAATAGTTCTGCAAATAAAGAAGTGAAGAGCAGAGAATCATAGAAGCAGGTAAGTTTAAGATAGGAACATGTGAAAAGAAAAAGTAAAAAGCTGTGAAAAGGGAGAGGGAAACCAAGCAGCCTTTAGTAAAGTTAGTTTCATACACAAATGCCTTGTGTGAGTATTATTGTTTTGAGGGGGTTAAGGGGGGAAAGGCTGAGAGTCCTCAGTTGGGACAAAGCAATACAGGAGAGTAACAGCACATGGGGAGGCACAGTGGCACACACCTGTAGTCCCACCTACTTGGGAGGCTGAGGCAAGAGGATTGCTTGAGCCCAGGATCTTAAGTCCAGCCTGGGGAGCATAGTGAGACTCTATCTCTAAAATAAATATAAATAAAATTAATTCTCCAAATACTGAGGTAACTGGAAAATGCATAAATCACCCAGATTTTCCTGAGGAGGGACACATGAGTTCAAGCTAATTTTCTTTGAATTTCAAAGGAAAAGGTGCTTCAGCTGACTTCTTATTGTTTGTATTTTCAGTAGAGACAGGGTTTCACCATGTTGGCCAAGCAAGTCTCAAACTCCTGACCTCAGGCAATCCACCAGCCTCGGGCTCCCAAAGTGCTGAGATTATAGGCATGAGCCACGGCGCCTGGCATCCCTTAATTCTTAATGAATTATTATACAATAGTTCAGGCTATAATATGAAGATCAAGGAAAAACACATTCCCAGTTTCTCTCCCTGTCCAAAGTTGCTTTATCTGTTAATTTAATTGTTTAGATATCTAGCAAGTGGAGATACCAAGGGAAAGTTTCCCCTTTACCCTCTAAAGGTTTGCTGAAAATGAATGACAATAAGCAGATTATTCGGAGAAAAAGGTATACACGTTTATTTAATATGCATAAGCACAGGGGAATTGCAGGAGAATGATTAATAACCCAATGAGGTCCATATGCTTATATACTCTTCTTCATGGGGTAAAAGGAGATGGGGAAAATATGGCCATTCTGAGGGATAGTGTCTTAGTCCATTTGTGTTGCTATAAAGGAATACCCAAGGCTGAGTAATTTACAAAGAAAAGAGGTTTATTTGGCTTACAGTTCTGCAGGCTGTACAAGAAGCATGGCACTGGTACCTGCTCAGCTTCTGATGAGGGCCTCAGGCTGCTTCCACTCATGGTGAAAGGCAAAGGAAAACCAGTGTGCAGAGATCATACGATGAGAGAGAAAGCAAGGGAGATGGGAGGGAGATGCCAGGCTCTTTTGAACGACTAGCTCTTGGGGAAACTCTCTTGAGGGCTAATAGAGTGAGAACCCACTCATTACCTCAAGGACAGCACCAAGCCATTCATGAGGGATCCATCCCATGACCCGGACACCTCCCATTAGACCCTACCTCCAACATTGGGGATAAAATTTCAACATGAAGTTCAGGCACGGTGGCTCATGCCTGTAATCCCAGCACTTTGGGAGGCCGAGGCGGGCAGATCACCTGAGGTCAGGAGTTAGTATGGCCAACATGGTGAAACCCTGTCCATACTAAAAATACAAAAATTAGCCGGGCATGGTGGTGTGCACCTGTAGTCCCAGCTACTCAGGAGGCTGAGGCAAGAGAATTGCTCAAACCTGGGAGGCGGAGGTTGCAGTGAGCCAAGATCGTGCCACTGCAGTCCAGCCTGAGCAACAAGTGAGACTCTGTCAAAAAAAAAATTCAACATGAAGTTTGGAGGGTCAAATATCCAAACTATAGCAGGTAATAAATTATTTTTAGGGGAAATGAATGGGTCCAATGCTCAGACAATGACTACCAAATAATTATTTTGGGGAATTTAATGGAGCCAGAGAACAGAAAATAGTTTGGAAAAAAGTTCAGCTGAGCTCTAGATGTGGTGTTTAATTTTCAGCCTCTTCCTTGGTGATACGAGTTTTAATCTCTGGTTTATGAAATTTCAGAGAGGGGATCAAAGACAATCGTGTTTCTCTTTCATGGGTCCGGTTTCTAAGTAGATAAGGGAACTTCCGAGAACAGCTACATCCTGTGCTTTGGGAGAGAGAGAGTATTGAAAGGGAAGCGGGCAGGGAGGTCAGAGAGACCTTGAGGCTGCTTCTTTAGTTCAGCATGTCAAAGTGTCATATTTTAGGGATCTTTTTCTGAACCCCAACACAAGCATTCCTTGTTTATATGTGGTTTTCATCTTATGGGTCAGTTAGCTCCATTCCAGTTTGGTTCAATTCAATCCAACAGTAGTTTCCTATGTGCTTGCAATTGTCCGAGGTGATAGAGAAAACTCAAGAAGCCAAGCCTCTCTCCTTCCACCTCCCTACTCCCACCTTAGGAGTTCACAGCCTGTTCTATTGGTGCAGCTCAATTAGACTATAGAAATACATGTCACAAAACAGGAAAAGGAGTAGGGAAGATGGCTTAAACCAGATCACTTGCCTTAACTGCAAAAACAAGGAACAAAAGTTAAGCTGGTTAATATGCACGCTCAGTAGTCAGAAGAATCCTTACAGCAATATTACTTGTACCAACTCTCATTAGCCTGAATGAAGCTCTTGTTTGACTCTAAATCCTGCCAGTACTGAGTACCCAGATTGTATTTCCCAGGGAGAAGCCTTGGTCCTTTGTGCTGTGCCAAGGAGAGTTAAAGGTGAGAAGGCCTCCATTTCCCCACAACTTCTCTCAATTCTTGATGCCAATGGACCCTGGGAGTTGTAGAACCAGTTTATATATTAGATTGGTGCAGAAGTTATTGCGGTTTTTGCCATTACCTTCAATGGCAAAAGCTGCGATTACTTTTGCACCAACCTAATACAGGCTAACAAAAGGATTTAATTACCTTCAACATTTTTATTTCTCACAAATGCAAAATATCCTCAAGTATTTCAATTCTCAACATTCCACAAAGAAGCTAGAATAATTTGCAAGTAATATATGCACATATAAAGTGAGTTTAGGCTGGGCACAGTGGCTCAAACCTGTAATCCCAGCACTTTGGGAGGCCAAGGCAGGAGGATCACTTGAGTCCAAGAGTTCAAGATCAACCTGGGCATCACAGTGAGACCTAGTCTCTACAAAGAAAAAAGGAAGAGTGGTGGTACACAAAAGTAGTTCCAGCTACTCAGGAGGCTGAGGTAGGAGGATTGCTTGAGCCTGGGAGATCAAGGCTACAGTGGGCTGTGATCACACCACTGCACTCCAGCCTGAGTGACATAGCAAGACTCTGTCTCAAAATAAATAAATAAATAAATATATATATAAATAAAAGGGTTTGGATGCTGGACCACCTAAATTATGAATATCTCTTATATGCCAGGCACAATGGCTCATGCCATAATCCCAGCACTTTGGGAGGCCAAGGCAGGTGGATCACTTGAGCCCAGGAGTTTGAGACAAGCCTGAGCAACATGGCAAATCCCCCTCTCTAAAAAATAAAATTAAAAACTTAGCCAGGCATGGTGGCACACACCTGTAATCCCAGCTACTTGGGAGGATGAGGTGAGAGGATCACCTGAGCCTGGAAAGTTGAGGCTGCACTGAGCAGAGGTCTTGCCACTGCACTCCAGCCTGGGCAACAGAGCAAGACCCTGTCTCAAAAAAAAAAAATATATATATATATATATATAAAATTTAAATTTTTACTTTGTTAATTTGGCTCATCAATTGAGAATCATCTCTCTCAAGTAATGATTTTGCCATCCAGTGAGCTTACATTTCCAGGTTTCTGCTGCTACACACTTTTTTAGATAGTCTTTGTGCTTCTCCAGACTCAAAGAATTGCATTGCACAGGAGAGGGTCAGAAGCAATCATTGTAACCAGGCTTTCCTCTGATTTAAAAAACATACATTAATCATAAGGAAATGGCTAACCAACCAGCTATGGTCCTCTTAATTGCTGAATAACCCAGTACACAGACCTCCATCCTGCCACTTAAATAAAAGATATTAAGAAAAGTTTTGTCAGATCCTGTGACAGTTCATTTGATGTGTCACCTTGACTTGATCATGGAATGCCCAAGTATCTGCTTAAATATGACTTCTGGGGTGTGCCTGCGAGGGTATTTCCAGAAGAGATTTGCATTTGAATTGACAGACTGAGCAAAGGAAATTATCCTCCGCAATGTGAATGTGCACCATCCAATCCATTGAGGGCCTGAGTAGAGAAAAGAAGGATTCACTCCCTCTGCCTGACTGCTTGAGCTGAGGCATTTATCTTCTCCTGCCCTCAGTACTCCTGGTTCCCAGGTCTTTAGATCCACAGTGGAATCCACACCATTGGCTCTCTGGCTCTCAGGTCTTCAAACAATGCCACCAACCAGCTTTCATGGGTCACCAGCTTGCTTGGCAGCCTAATGTGGAAAGCAGATGAGCTACCCCAGGTTACACAAGGGTGGCTTGTGGTTCAGCTGTAACATCTGGTAATTTGACAAATGCTTGTACCGTAAGAGTCAGTGTCAGGACCATTTATGACCTTCATAAGAGGCTTGAGGATGCTGCCTGTGAAATCAAACCACAGGGTATGTCTTGCCTTGGTATGTCACATAGGAAAGGCCCAGCACCACTCTTGTTTTCAAGACAAAGGGGAAAATTCCCTTCTAATGACTTTACCTGAGCAAAGGACAGTCCTTGAGCTTCCCTGAAAGTTTTTCCATATCCAAGTAGCTCACCAAGAGAAGTAGAGTGACATTGTTTTCTTGGGGATAAATGCCATATCTTGTCATAGATCTATTTTCCAGTCTTGGTCTACCAGCTTTTTGCAAGTACCTGTCATTCCTTGGCAGGAATTAAAATGAGTTTGGTTTTTTGGTGTTTTTTTTTTTTTTGTGAGACAGAGTCTTGCTCTGTCATCCAGGCTGAAGTACAGTGGCTCAATCTTGGCTCACTGCAACCTCTGCCTCCTGGGTTCAAGCGATTCTCCTGCCTCAGCCTCCCAAGCAGCTGGGATCACAGGCGTGCACCACCACAGTGGCTAATTTTTATATTTTTAGTAGAGACAGGGTTTCACCATGTTGGCCAGGCTGGTCTCGAACTCCTGACCTCAAGTGATCCGCCCACCTCGGCTTCCCAAAGTGCTGGGATTACAGGCATGAGCCATCGTGCCTGGCCTAGTTCAGGTTCTTTTGTGTGATCTAGATGTTGGACATAGCCAGCAATCTGATTAACTAATATGCCAGGGTTTGGGAAACTGGTGTAGGAGGATGTCAGGTTTCTGCTTGGCCTGTTGAGAAAACAGGAAGCGTTTATAAAAGCATAATAGAGTTTGGAAGACAGCCCATAGTGGAGAATCAGAGTGAAAACAGGATAGATTGAGACGCGCAATCTCCAGTCAGCCTTTAAATAAATGGCCAAAGAAAAGGAGTCTTCATTAAAAGGAAGAGGTATTTTTGTTTTTGTTTTGGAGTAAGGAGACATAATGGGGGAGAAAATCGGATCAGTGGAAGTGAAGTTTCTTAATGACCTTGGGAAAAAACTGTCTACTTCATGATGCTGTCTGCTTCCTGAGCCTGGGGATTAACCCTGGAAATTCTTACTTTAAGGTCACTTGCAGGGATGGTCTTCCAAATTGTCCTGAGAGTGCTGATCTGGGGTCTCTCAATTGTCCTAAGAGTGCTGACCTAGCTTAGCATGGCTTGCAGGAATCCATGAGGATTTTTATTTTATTTAGATAGCAGCGTAAGTTGTTAGCAGTACTTCATAAGGTCCTTCCTAGCTAGGTAATGTCTTCTAAAAAACCTTGATGTACATAGATCTCCTGGTCAAAAGAGATGGCAAGCATTGTCAGTTGGCAGAGGCTGTGTCATTTTTACCTGTTGATATGCTCCAAGTATACTAGTCAGTTCCTGTATATAACTAGTCACAGCATCAAATTGTTCACTTAAGTCTCCATAATGGTTCACTCAATTCAAGAATAGAAGGCTTAGAGATACCAGTAGGCATAGGACAACCAAGTATTGTTTCCAAAGGGGTTAATTCATGCCTTCTGTTTCAAGTATTACAGGTTTTATGTATTTAGGGGAACGCTTCTGGCCATTTCAGTGCAGTCTCTTGACAGAATTTTCCCAAAGTTTTTTGTTTTTAACTAGACAATATTTTAATAATCTACAATATTAGCTGATTCATAAAAAGTGTTTTTACAACCTGTTACCATCTAAGATAATGCATCATACAATTTTCAAGAATGTGTTGATTTTGAGCCTCTGTTCTTTAGAATTCCCTGTGCTGCAGCCGGTACATGCTCCTTTTTGATGACTCCACATTTATTCTCACAGGCATTTGTCCTGGACTCTTCTGCTAATCAATGAACAAACAGTAAGTCATTCAGATGGGCCAGTAATTCACCACTTGTCTCCATATGAAGGTGAGGCTTCTGTTACTTGAAGACTTGATTAAGAAAGCGTGGGAGACTGGCCATGGTGGCTCACATGGGCATGTAATCCCAATAGTTTGGGAGGCCGAGGCAGCAAGAGTTCATGACCAGCCTGGGCAACATAACAAGACCCCCATCTGTACAAAAAATAAAATAATTAGCTGGGTGTGGTGGTACGTGCCTGTAGTCCTAATTACTTGGGAGGCTGAGGTAGGAGGATCATTTGAGCCCAGGAGGTCAAGGTCACAACACTGCACTCCAGCCTGGGTGACAGAGCAAGACCCTATCTCTAAAAAATTTTTAAATAAAATCTTTTTTTAAAGATGTGGGGGAACTTCTACTTTATCTGCGTTTTCTGGTGGACTGTGGTTCCCCCATCCCCACCAAGCACCAGCCACCTCAGCTCCTAAAGCCCTCCCCACACCACACACAAGCTCATGCTCACTAGGGCAGTGAAAACAACTCAGTCCCTCCAATGCGTCTTTCCCCAAAGTCCTTTTTATGTGTAGGTTTTTCTGTTCCACTTGCCCTGAGGATAAGGGATGATCGGGGTATGAAATTTTAATGAGTATCCCAAAGTTTTTGCAAGCAAGTGGTTTATTTCTGCTATAAAATGAATTCCTTGGTCTGACTCAATTCATAAAGGAATGCCAAAACAAAGAATAATCTTATACATTTATTCACCACTGTTGTGGCATCAGCACGTCTAGTCAGATGGCATTCAGTCTATCCACTAAACATAGAAACAATAAGCAAACAGTGAGAATAGCCTAAAGCTGGAGGTAAATCTATGAAATCCACTTGGAGTGCCACAAGAGGCAATGTAGGCCTCAAGGACTTCCTGAGGAATATTGGTTTCCTACAGAAATTTGGTGAGATTTACAAGCAGTATGCTGGGAAATAATTTGGTCAGAAATTTTGTGGGTGCCAGGGCAGAACCAATTATCATTTTTTTTTTTTGAGATGGAGTTTCGCTGTTGTTGCCCAGGCTGGAGTGCAATGGCACAATCTTGGCTCACTGCAACCTCCGCCTCCCGGTTCAAGCAATTCTCCTGCCTCAGCGTCCCAAGTAGCTGAGATTACAGGTGCCCACCACCATTCTCAGCTACTTTTTTGTATTTTTAATAGAGATGAGGTTTTACCATGTTGGCCAGGTTGGTCTCAAACTCCTTACCTCAGGTGATCCACCCACCTTGGCCTCCCAAAGTGTGGGGATTACAGGCGTGAGCCACCGCACCCAGCTCCCATTTATCTTTTAGGTCCTTAACTATCCTCCATCTGCACATACATCCCATTTGATGGGAGAAAAGTGCAAGCCAAAAGGCTGAAAGAATGGGGGCCGTAGGAAATCCTTTTGGCCCAATGTATAATCCATGGGATCATTGTTTTGAATGCTTTTGTATCCATTTGTCTTTTCAGATCATGGAGCATCTGCCTGATAATCAATAGTATCAGCTAGAGATAAAGGCAGGTTTAGAAACTAGATATTAAAAAAAAAAAGGCGGCACATTTTTGGCTGTGCATTTAGCAGCCTTGTCAGCCCTATTGTTCCCAAGAGATACAATTCCAGACTCCTTAGTATGGACTGAACAATAAGCAACAGCAATTTTAGTAGGGAGGAAAATAGCCTGTAATAGATCAGCAATTATATGCCCATTGGCAACAGAAGCACCAGCAGAAGTTAAAAATTCAAGGCATTTCCAGATTATGCCAACAGTATGGCAGACTCCAAAGGCATATCTGGAATCAGGCATTCACTGGCCACTGAAAAAAGAGTGGCCATTTTTTCTTTTGCCAGTGTGCAAACTTGAGTGACAGCTATGGGTTCAGCAGCTTGGGCTGATCTTACAATGAGCAAAGAGCACACCTCAAGTGTTTCATGTGGGAAACTAGCCAGTTGTTATGTTTCCTTGGAAATTTCATCTACAAGAACCATCACAAAATAGAAGTCAGTCTGGGTTGTCCAAAGGGGTGGCTAAGAGGTTCGCTCATGGCTTTGAGACCATTTCTACAGTGTCAAGGCAACAATGAGAAATGGAATGAAGCTCTTCATCAGCAGGGAGAGGTGGTAGAGCAGCTGGATTTAAAGTGTTACAGTGATGTAACGTGATGGAGGGATGGTTAACAGGGCTTTTCTGAAGTGGTCGGTCATCATATAGAGAGGTGCTCTTTTATAAACTTATAAGAAAGCAGACAGATATAGCAGGGGGAACATAGAGGTAAATGGAGGATTCTAATATAAGAGTACTGCCTTTGCCAATTAGGGTGGCAGCTGCAGTAACTGCGCACAGGCATGAGGGCATACTTGCTACCACAGGGTCTAACTGACATGAGAAATATGCTACAGGACATATTTGAGATCCAAAAAGTTGTCCTAGAATACCTGCAGCAATCTCATTATTTTTATGGCAATACAGGTGTCAAGGTTTGTCAAAATTAGGTAAGCCAAGGGCAGTGGGTATGAACAATGCTAAAATTAAGGCTCAGAGGAGATCATCAGCAGATGGCACAAGAGTGGAGCCCTGGGTAAGAGCTAAAGAGTCTAAGTGGGCTTTAAAGACCTGGGAAAGTATTAAGGGAGACTCACAATATCCCTGAGGTCTGTGAGTCCATGTTAATTGTCTCTCTTATATGTAAATGCAAAGAGAAATGTCTAGTCAGGGTGCAATGGAATCGAGCAGAGGTCAATTAACTGTAAACCAGGCTGTGTCAGCAGGAATCGAGGTAAGAATGGTAGCTGGATTAGTGACTATGGGGTAGGGTAGCAAGGAGTTACGAAGGAGTTGCTTTTGGCTCTTGGATCTTGTACAATTGGATAGAAGTGATTCCCCCATCCCCCTTCCCACCCCCATCTGAATCAAATTTCTCTTCTTTCTTTCCTGGCAAGCTTGGGGTGCTACAGGGTAAAGAAATAAAGACACCATCACCCTGCTGTAAAAAGGAGTCGATTATATGTTTGATTCCTCGTGTTGCAGCTCATAAGAGAAGATTGTAGGCTACTGGTGGGAAAGGTTTGTTTCTTTCCCAGGCAATGTGCACAGGCCCTGTGCTTAGTAGCAAGCCAGTGTCATTTGCATGTGAGGCCCAAAGACTAGTTCAGGCATCTTTTAAGACTGCATCCTCTTCAGAGGATTTTAAATTGAGATGGGTTTCCATTAAGGAAAGTAGAAAGTTTTAGGTTTGTTCTGAGGGCAGGAAAATAAAAACATCTTTCTCATTACATTATATGCTTGCATTAAACTTGCATTAAAAATCTCTTCTGGAAAGATGTGCTGGTAAGGAGTCAGAAACTAGAAAAGCACAATGTTGAGAGGGCCTAAGAATATTGGGGTGGTGTAAGATATAGGCAGTGAAATAGGTTGCCCACAGACTCTGACAACTTAAATAGAATCAGAGGCAACAGGTAAAAATAAATCCTCTGGGTGTTATGGTAGAAGAAGTCAAACCAGTGTCAATTAAGAAATCCAGTTCCCAATCCTCTGCTTAAAGTTTCATGATGGGTTTGGGGGTGTGGCTGAGGATCAGCTGACCCCATCAATTAACAGGGTATTATCCCTCAGAAGGGGAAAATGAAATTTCTGAGGATGGTGGGATCTACGGACCCCACTTTTTCTTTCTTCTTCATCTTTCTTTGAAGTGCAGGACAGTCGTTTTTCCAGTTTCTTGGTTTTTTAAATATCTGCAGACATCTGGAGGCAAACAAGGCAGGCACTGTGGTTGGTTAGAAAAATGAGGGGATTTTGAGTTACTCTTAGAGTCATAGCTTAGTTTCTGTAAATACTAGATTTAGAAGGCAGAGCTGTTGGTTTTAATTTTTTTCTTATTTTCTGCAAGCTATTTTCAAAGAATTGCATAGCTGCTTCTATAATAACACTCAGAAACTGACTCACTCAGGCAGCCACACTATTTTGAATTTCCCTCTTTATATCAGGGAGAAGATTTCCAACCAAGCCAGAAATTAAAAGATTTATATGTTCTGGGGCTTTCTGGTTTAATGCAGTGTGGCTTTTAAAAGTTTGTATAAAGTATTCCATAAAAACCTTAGGAGATTCTCCGTCCTTTGAATGCATGCTTCAACCTGAGACCAATTCACCTTAGGGAGAAAGGCCCCTTTCATCACCTCCATTAGGCTTGGAATATTGGCCTCTAGCTGAGCCATTTCCTGGTCACTTGCAGTAGGGTCTAGAAGTAGTTCCAGCCATTTATTTCCTGGGTGGAGGTGGGTGGGGAAGAGTTGGTTCCCCTAGAGTCCATCTGGCCTGTCTAATAACTACAGTATCATCACAGGTGGGAAGAATACATCTTAGTGGCCAGTTGAGGTCCCTGTGAGTGGGATTATGAGTGGCTACCAATCCTTCTAACTCCTCTCTAAATGTGGCAGAATCTTCTGAAAGTGGGGACCAAAGGGCTTTGTAATTTAAAAGATCTCCTGCTATACAACATCAACCTAAATGTCCATCAACAGATGAATGGATAAAGAAAGTGTGTTATACACACACAAGTGGAGTACTACTCAGCCATAAAAAAGAATGGAATCCTGTCATTTACAGACACATGGGTGGAACTGGAGATCAACATCTTAAGTGAGATAAGCCAGGCACAAAAAGACAACTATTGCATGTTCTCACTTATATGTGGGGGCTAAAAAACTTGATCACATGAAGGTAAAATGTGAAAAATAACAGTGACTGGTAAGGGTGAGTGGGAGGAAGAAGGATGATGAAGAGAAGTGGGTTAAAGAGTACAAACACACAATTAGACAGAAGGAAGAAATTCAAGGTTTGATAGCAGAGTAGAGTGAGTGTAGTTAACAAAAATGTATTGTACTCAGGAGATGGGAGGGACACCCTAAATACTGACTTGATCACTATGCATTATATATACATAACAAAATTTCACACTACCCCATAAATTTGTACTAATAAAAAATATTTAGGCCAGGCACGGTGGCTCACGCCTGTAATCCCAGCACTTTGGGAGGCCAAGGCAGGCGGATCACCTGAGGTCAGGAGTTCAAGACCAGCCTGGCCAACATGGTGAAATCCCGTGTCTACTAAAAATACAAAATTAGCCGGGCATGGTAGCACGTGCCTGTAATCCCAGCTGCTCAGGAGACTGAGGCAGGAGAATCACTTGAACCTGGGAGGTGGAGGTTGCAATGAGCTGAGATTGCACCACCGCACTCTGGCCTGGGCAACAAGAGTGAAACTCCATCTCAAAAAATATATACATTTTTTAAAATAAAATAAAGGGTCTACTGCTGTCTGGAGACAAATTCTTTGTGGTGGGGATCCAGTATAATATTCATGGCACAGTAAGGTCTGGAGTTGATGGAGTTTGCAGAACCCTGGGAAGTAGGAGGAGTCTTCCTGGAGCCTGGGCCAGATTTACTTCCTGGCTATCAGCATTTACACAGGCAACCTGTATACCCCAGGCCTGGAGATCAGGCCAGAGTGTGCTCTGTAATCTTCCCAGGAAAGGGAAGTTAAAGCAGGCAGCTGAATGTTTAAGGGATTTTCTAAAAAGTTGGAAAAGTTTTACAAGTTAAAGGATTTTGCTGAAGAGATGGAGCCGTATTTTGAGGAGGGGTATTCAAGCCGGGGGCCCAGAAATCCAAAAGATCTTCTGGAGGGTCAGGGACAGGCAGTTGGGGGTAAACGGAAGTATAAGTGGATGGAGAAGGAGGATTTGTAGTGTGTGTGGACTTGAACTTTTGTTCTAAATCTGTTCATCCCTAAAGCTAGCTGTTACCCTCCTCTACGTCCTCTTTACAATGTGATCTTCCCATAGTGCCAATAGGACAGTTGTTTCGGATGACAAAATTTTTTTCAAATAGGGAAGTTTTTCCAATTCAAAGGATCCATCGTCTGGCCATTGACAAATAGGATCTCCAAGAATGTGTTTATTCCAATAGCAACTCAAACCAATAAACCTTTTCATGGAAAGACTGTGAAATAACTTTCCAGGCTTAGAATAAATCTTTACCATGGATGCAAGAGGCATCCCTAGAGTGAGTGTAGAAGATGCACGCACATGATCCTAAAAAGTTCACACCAGAGGTGGCCTAGGAAAGCAAAGACCTTTGCTGTCACCAGCAGTGAGAATTGTGTTTGTGGAAATGCTGTCTCTGGTCTCTCACAAGATGTGGGACACCTCTAGCCAGAGACCCACTAATCTGTAGCACCACGTGGGCAACCCTAGGATGGGATATTCCCAGTACTAATAAGACAAAGAAGATTGAGACAGCAAAGGCCCCTTATGGACTGGGACCTCCCCCTGGAAGCTGGCATGTTCAAACAAAGAGAATGCTACCTGTCATCACGTGTCTCAGGCTTCCAGCCTGTAGGCCGGCCACCTGACACAAGGCAAGCCAACACTTACTCCCCTGAGCTAGTGGGGCCCAGAGAGAATATTCTCACTGGTCACAAAGCCAAGCTTTCAGGACATAAAACAAGTAAAAGAAGAATCTCATCTTGTTTTTGCTTCAGGGACTCACAACAAAGGTTGTCTAAACAGACACCAGTCTAGTGAGAAGTGTGCACTCACCAGTCCATGAGGCCAGCTCGAACACACGACTATAGGCCCTAGAGCTGGGTTCCCCCTTGTAGCATATGGCACAAAAGATAAAGACAAAGGAAAACAATGACCATCTCTGGGAAGAATGGGATCAAATAGAAAACAAGAATACTTGAAACAGAAAATGCCAAAGTTGCCATACCCAAAGAATGACTTCACACAAATATTTTCTCCTGCTAACGTAAGCGTAGAAAGAAAAAAAGACAAGAGACTCATCAGTCTTGCTTCAACCAGACCCTGCAGGCAGAGAGCTAGGACACTGAAGTTGTAAGAATTTCTACCCTCTGCTGGTTTTTGTCAAAGGTCCCAAAATCTCTCAGCTACAGTAGCCAAGGCAAGCAGTGAAATTCCCTCCTCATCACCAGAACTGTTGGGGAGAAAAAAAATTCTCCTCTACCCTCTAGGATCTCCAATAGGCCTAAGAATTAAACTGACGGCCAGGCGTGGTGGCTCACGCCTGTAATCCCAGCATTTTGGGAGGCCAAGGCGGATGGATCAGGAGGTCAGGAGATCACAATCATCCTGGCTAACACGGTGAAACCCCGACTCTACTAAAACAAAATAGAAAAAATTAGCCGGGCATGGTGGCAGGCGCCTGTAGTCCCAGCTACTCAAGAGGCTGAGGCAGGAGAATGGCGTGAACCCGAGAGATGGAGCTTGCAGTGAGCCAAGATCGTGCCAATGCACTCCAGCCTGGGCGACAGAGCGAGACTCCGTCTCAAAAAAAAAAAAAAAAAAAAAAAAAAAGATTTAAACTGACAAAACAGATTAATAGGATAAAAGTATACAAGTTTTATTAAATTTTTAGATGCACATGGAGCCTTTCACAAGAGTATGAAGACCCAAAGAAGTTGAACAGAGTAGAAAACGTTTATACCTTCTAGTCAAAGCAATGATAAGTTTTTGAAGTGATGACCAGACAAAGGGGTTTGGGTTAGGGACAGTAAATTGTGGGGAAGTGACCAGGAAATATACAGGGAGGGAGATAAAACTAGTGAATGATAAGGGTTGCTTTAGTAAGTTTATACGGATCCATTTCGGTGCTGATTCCCAGTCTCTGGTGTTAAGGATGTTTTTCTCTTCCTTGTACAGGGAGGGCTCCTTTCTTATGGGGAATTTTATGGCCTGTTCTTACATAGAAAAGGGTAGATCGGAGAGCTCTTCCTGCCTCTGCTGTTTTTCAAGTGCCTTCAGCTCAAAATAAACAACATGCCAAAGCAGCATATGTTTTTGGGGTGACATGTCCTTAACTTCTTCACTAAATAATCCTAAACTTGAGAGTATGCCTTCTCCCCACTCAGCCATTCCAACCTAAGAATAGGATACAACCTCCAGCTGGGCAAAACAAAACTGGTACAAGATATTTAACAAAATTTCAGGAAAGCAGAGCCCAAATAGTCTAACCAAGGCTGCATATTGGCTGGGCATGGTGGCTCATGACTGTAATCCCAACAGTTTGGGAGGCTGAGGTGGGAGGATTGCTTTGAGTCCGGGACTTCAAGACCAGCCTGAACAACATCTCTACAAAAAAAAATAAAACAATTAGCTGGGCATGGTGGCTCTCACCTGTGGTCCCAGGTACTTGGGAGGCTGAGGTGGGAGGATCACTTGAGGGTGGGAGGTAGAGGCTGCAGTGAGCCATGATTGCAACACTGCATTCCAGCCTGGGTGACAGAGTGAGATCCTGTCTCAAAAAAAAAAAAAAAAAAAAAAAAAAACTAGGCCAGGTGAGGTGGCTCACACCTGTAATCCCAGCACTTTGGGAGGCCAAGGAGAGAGGATCACTTAAGACCAGGAGTTCCAGACAAGCCTGAGCAACATAGCAAGACCCTGTCTCTACAAAAAATTTTAAAAATTAGCTGGGTATTGTAGGCGTGGTCCCAGCTACTGGGAGGCTGAAGCAGGAGGATCACTCGAGCCCAGAAGTTTGAGACTAGCCTGGGAAATATGACAAGACCCCGTCTCTACCAAAAAATAAAAAAAATTAGCCAGGTGTGGTGGCATGTACCTGTAGTCCCAGCTACTTAGGAGGCTGAAGTGGGAGGATTGCTGGAGCCTGGGAGGTCAAGGCTGCAGTGAGCCGAGATTGCACCACTGCACTCCAGCCTGGGTGGCAGAGTGAAACCCTGTCTCAAATAATTAAATAAAGTAGTGTAGAGACCAGAATATAACATCTGAAATATGGCTGTAGGAGACCAGAATATGCCACCCCAAAATATGCCTTTTTGGCGCAAGGATTATTTTGAACAATAGCAAAGGACTAGCTCTGAAAACAAATTACCATCTTGTAAGGAAAATATAAAGGAAATTTCCATTTGTAAGGATGACTTCTCTCTGTACCGGGAGGAGAGGATGACTCTGAATCACAAAAGACTTGTCAATAGAGAAGGCACCAACTTAAATCCACATAACAAACCTTACCCTAGTTTACCCATGCTTTCCCTGGCTACCCATCCATAACTGGCCTTCCCCACACCTGTTTGTTTCAGTGAACTATAGTATATAAGGCTGAATTCAAAGCTACTTCTTTGAGATTGACTCATTTCTCTGTATATCTCCCACGTATACCTGAGGTATACATGTTAATCAACTTCTGTTTTTCTCTTTTAATCTGTCTTTGATTATAAGAATCTCACTAAGAACTATGAAAGGTAGAGAAAATTATTTTTCCTCCTCTACAACAGAAGTGAGAACTAGATGATGATGATGTAATATAATGACAAATTGTGTCTCTGAAGTAGAAAGCCCAACAAAATGAACAGAAGAATATTCAAGAGAACATCCCTGAAACAAAGAAAAGCGAATCTTTAGAATTAAATAACACCTTGTGTTTCAAACAACTTCAACATAGAACATTCAATATTGAGACATATCTTGACCTACCTATTGAAATTCAAAAATAAAGAATTCTTCAGGCATTCAGATAAATAATAACACATTATATGCAGGGGACAGGCTGAGCTCAGAACTTAATGGCAGAAGACAGTGGACCAATGGCTAATGGAGTGTAACCCAAGGATCTTATGCAAATAAGTTCCCGCACATGGGCAAAGAGGACTTTCCCAAACAAGAAAAAAATCAGGAAACACAGCGTCCATGAGCCTCTCTCAGAGAAACTACTTGATGATATCCTGGCAATTAAGAGAAGACTTCGAGAAAGAAATAAAGGAGCAGAAGCCATGTAAAAGGTTTTGGTGGGCCGGGTGTGGTGGCTCATGCCTGTAATCTCAGCACTTCGGGAGGCCAAGGTGGGTGGATCACAAGGTCAGGAGTTCAAGACCAGCCTGGCCAAGATGGTGAGACCCTGTCTCTACTAAAACTACAAAAATTAGCCGGGCACAGTGGCAGGTGCCTGTAATCCCAGCTACTCGGGAGGCTGAGGCAGGAGAATCACTTGAACCCAGATGGCAGAGGTTGCAGTGAGCCAAGATCACGACAGAGTGAGACTGTCTCAAAAAAAAAAGGTTTTGGTGAACACCAAATTAATTTAAATATAGATCAATACAAAACTGTTGGACTATCACTGAAGACAATGTTAATGTTATAAACTTGTCAAAATAAAAATATGAAGGCCGGGTGTGGTGGCTCATGTCTGTAATCCCAGCACTTTGGGAGGCCGAGGCAGGTGGATCACCTGAGGTCAGGGATTAAAGACCAGACTGACCAACATGGAGAAACCCCATCTCTACTAAAAATACAAAATTAGCTGGGCATGGTGGTGGGTGCCTGTAATCCCAGCAACTCAGGAGGCTGAGGCAGGAGAATCGCTTGAACCCAGGAGGTGGAAGTTGCAGTGAGCCAAGATTGCACCATTGCACTCTTGCCTGGGCGACAAGAGCAAAACTCCGTCTCAAAAATAAATAAATAAATAAATAAAAATAAAAACATGAAAGTTGAGGAGAGGGGAATGTGAGGAGAGGAAGTATGATAATCCTCTTTTTTTGTGGAAGTCAATCAATGTATAAAATTGAAATGTGTGGTTCACAAAAAAAAGCATCATTACTTCTGAAATTTCTTAATTTTACAAAGAAGTTTTAAGAGCTAATATTTGTTATACAGAAAAAAAAATTATTTGAAATCTAGCCTATGTAACAAACCTGCACGTTCTGCACATGTATCCCCAAACTCAAATAAAAATTTAAAAAAAAGAAATCTAGAAATTTTTTTCTTTCCACTTCACTTCATATTTTATTTTCTGTTCAATCCAAGTTGTTTTCTCCTATGAAACCCAAGTAAAACTATATTGAATATTGTTTGATAGCAAAGGAGCTTTAACATGTGACGATGTTGCACCCACAGGGTTAGAGAAATGTAGCTGAATGTGAAATACTGTTGACCCCCCCATGTGCATTTATTTCATTCCTATCTATTAAGTTGGCTTCAAATTATGCCTTACAGGGGTATGTAGATTTGCCAAAACTCGTAAAATTATACACCAAAAATGAGTGGGGTTTTTTTGCATATATATTATTTTACTTTATTAAATCTTACTAATATTCTTTAAGGGACAAGCCAGACAAGTAGGCTACAGTGAAGAAATCTTATTCTGAAGAGTCAAGAAACCACTATGGTACTTCCAGGTATTATCTTCAGTGATGCTTCTTATCTTTATTCAGGGACTCCAGATAATATTCAGCTCCTACAGCTCCCACAAATGCAGCAAATCCCCACTTGAATCCTTGAATCCTTTTAATAATGCACCAATAAAGGAACCACTGTTTGCAAAGCCACCCATGTATCTCCAAGCTTCATCTTGGTCCCATGGATCCCTTAGCCCTTGCGAAGCCAACTTCTTCTTGACAGTTTCAAATGGTGTCCCTTCTATCTTCCATTGTTTATAATCTGGAAGTTCCATTTTACTATGTCCATGTTCATGAGCCATGTCTGACAGCAATCTGACCTCTCAGGACACTCAACTCTGCAACCAGAGCCAACCCGGGTGTGTTTTCTTATATGTAAGTTTACATCGATAAAGTTTATTTAAAAGGTTTTTAAAATTATGCCCAATTGGAGTCTTTATAGAGGATCAGGAAAGAAGTGAAGGTGAGAAGGCACAGCTTACCCTCCCCCATCTCCATTGAATTAACCTGGACAGCAAGACACTAATTTCTTTTACCTAAAGACCTTCAATTTAGGGTCTCATAGCTTTAAGGGTCAGGGAAGAACACAGCTGTCATAAGAGTAGATGTCAATTGACCTGACTATAAACATAAATTGTGTACAGCTGAAGGTGGTGAGGAGGCAGAACAAGCTGACAAAATCATTCCAGTGACGTAAAGGTAAACTAACACTTGAGACAAACAATACTTCTAGATGACACCCCCATTTCTGCTTTCCAGAGTGGCTTTAACCCAGTCCTTCATGGACACATGGAGATGGTCTCCAGATGGGGTGTGGTGCCCCTGGGTCTGTGAATGGAACCTCATGGGGGCTGGGACAACCCACAGGTGACTCAGCTTCCATGAAGGCGTCCCCTAGCTCTGCTCCAGTTACAAGCAGGCCCAAGCGAGGGAGTGGCTGGCTGGGGTTTTTCCAGCACAAAACCTTTTCAGTTTTCCTAACAATTTCCCGCCTCATGTCTGCAATGTTTTGGCAGCTGCAGGGCCTCTTTTTCTCCTCCCTTTCAACTTGCCTGGTTTGTTGAGCCACAAGGGAGACCCAAAACCCTGAAGAACATCCCGGAATGCAAAGCATTTGCAATGAGTCACAGCTGCAGAGGTGCCAGGCTTAAGTAAGACAGGGAAGCAGGGAGAGAGGTCAGGGGTCTCAGCTGCAGAGTTTATGTCAAAGGCTGGACCCAGGAAAGGGGAGCGGTAGCACTGGCTGGAACAAGGAAAGAAAACAATGAGAAATAGATGCATGGGGACCACTCCTTTGAAGCCTCCCCACCTGCTTTGCATGGGGCTGTCAGCCCTACTAGCCACTCTCTAAATTCTAAAAATTCTCACAGGAATAAGAACTTTCTGGATGACAGAGGAGTGTAAGTTGGCATTTGGAAAATGATCCCTGACAGTCTTCTAACCAACAGTCATAAAGGGCTGAGCCCACTGAGCTTTGCAATACACTATTTTAAGATGTACTTTAAAAACGCAGTGGGCGTTCTCTTCTTTTGCTCCCACAGAGGGGCATTCACTGGCTCTTTCTTGCCTAAAAAACACGCCTCCCTTTTAAGTCCTGGAGAGAGCCTTTGGGTGTCAAAACATTACTTCCTTTTCATTTTTGTATTAACAATTGTGAAGAGAATATATTCATAATATTCACCCAAAATATTCAAAAAACTATAAAATAAGAAGTGTCTAACTTCTGTTTTCCCCAGCCACCTAGTTCTTCCTGGAAGCAAGTTTCTTGTGTATTTTTCCAGAAATATTCTTTGCATGTATAAGCACGTCTAGTATATGTAATTGTTTTTGTACAAATGGCATACATTACACAATATTCTCCTGTTTTTCTAAACAACCTTGAAAACTGCTTCATGTCAGCACAAACAGAACTGCCTTATTTGTTCATTTTCACTAGATAAACAGTACCCTGTTTATATACATGTTGGTTATTTTCCATCTTTCCCTATTACAAACTGTGCTTCAGTGACAGTCTTTTAATATATATCATGTGTGGGTAAAATTTCTAGAGGTGAGATGTCTATGTCAAATTTGGATATTTTGGTATTTTGTCAAATTGCCCTTCATAGAGATTGTACCAATTTATATGCACAAGTATGAGAGTACCTGTTTCCGGTCCAGTGCAGTGGCTCATGCCTATAATCCCAGCACTTTGGGAGGCTGAGGCAGGCAGATCGCCTGAGGTCAGGTTCGAAACCAATCTGACCATGGCGAAACCTTGTCTCTACTAATACACAAAAAAATTAGCCGGGTGTGGTGGCATACACCTGTAGTGCCAGCTACTCTGGAGGCTGAGGCAGGAGAATCACTTGAACCTGGGAGGTGGAGGTTGCAGTGAGTCGAGTTCACACCACTGCACTCCAACCTGGGTGACAGAGTAAGACTGTGTCTCAAAAAAAAGAAAAAGAGAGGGACTGTTTCCCCATCCCTTAGCACAGAATATTCCAACTTTTTTACCAATCCCAACCGATGTTAAAAAATAATAGCTTATCATTTTAATTTGGTTTCATCTTTATCAAATGTCAAGCATCTTTGCCTATGTTTGAGAGCCACTTGCATGTTCTGTTCTGTGAACCATGTTCTCTGCCTGTTTTCTCTCACATTGCTGTTTGTTTTGACTTGTTGAACTCTATATATCAGGGAAAATCATGTTTTGTCAATGTATATGTAGGAGGGTTTTTTCCCAGTTTGTTTCTTCTTCCCTGTATACTTCCACTGTTTGTTTTGTACAGAATTCTAGTTTTATGTTTTTGAACTTACCTTTTCATTCTTGGCCTCTAGAAAGTTTATCATTTAGATAGTATTTCCCTTGAAATTATGAAAAATTTTCACGATATATTCTACTCAAAGATTTATTATTTTGTGCTCAGCATTTATATCTGTGATCCAGCCAGAATTTATTGTAGTGACGAGATAAGTAGGGCTCCACTGATATCTTTTTCCAGCTGGCTCTCTGGTAGATTCAACACCGTTTATTGGGCCAGGGATTCAGGCACAGGTGAGCAGGATCCTCTGTTTTAGGGTCTTTCACAAAACTGCAATGACAGTGTCAACCAAGCCTGGGGTTTCACTGAAGCCTCAACTGGAGAAGGACTTGCCTTCAAGTTCACATGTTTGTTGGCAGGATTCAGCTCATTGCTGCTTGTCAGGTGGAGGAGCTCAGCTCCTTCCTAGCCTTTTCTCAGAGGGCACCTTAAGTTTCTTGCCACATGGGCCTCTCCACATTGGCAGCTTACTTCATCAAAGCCAGCAGGGGCAAAACCAATTGAGTCTACTGGCAAGACGGAAGTTACAGTCTTACCTAAAGTAATCACAGAGTGACATTCCATCTCCTATACCATATTCTATTGGTAGAAGCAAGCCACAGGTTCCATTCCCACTCAAGGGGAGGAGATTATACAAGGTAAGAATGCTAGGAGAGGGGTATATCAGTCTATTCTCACACTGCTATAAAGAACTTCTCTGAGACTGGGTAATTTATAAAGGAAAGAGGTTTAATTGGCTCACAGTTCCATACCGCTGAGGAGGCCTCAGGAAACTTACAGTCATGATGGAAGGCAAAAGGCAAGCAAGCACCTTATTCACAAGGTGGCAGGAGAGAGAGAAGGGGGAAGATCCCCTTATAAAACCATCAGATCTCATGAGAACTCACTCACTATCACGAGAACAGCATGGGGGAACCACCCCCATGATCCAATCACCTTCCACCCAGTCCTTCCCTCAACACCTGGGGATTACAATTCGAGATGAGATTTGGGTGGGGACACAGAGCCTAACCATATCAGTGGGGCTCACTGGGAGCCATGTAGCCTGTCTGCAATAATCCACACTCTGGCCCCCAGTGATCCATGTCCTTCCTATGTGCAAAATACATCTACCCCATCTCAAGTCCTCCAAAAGTCTCATTCTATTACAGAGTCACTTTGAAGGCCAAAATCTCATCATCTAAATCAGGCCCAGGTGTACAGATGAGGCTCCTCAGGTGTAACTCATTAAGTCCAGCTACTGCAGCACAATTCCCCTTCATCTGCGGACTTGCAAAACTATGAAATGGAAAAAAAAATGAAACAAGTTGTCTGCCTCACACACACAATGTACAATGGTGGGACAGGAGAAGGATAGCAGCTAGAGGCATTCCTATTCAAAAAGGAAGAAAATGGGAGGTACACGGGAGTCACTAGTCCATGGCAACACACAGATTTAGGTTTGTTCAAAATGTCCATAGCCCAATTGCGGTATTACTCCATTTTGTGCATTTGTTTTTTCTTGCTCCTCTCTTTTTACACACACACACACACACACACACACACACAGAGTTCCTTTTGTATTACTCTTTTAACCAGCATCATCCTTTTCCTTCTTCTTCCTTTTTTTTTTTTCTTTTGGAGAGATGAGATCTGATTATGTTTCCCAGGCTGGTCTCCAACTCCTGGGCTCAAGTGATCCTCCCACCTCTGCCTCCCCAAGAGCTGAGATTACAAGTGTGAGCCACCATGTCCAGCCAATCACCATTATCATCACTTTATGCTTACTAAGTTCTAGGTAACTTTCTAACTGTTAACATTTATTAACTTATTTAACCCTCACAACAACCCTATGAGTGTAGGTACTATTATTATCCCGTTTTTACATAAGAGCAGACTGAAATAGAGGTTAAACAGCTTTCCAAGAACATACAACTAGTAAGGGCAGAACCAAACATGAGATGGGTATTCCCAGAAGAGCAATGGGCAGTAGGTTTCAATGAAGGAGAGACTAAACTGGTGTTCTCCGCTGGCAAAAATTCTTATTGATTCCTTGTAACACAAGGGTGTGGGTGTGTGTGGTATATGTGTGATGCCCTTTCTGTTCCCTAGTCAGCAGCAATCAACAACTGTGAGACTGTTCACAAGTCACAGGTAATTTTTTCCTACTTTGCTTCCCTGACAGACTGTTTCCTACAACTAGAGCAAGATTGTGTGCTTCTTCATTTAATCTCACCTCCCCCTACTACTCCTCAGTGTCCCCTGGAAATTCCTGCAGCCAGCCTAACCATCCTGTGCCCATCGGTTCTAACCAGGGAGTGTTGAGTGCCCCCTCATGGTACACTATGTGGGAGAATGTGTCTGAGACTCAGGCTGCAGGTTCCATCCTGGGGTCTTCACCAGCCCTCACTGATCTTTACTGCAAGCCCTTCCTCATTATTGTAGATCAGGGTTTGCAGCTCTACTTTATGGTTCTCCTTTCCCTCCTTCCTAATAGAACCTCAGCTTCATTAGTGCATCTAGCAGCCCCGCATGCATCTTCAGCAGCCCAGGAGATTCACGGGAAGAAGGCTGTATCCCCGATTCCCACTCAAGGCATGAGCTCTGATTGGCCTAAACTAATTTCAGTAATTCCTTCTCCCCTCTTTTGCGCGTGTTCAGTCATCTAGATTTGAACAAAACAGCACATGGCATTCCCTTCGGTGAGAGTTACGGATCCGGGGGCAGGCATGTGAACTAAATTGGTCTACCAGGACGTTTACTTGCCCTCTCACCCAGTGGATACAGACAAGGAATTATGCAGCCAAAATTGCTATGGGTCATGATAGGAAGACAAAGGGAACCAGCATTCAGATGTAACTTCTACATTGGATTAATTACAATCACTTATTTTTGAGGATATTCAAAACTAGATCTCATTACCTTTACGAACTCTGTTAGTTCATCCAGGACCTTAAACTATCAAAAGGTGTGATTAGCTTCAAAACAGACAGCAACAGCATTGCCCGGGGAAAGCCACCCTTGTAGTAATTGTCATACTCCAGAAGCAGGGGCAACCCACAATATTGCTTTCAGATACCCATCCTTAGACTCCCCACCTCCTGTCCTATTTGTCTGTTTACATGTCTGTCATCCATCCACTGGAGTGTATGGAGTGCTTTGGGGTGGAAACTGGCTTCTCCCCATCCAACATCTTACTATAGTGCCTGCCTGTCACTTAAGAATGAACAGATGAATACCAGGTGTGAAACACCCAGTTTCTTTCCAAATTTCACAGTGATTCCAAAGGCCCTTAGGATGCCCTAGGGATAAAAACTGAAATCAAAGTGGCATTCTGAGTAAATAAATGAAGGCTGGGTGGAGTAGAGACTTCTCTCTGTATTCAAAGCCCATTGCTCCTGTGAAGGGCAGAAGGAAATGTTACAAGAGTCCCCCCATTCCCAGCTTCATTACTCGTGTTGTGTGTGCTAAATTTGTTGTATGTTGGTAGTTTCTAAAAGTCTGAGTGGTCCTTAGTACTCTTCTTCCCACAATGAAAAGTAAAGAAACTTTTGTGCTTCAGGCCCAGCACAGAGGATTGATTTAAGTGAGCCTTAAGGAGGATCGCAGAGTGGCTGGGGCTTGGAACAAGGCATTTTCCCCATGGCAGGGTAGCTGGGAAGGGGTAGCTTTCACAGACTTTCTGGAAGTAACAAAGATGGGACTCCATTTGCACACAGATGAAATGATGCTGGATTTTGAGTGAGCCCCAAATCCAATGACTGGTACCCTTCTAAGAGGAGGAGATTTGAAACACAGAGACACATAAATAGCAGCCTGTGTGAAGGTGGAGGCAGCAATTGGAGTTTTGCTGCCACCAACCAAAGAACACCCAAAGCCACCAGAAGCTGAAAGAGGCAAGGAAGGATCCTCCTGTCAGGCTTCAGAGAGAGCGAGGCCCTGCCAACACCTTCATTTCACACTTCTGGCTTCCAGAACCATGAAAGAAGGCATTTCTGTGGTTTTAAATCACCCAGTTCGTGGTAATTTGTTAAGGCACTCTTAGCAAACTAACACGGGATACATCCGTATCAGAGACCACCATCCCTTGGGCCTCTGATTATAAGTGATTAAGAAGGATCATTTCCATTTCTTATCTAACGGTTGATGACTCAGACCATTTTTTCATATTGCTAACCGCATGTGTGACTTTTTAAAAATAACCTTTAGGCCTGGCACGGTGGCTTATGCCTGTAATCCCAACGCTTTCCCAGGCAGGAGGACTGCTTGAGGTCAGGAGTTCAAGACCGGCCTGGCCAACAGGGCCAAACCCCATTTCTACTAAAAATACAAAAATTAGCCAGTCATGGTGGCTCAGGCCTGTAATCCCAGCTACTTAGGAGGCTGAGGCAAGAGAATCGTTTGAACCTGCGAGGCAGAGGTTGCAGTGAGCCAAGATCACACCACTGCACTCCAGCCTGAGCGACAGAGCGAAATTCTGCCTCAAAAAAAAAAAAAAAAAAAAAAATTGCTCGGCATGGTGGTGTGCACATGTGGTCCCAGCTACTCAGGAGGCTGAGGTAGAAGGGTTGCTTGACCCTGGGAATTAAAGGCTGCAGTGAGCCATGACAGTGACACTGCACTCCAGCCTATGCTACACAGTAAGACCCTGTCTCAAAAAATAAAATTAAAAAATAAACACAACCCTGCTTATAAATGCTTAGAATTCTCTCTAAATTCAGGGTATACAAGAAGGAGTATCATTTGATGCCTCTGGTGGTAGGGACTAGATTACAGGAACAAAGATAGGACAGAGCATTTTAAAATATATACCCTCATGCTGTTTAAGTTTTTTTATCTGTGCCTTTCTTTACTTAAAAACACACAAACACACAGTTAAAGAAAAAAATAGCATGGCATTCCTATTGCTTCTATAAACTGTGATGTAGTTGTCACAGAGTTACATAAAAGTATCTTTTAATCACCAATTGCTTAATCAAAATCAAACTATTAATTTGTTTATATAAAGAATGGTGGTATTACTATTAACAGTTTGGCAAACACATATGAAACGTTGGTGCTTTGTTATGTTGCTACTGCCTGAAACCTGTTTGCAAATCAAATATATTCTTTCTTTGCTTGTTTAATTTCTTTGTTATAACTTTGTTTGAATTGTTAGGGTACATTTGTACCTTCTGTAATATGGT
The DNA here is from genome assembly GCF_028885655.2 of Pongo abelii. Classification (NCBI taxonomy): domain Eukaryota; kingdom Metazoa; phylum Chordata; class Mammalia; order Primates; family Hominidae; genus Pongo; species Pongo abelii. The sequence goes on along the minus strand of NC_072000.2, from coordinate 57,041,677 downwards.
TGAATAAAAGTGAAGGCAGGCTGTAATGATTGTTACAACCAGTCTCCTTAAAAAAAAAAAAAAAAAAGAAGACAGGAATCCCAGGACACAGGCAATTTTGGGTTGCTTATTTTTTTTGCCAAATGGAAAGCTGAGATAGGCTTACCTGTGAATGTGAAGTTTAAAGATAATGATTATTACTACATCTGTCAGTATTTCTGGAGACCCAAAATAAAACGGCACTCATTAATGCTCATTCATTCTTTCATTCAAATGTATTGCCTACATGTGCTTTGTAATGTGTTAGAGGCTAAGGATTTATAAAAGCTACATAAGGTGGGAACCTGCTCTCAAGACAGCGACGAACCTGTAACTGGGTATATATGTACGATTCACTCTGATGGGTGCAATAGGAGCACACAGCAACCCACGTGAAAGGGGTGAATTGCTGTGTTCAGAAGCTTCAGGAGGACAGCTTATGTGGTAAAAGTCATAGAGATGATTAATGTTGTTAACCGATCCATGATGGACTCTATCACAATTCCATAACCATACTTCCAGGACATCTAAACAGACAAGTTTTTTCCTCTTATGCTGTCAACTTCTTTGATTATTGGTAGTGTCTATTTCTTTTTTTTTTTTTTTTTTGAAGACAGAGTCTCACTCTGTTGCCCAGGCTGGAGTGCTGTGGGATGATCTTGGCTCACTGCAACCTCTGCCTCCCGGGTTCAAGCGATTCTCCTGCCTCAGCCTCCTGAGTCACTGAGATTACAGGCGTGTGCCACCACGCCCAGGTAATTTTTGTATTTTTAATAGAGATAGGGTTTCACCATGTTGGCCAGGCTGGTCTCGAACTCCCTACCTCAAGTGATCTGCCCACCTCGGCCTCCCAAAGTGCTGGGATTACAGGCGTGAGCCACTGTGCCCAGCCAGTGTCTATTTCTGATGTGCTCTTAGCAACTTTCAAAGACCTGACTGGGTTCATTCACATACATTATGGGAGGATGACAACATCAAATAAGAGGAATAAATTGGAAGCAGAGAGAGGTTCCACTGTAAGGAAAGTAAAATAAAGAAGCTATACATTTTGAAATTAAAATTTTACATTCTCAGCCAATTCAGCTATTTAGTGATTTGGTCCATGTACTGCACTATACTTGACAATTTTCACTGTTAAGAGCTAGAACCATTCAGAGTAGTGCGGGTCTTTCAAGAGTTTAGTCTATTACTTAGTACAAACCAATCTTGCCGAAGGACATTACTTACATGCTGTGGCAGAGATACTAGCTGCTTCTTTACCATGTTCTCTTCTTCCTGAGCTCATGGCTAGATCACATGCCCCAGCCCCTCTGGCAGGGAGGAGTGGCCACGTGGCTGAGTCCAGCCGATGGAATGAGCTGGAGTGATGTGTGCCACTTCCAGGTCTGCCCCATTACAACTTCTCATGCTTCATCTTCTTTGCTCTTTGCAGCTGGCTGGAATGAAGATGACCCCCAGGGCGACCCTGAAAGCTTGAAAGCCACCAGTTATAAACAGCAGAGCCTCCGTCAGCCCGGGTGCCCAAACGACTACATGAAGGAGGCACTCTGAGGGCCTGTGAGGTGTACCCAGTACTGTTATATGAACAAGAAATAAACTCTATGGTATTTGAGCCATAATACATTTTAAGTTCAGTTTGTTACGGTGGCTGGCTTTTCCTAACTTACATACTTGCCTAGCAAAATTTTTCTCTTTTGTTTTTCTTTGCAGGAAGATGGACACAAGAAAGGATAAGTTGAGGGAAATGTGCTTATAATATGTATGCCAGATACCTTTCATTTGCCCCTCTAGACCTGAGCTCCCTCCTTCTGTAACCTGAAGACTGACCCACATCTCTGGGCCTCTGAGCCCTCTGACTGCTGGGAGATGAGAAGGAGGGAGGAGGGGGAGGTCAGAATATTTCTTGCCCTGGTTTGCCCCCTGCGAGATGCCTCGGGCTGGCTACGTCTCCTAACAGAAGTTCACTGCTCCTCTCCACTGGCCTTTTTTACACAGCTCTCTCGCTCCTGGGTTCAGGGATGGCTTCCCTGCCCTTGTCCCTTTGGGCCTAGGGCTGTGTTGTTGGCCAGGCTGCTACAAACCCAGGTTACTACAACATCCCTTGCAGGGACTTTGCCCTATGCCCAACTTTGTCATGTTCCTCTGTAAATAAACCTTGCTAGAATTGTCCTACTCTGAGTGTGCATCTGCTTGCTGTTAGCACTCTGACCAAGACAATCATTCTCTGTCTTCATTCTCAAAAATAATAATACCAAATATTGCACATATTATATTTCCAAAACCTAGCAAGGCTGTTGTACATTTTAGGGCAATCAGTCACAATCACAAGCAATAAGTCACAGGCAAATTATTACATCTCCCTCTTTCAATGGTACCTTGAATTTTCAGCATCTCCAGGTTCACCTAGCTTCACAATCCAAACCTAATATGTAAGTACCCTTAGTGTCTAGATCAGAATCCAAATACCTTAGCCTGGCATTCAATGCCCTTCATAATCTGGTCTCCCTCTCCTGTCCTCCCATGGCCATTTCCTTGCCCTCCCCTTACTTCTCCCCCACCCCACAAGGCAGGGGGATGGTGACTGTATGACCCTGTCTCTGGAATCCCCTCCCGCCTTCCTTTTCACTTTACTCCTGGTAATCTCAGAAAACTCAGCTCACCTGTCCTGCTGAAAAACTCTTTCCCCATTGCCTACACCCCTGACACGCCCCTCCCCACCCACGCACCTATTCACCTTCAAAGGCTGCAGTAGCTTCTTTTCTGCTCTCCCATGATGGGCCTACCTGTGCCACGCCACTGCCTGCCTTCCCCAACTCCTGGACTGTGTTTCTCTAAAGGACTGGGATGGACTACTCTTTATGTTTGAATCTTCGTACTAGGTACTCGATAAATGTTTGCTGAAAGCACACGTCTCCAGCGGTTTTAGGCTTTTGTTAAAAACTTGCAAGAACACTGCAGTTCCTGTTGGAGGACATGGATAAAGCAGGGATAAGGAGAGGGGCATGTCCCTTTTCTCCCATTCACTTCTCTACATGAGCTGGAGACTCGAGAGAAGAGCCCTGCTTCTCTTCTGGAGTTTCTGAGCCTCTGTCTTCTCCATGGAATGAAGAAATAAACCATCACCCCTGCCTTTAACGTGATCCATTCACCACAGACGCCCATTGACTAGAAACTGAATTACTGAAGTTTGTCTCATACACATGTATTTTTTTAATTTAGTTTTTTTTGTGTGTGTATGTGTTCTTTGTTGTTGTTGTTGTTGTTTTGAGACAGAGTCTTGTCTGTTGCCCAGGCTGGAGTGCAGTGGCGCAATCTCAGCTCCTTGCAACCTCTGCCTCCTAGGTTCCAGTGATTCTCCTGCCTCAACCTCCTGAGTAGCTGAGGTTAGGTTACAGGTTCCCGCCACCACGCCCGGCTAATTTTTTTTTTTTTTTGAGGTGGAGTCTCACTCTGTTGCCAAGCTGGAGTGCAAGCTGTTGCCCAAGCTGGAGTGCAGTGGTGTGATCTTGGCTCACTGCAACCTCCACCTTCTGGGTTCAAGCAATTCTCCTGCCTCACCCTCCTGAGTAGCTGGAACTACAGGCGCACCCCACCACGCCCGGCTAGTTTTTTGTATTTTTAGTAGAGATGGGGTTTCACTATGTTGGCCAGGCTGGTGTCGAACTCCTGACCTCAGGTGATCCACCTGCCTCAGCCTCCCAAAGTGCTGGGATTACAGGCATGAGCCACCATGCCTGGCCTAATTTAGTTTCTTAAATAGGTAATATGTTGTCATGGGTCAAAACCAAAATATATAAAAAATTATACAGTGAAACCCACCCTAACCCATGGCTCCCATTTTCCCAGTTCCTTCACTCCATAGGTAACCATTCTTCTTAGTTTCTTACATATACTTAGTTCCAGAGTTGTTTAATACACATAGAAGCAAATTATAAATATGTATTCTTAAATGTCTTTTTTTTTTTTTTTTTGATAAAGGGTCTTGCTCTATTGCCCAGGCTGGAGTGCAGTGGTTCAATCATGGCCCACTGCAACCTTCACTTCCCAGGCTCAAGTGATCCTCCCAGCTCAGCCTCCCAGGTAGCTGGGACCACAGGTGCACACCACCACACCTGACTAATTTTTTTATTTTTTGTAGAGGCAGGGTTTCGCCATGTTGCCCAGGCTGGTCTCCAGCTCCTGGGCTCAATTGATCCACCCATCTAAACCTCCCAAAGTGTTGGGATTATAGGCATAAGCCACCACGCCCAGCCCATTCTTACATTTCTGCCTTCTGTATCAAAGCATGACATACTTTTCTGGGCTTTGCTTTTTTTAACTGAATTTTTTTTTTTTTTCAGTTTCCAAATGGTTATTTTATCAGATTGTTTGAACATTTAATTTATCCTGTTTGCAATCCAAAATAGTTACCTGAAGTTTGCTGTTTTGAGTGTATGTGTGTGTTTATTTTTATTGTATATTTATTTTTCTAAACTCTTTGGCACAATTTTCTGGGGGCGTTCAGACTGCCACAATACAAGACAAGAGAGGGCGTTTTCTTTGTGCTGCCAATTCTGATCATTTAAATTTTGGTTTGTTTGGGTTGTGACTTTTTTGTTTTTGAAGTCTGCATTATTTATAACAATTGTACTTATATTTTTCTATATCCTCTAAGGCCAGAGTTTTCTTTTTCTCCCCCCACCCCACCCCCAACCTTCTACATTCACAGTTGAACCGTATTATTAGGAAAGGTGCCTTGATGAAAAGATCAGGATAGGAGCTCTGACCATTCATCAGTGTTTTCCCTAGAGTGAAAAAAAAAAAAACGAAAACTAAAGAGCGTCTTTCCTCTGTGTTTTTTTGTTTTTTTGTTTTACGTCTCTTGTGCTGCATTAACTGAATATTTTTTTAGTATGTTTTGGAAACTTTTCCTTACCTGTTGCTTCCTAATTCTTTTGAACAGCTGCATAGTATTCCATCACCTGGATGTATCATACTTTATTTAACAAAAACTTTATTAATATACATTTGAATTACTCCTAATATTTTCTGAAAATAATGCTTAAGTGACACATTTAATTTTGATATGATGCCATATGAGTCAATGTATAAATCTTTTAACATTTTGACTTCATACATTTCAAAAAGTGTTTCTTTTAATCAGTGGGCCAACCAGTATGTGACATTTGCTAAAGGATAAATTAAGGTTAGAGAATAGATCAATAGCCTGAAAAATTATTCAACTTAATGAGTTCATTTCTGGGCATTTATCCATAAGAATGTTGGAAGATACAGCAGAGTATGAGTTCATTTCAATGGAGCAGGCAGTGTATGTGTAAACTTCGTAGCTTCTGCCAAGGTCATTTAAACAAGGCAGCATTCCGGAGTTCTTGGGAAAAAAGCTCACTCATTTTTGTACTTTTGATGATCAGTAATATTTTAAATTGTATTGGAGATGCTAATGCAGCAGAGGTTTATAAAAAGGAGAAAGGCTCGGCATGTCTATCCACAACCAGTGTACTATTGGCCTTTTGAGGAAGGTATAATGCATCAGTTTCAAAACTTGCTTCATTCCAGAGGCTGAGAGGTCACTTGTTGGTTTTCTGACTGTTCCCCAGTACAGAACACACAAGTACGGGATTCTCTATGTTCATCTTGTGCATACATGCTGCTGTGGAGGCTGGCGTCCCATTTGACCAAAGGAGAAATTCCATCCAGCCGCCCCTCCTATGCAGCCTGTTTTGCAGGGCCTGGTTGTCAAGGCTGTCTAGTGAGGAGAGCCCTCAGGCATGGTGTGTGCTACCTCTGCCAGAGGACAGAGTGATGGGTTGGAAGGGACCAGTCGAATACTACTGAGACTTACCACCAGCTTATAAAAGCGCATTTCCTCAAAGGGGGCTAATAGGGCTCATTATGAAGCTGCTTAGCCCAAATAATACCTGGGCTCAAGAACAAACCTGTAAGACACAGACTTACCTCCGATCAGGGCAACTGGACCTCCAGACCCACTGAAGAAGATCGAACTACGGACACTCAGTGAGGTCATGCTACCCTCGACCAAAGCTTTCTTGCAGGGTCCAGAGGCATAAACTCATTTAAAGCCAAGAGACGTGACATGCTCTACTTGCCTGAGCTCTTTACATGTATATCTTATACTTACCAATATGAAGATTTTTTTCTGAGTAAAGGAAATAGGAGAAAAGAAAAAGTTGCAGATAAAATTAGAGGTCTAAGTTAGAGGAAACTGTTGCTAAGAAACATAGGTTTAAAAATGCTTTTATGTATAGTTTTCACAAACATTGGCTTTATTTGGAGTGTTAGCCTTCCTAACCCTTTTTGAGTTTCTGGTAATGGTATATATCTATTTTACAGATTTCTGGAATGCTCTTCCATCAACTCACTCCACCTCTTCCGATCTAACCAGTCGTCAGTTTGGAAACCCTAAGCTTGATGAACTCTATTACATTTCTGATATTTATTAGGTAAACATTTTTAAGTATATTGCTGTTTCCCTTTGTGTTTATTTTCTGCCATACGTTTTCAGTGACTACCTATGAGGTAGGCCCAGTTTCAGTCACTTGCGCATGGATCAGTGAGCAAAACTGGCAAAATTATGTTCCTGACAATTTCTACTGAAGGATGTAGTGGTAGATGAATGACATTTTATATGGTCAATAACTGAACATGGGGTAGTCGAATAAACTTAATTCTAGTGCTTCTCAGGTTCAAAGCCCTGAGCTTGGCATATGGGCCTGAAAGAAAAGTGAACCTTTCTGTTGACTGCTTTTCCTTTTCTCCTTTCTTCCCCTTCAATTTTCCCAGAAATCTCCTTGACTTTCCCCAACACACAGACAGACACACACCAGTTGTCTTTGTCCTATATTTAATCTAAATACAGTAATAACTATTTATATCTCAATTCTGTGATTTTCTCCCATAGTCTATGTATTTTACTTTTGTGCTTGGGAGAGTTCTATCTACTACAAAGTAAAGGCCCTGGTAGGCAGATATTACACACACACACCCACACACACACACACACAGAAGCTATATGCAATTAAGTGCTTAAAAATTTTTATTGTGACAATATCTGTATGTTTCAGTTATCTGTTGCTGTGTAACAAAAAACCCCAAAACTTAGTAGCTTAAAACAACAATGATTTTTTAGCTCAAGATTCTGTGGATCAGAACTTTGGACTGGGCTGAGCTGGCTGGTCCTTTTGCTTCATGTAACATTGGCTGGGCTCACTCATTGAGCTGCATTCAGCTCTGAGTTTGGCCAGGACTGGAATGTTCCAAATGTCTTCAGTCTTCTCTCCAGTTGTCTGTCTCCCACAGAATGAGACATTTCACATGGCAGCTGGCTTCCAAGATGGAGACCCAGCCCTGGAAATTACACAACATCACTTCTGCTACATTTTATTTGTCAAAACAGGTCCCAGGGCCAGCCCAGATTCCAGGGGAGAGGAAACATATTCCCGTCCTGTTGGGGGAGTGGCAGTGTCACAGAGTAATAGATTGTGCAAGATGGGAGATGGTGTTGCAGCCCTGTTTGTAAACATGAGCTACCACACTATATAGACTTATTTTATGTTCGTTGGTAATTTAATATAAATCCCAGTTCTAGGCAGTAGTAATGAATCTAGCATTAGTTTGTTTTCTCCCTGTGTGTCCATCTCCTCATTAATTAGTACATTATCTGGTAAAGAATGTCTTGAGTTATAATCCTGAGTTCTGTGTGTATCAGTCAATATTTTTGGCTCCAAGGCATATGAAGCAATTCTAGCTAACTTAAGCAGAAAGGTTTTGTTGTTGGTGGTGGTGGTGGTGGTGGTGGTTTATGAAGTAGCTTACAGAAGGTACAAAGGTTAAATAACTAAACTCGGAATATGGGCAGACTCTAAGGAAGGCTGGGCAGGAAGGCATAGCCACAGTGATATCACAAGGACACTGGGCAGGGCACTGCTGCTGGTGCTGTACACACTGTGCAACAGATACTGTTTCTGCACGGCTGTCAGCACCACCATTCCTGTGCCTGGAGGGTTGATTTTTTTCTTCTTGATGGCTCCAAGTCCTGGATAGGAATAACCAATTCTATTTGCTCCTTTATCAACCAGGAAGTGAAGAGAGGATCCTTTCAACTTGAAAGGTTGGGGCTGAGGGTATTCTACCTCCTACCAAGACTTACATTATGGAGTACTGTCCCCAAATACAAAGAGCTATCTAGTCGTATACATTCAGTAGTCATTGCCAAAAACAGTAAATTGTCATGATCTGGCCCCTGCTACCTCTCTGACTTCAACTTCTACTCACTCTGTTCTAGTCTCAATGCAAAACCTCTGTTCTAGTCTCAGTGCAAAACACCAAACATGTTCCTGCCTTGGGACCTTCACATATGCTATTTTCATCTCTGAAATACTCTTCCCCAAATATCTGTATGACTCCCTTTCTCACCTTATTCAAGTCTCTACACAAATATTACCTTCTTAGAACACCTGACTGCAGCCATTCTATTTACAGTTGTAAACCTGAGAGGGAGGCAGGGCAAGACGGCTGAACAGATGCCTCCAGTGATCACCCCCCTGCCCCACAAAAACATCAAATTGAACAACTATCCACACACACACACACACAAAAGCACTTTCATAAGAACCAAAAATCAGGTGAGCAATCACAGTACCGGGTTTTAACTTCATATCCCTGAAAGAGGCACGGAAGAGGGTACAGAAGACTATCTTGAATTGCCTCCACCACCCATTCCCCAGCCCCTGGCAGTGGCCACATGGTGCAGAGAGAGAATCTGTGTGCTCAGGGGAGGGAGAGCACAGTGACTATGGGACTTTGCATTGGAACTCTGTGCTGTCTGGTCACAGCAGAAAGCAACACAGGGCAGAAGTCAGCCAGCACCCAGGAGGGAGCATTTAGACCAGCCCTAGCCAGAGGGGAATCATTCATCCCAGTGGTTGGAACCTGAGTTCTGGCAAGCCCTGCCACTGCAGGCTAACATGCTCTGGGGTCCTAAATAAACTTAAAAGGCAGTCTAGGCCAGGGGTCCTTAATCCCTGGGCCACGGACCAGTACTGGTCCATGGCGTGTTAGGAACCCGGCCGCACAGGAGGAGGGGAGCAGCAGCCGAGTAAGCATTACCGCCTGAGCTCCACCTCATGTCAGATCAGCGTCAGCATTAGATTCTCATAGCAACATGAACGCTATTGTAAACTGTACATGCAAGGGATCTAGGTGTGCGCTTTTTATGAGAATCTAACTAATGTCTGACGATCTGAGGCAGAACAGTTTTTTCCCAAAGCCTTCTCCCTCCTCTGGTCCACGGAAAAAATGTCTTCCATGAAACCAGTCCCTGGTACCAAAAAGACTGGGGACTGCTGGTTTAGGCCACTGTAATTCCTGGGCAAGTATTGGTGCTGTGCTAGGCTCAGAGCCAGTGGACTTGGGGTGCACACAACCTAGTGAGACACAGCTTGGGGGCTTAAGGAGTGCGTGCATCATCCCTCCCCCAACCGCAGGCAATGCAGCTCCCATCTCCAGGAGAAACTCCTTACTTCCATATGAGCAGAGAAGAGGGAAGAGTAAAGAGGACTTTGTCTTACAACCTGGATACCAGCTCAGCAACAGCAGGACAGAGGAACAGGCAGAGTCCTGAGGTCCCTATTCGAAGCCCTAGTTACCACATGAGATTTCTAGACACACCTGGGCCGAAAGGGAACCCACTGCCTTAAAGGGAAGGACCCAATCATGGCAGGATTCATCACTTGCTGACTAAGGAGCCCTTGGGCCCCAAATAATCAGCAGTGGTAGCCAGGCAGAACTTGCTGTGGGTCTTGGGTGGAACTCAGAGCCATGCTAGCTTCAGGTGTGACCCAGCACATTCCCAGCAGTGGCTATGGGGAGATGCTCCTTCTGCTTGAAAAAAAACGAAGGAAGAGTAAAGGGGACTTTGTCTTGCAAATTGGGTACCAGCTCGGCCACAGTGGAGTAGAACACCAAGCCAGCTGCTGGGATCCTCAATTCAAGGCCTTGGCTACTGGAAGACATTTCTAGACCCACCCTAAGTCTGAGGAGGAGACTACTACCCTGAAGGGGAAACTGAGGTCTGGCCACATTTATCAAGCTGACTGAAGAGACTTTGGGCCTTCAGTGAACATTGGCAGGAGCCAGACAGTACTGTGGGCCTGGAACAGTGGTGGCCATGGGGAAAGACTCATTTGCTTTAGGAAAGGGGAAGGAAGAGTGAGAAGAACTTTATCTTGTGGCTTGGATGCCAGCTCAGCCACAATAGAATACAGCACCAGGTAAATTCCTAGGGTTCCTGACTCCAGGCCCTGGCTCCCAGGCAGTATATCTGGACCTGTCCAAGGCAGAAGAAGTTACCTCCCTGAAGGGAAAAACACAAACCTGGATGGATTCACCACCTGCTGATTATAGAGCCCTTGGCCTTGAGTGAACATAGGCAGTAGCCAGGCAGTGGTCACTGAAGGCAGAACAACACTGGGTCTCACAGCCTCAGTCTCACAGCTCAGCACAGAGAGAGAGAGAGACTCTGTTTGTTTGAGGGAAAGTAAGGGAAGAGAACAAGAGTCTCTGCCTGGTAATCCCAGAAATTCTCCCAAATCTTATTCAAGACTACCAAGGTGGTACCTCTATGAGTCTACAAGAACCATGGCATTACCGGGCTTGGGAGTACCCCCTAACACAGGTACAGCCACAGTGACCAAAGGCAGGTCACAACACCCAAGTCCCTTGGAAAGCCTTCCCAAGAAGGAAAAGTACAAACAAGCCCAGATTGGGAAGAATACAATAAGTTCCTAACCCTTCAATGCCCAGACAGTGACAAATATCTACAAGCATTAAGACCATTCAGGAAAATATGACCTCACCAAACAAACTAAATAAGACACTAGTGACCAGTCCCAGAGAGACCAAGATATGTGACCCGTCAGACACAGAATTCAAAACAACTGTTTTGAGGAAGCTCAAAAAAATTCAAAATAACACTGAGAAGGAATTCAGACTCCAACCAGATAAATTTAACAAAGAGATTGAAATAATTAAAAAGAATCAAGCAGAAATTCTGGAGCTGAAAAATGCATTTGGCATACTGTTGAATGCATCAGAGTCTTTTAATAGTAGAATTGATCAAGCAGAAGAAACAATTAGTGAGCTTGAAGACAAACTATTTGAAAATGCACAGTTAGAGGAGAAAAAAGAATAAAGAAGAATGAAGCATGCCTACAAGATCTAGAAAATAGCCTCAAAAGAAAGAGATTGGGGTAGAAAGTTTAATCAAAGGAATAATAACAGAAAACTTCCCCAAAAAGATATCAATATTCAAGTACAAGAAGGTTATAGAGCACCAAGAAGATTTAACCCGAAGAAGACTACCTCCAGCATTTAATAGTCAAACTCCCAAAGCTTAAGGATAAAGAAGGGATCCTAAAAGCAGCAAAAGAAAAGAAACAAATAACATACTAAGGAACTCCAGTACCTCTGTCAGCAGACTTCTCAGTGGAAACTTTACAGTCTCAGAGAGAAAGGCAGGACATATTTAAAGTGTGGAAGGAAAAAACTTTTACCCTAGAATAGTATATCTGGTGAAAATATTCCTCAAACATGAAGGAGAAATAAAGACTTTCCCAGAAAAACAAAAGCTGAGGGATTTTATCAACACTAGACATGTGCTACAAGAAATGCTAAGGGGAGTTCTTCAATCTGAAAAAAAGGACGTCAATGAGCAATATGAAATCACCGGAAGTACAAAACTCACTGGTAATAGTAAGTACACCAAAAAACAATGGAATATTATAACACTGTAATAGTGATGTATAAACTACTCATGTCTTCAGTAGAAAGACTAAAAGATGAGCCTATCAAAAATAATAACTACAGCAACATTTCAAGGCATAGATAGTATAATAAGATATAAATGAAAACAAAAGTTAAAAAGTAGGGGATGAAGTTAAAATGTAGAGGTGCAGAGTTTTTATTAGTTTTCTCTTTGTTTGTTAGTTTGTTTATGCAATCACAAGTGGCTGGGTGCAGGGGCTGACACCTGTAATCCCAGCACTTTGAAAGGCCAAGGCAGGTGGATCACTTGGGCCCAGGAGTTTGAAACCAGCCTGGGCAACATGGCAAAACCCCATCTCTACTAGAAATACAAAAATTAGCTGGGCATGGTGGCGCACTCCTGTAATTCCAGCCACTTGGGAGGCTAAGGCACGAAAATTGCTTGAACCTGAGAGGTGGAAGTTGCAGTGAGCCGAGATCATGCCACTGCATTCCAGCCTGAGCAACAGAGTGAGACTCTATCTTCAAAAAAATAAATAAATAAGTCACAAATTTAAAATAATGGGTTATAATATGTCATTTGCAAGCCTCACTGTAACCACAAATAAAAAAATATACAACAGATACACTAAAAATAAAAAGCAAGAAATTAAAACATACCACCAGAGAAAATCATCATCGCTAAAAGAAAGACAAGAAGGAAAGAAAGAAGGAAGAGAAGACCAAAAAACAACCAGAAAACACATTTTAAAAACAACAGTAGTGAGTCCTTACTTATCAATAATAACATTGAATATAAGTGGACTAAATTCTCCAATCAAAAGACATAGAGTGGCTGAATGGATTTAAAATGAAACAAAACCCATTGATCTGTTGCATATTAAAAAAACACATCTCACCTATTAAACACATATAGACTGAAAATAAAGGGATAGAAAAAGATATTCCATGTCAATGAAAACCAAAAAAGAACAGGAGTACCTACACTTACATCAGACAAAATAGATTTCAAGACAAAAATGCTAAGAAGAGACAAAGAAGATCACTATATGATGATAAAGGGATCAGTTCAGCAAAAGGATATCACAACTGTAAATATCTACACACCCAACGCCAGACAACTCACATATACAAAGCAAATATTATTAGAGCTAAAAAGAAAGACCCCAATACAATAACAGCTGGAGATTTCAATGCCCCACTTTCAGCATTGGACAGATCATACAGGCAGAAAATCAATAAAGAAACATCAGATTTAATCTGCACTATAGACCAAATGGACCTAAAAAATATTTAAATACAGAACATTTCAACCAACGACTATGGAATACATACTGCTTTCCTGAGCAAGCACATGGATCATTCTCGAGGATAGATCCTATGTTAGGCCACAAAACAAGTCTTAAAAAAATAAAAAAAAAATTGAAATAATATCAAGCATCTTCTCTGACCACAATGGAATAAAATTAGAAATCAACAAGAGGAATTTTGGAAACTATACAAACACATGGAAATTAAGCAATATGCTCCTGAATGATCAGTGCGTCAATGAAGAAATTAAGAAGGAAATTGAAAAATTTCTTGAAACAAATGATAATGGAAACACAACGTACCTAAGTCTATGGGATACAGTGAAAGCAGTACGAAGGGGTACTAGTTTTTTGATGTAGCAATAAATGCCTACATCAAAAAACTAGAAAAACTTCAAATAAACAACTAGAAAAGAAAGAGCAAACCAAACCCAAGATTAATAGAAGAAATAATAAAGAACAGAGCAGAAATAAAAGAATTTGAAATTTTAAAAAATATGAACGATCAATGAAAGAAATGTTGGGCTTTTGAAAAGTTAAAGAAAATAGACAAATCTTTAGCCAGATATGCAAGCCATCCTTGCAAGCCAATCTTGCAAGCCATTCTTCCATCTCAGCCTCTTAAGTGGCTGGGACTACAGGCACACGACACCATGCCCAGCTAATTTTTGTATTTTTTGTAGAAATGGGGTTTCACCATGTGGCCCAGGCTGGTCTTGAACTCCTGAGCTCAAGCGATCCACCCACCTCAGCCTCCCAAAGTTTTGGGATTACAGGGGTGAGCCACCATGCCCGGCCAATAATCCAGTTTTTAAATGTGCAAAACTGCATCCTACTTTATCCGTTTAAAAAAAGTAAAAATAAATAAATAAATGTGCAAGAGATCTGAATAGATGTTTCTCAAAAGAAAATGTACAAATGGCAAACAGGTATATGAAACAGTGCTCAGATCATCAGAAAAATGTAAATCAAAACCACGATAAGATATCACCTCATTCCAGTTAAAATGGCTTTTATCCAAAAGACAGGCAACAATGAACGTTGGCAAAGATGTGGAGAAAAGGGAACCCTTGTGCACTGTTGGTGGGAATGTAAATCAACACAACCACTGTGGAGAACAGTTTGGAGATTCCTCAAAATCTAAAAATAGAGCTACCATATGATCCAGTAATCCCACGGCTATGTATATACCTGAAATAAAGGAAATTAGTATATCAAAGAGATACCTGCACTCCCATGTTTATTGCAGCACTGTTGACAAATATAGCTAAGATGTGGAATCAACCAAACTGTCTGTCAACAGACAAATGGATTAAAAAAAGGTAGTACCTATACACAATGGAGTACTATTCCACCATAAAAAGAATAAGATCAGTCATTTGCAACAATATTGATGGAACTGAAGGACATTATATTGAATGAAATAATCCAGGCACGAGAAGACAAACTTCACATGTTCTCACTTATTTGAGGGATCTAAAAATTAGAACAATAAACTCCTGGAGAGAGAGAGTAGAAGGATGGTTACCACAGTCTGGGAAGGGTTGTTGGAGGGGAGTGGGGATGGTTAATGAATATAAAAAATACAGTTAGATAGAACGAATAAGATCTAGTATTTGATAGCACAATAGGGTGACTACAGTCAACAATAATTTACAGTACATTTTAAGATAACTAAAAGAGTATAATTGGATTGTTTGTAACACAAAGAAAGTATAAATGCTTGAGGTGATGGATACCCCATTTACCCTGATGTGGTAATTATACATCGTATGCCTGTATTAAAATATCTCATGTACCCCATAAATATATACACCCACTTTGTGCCCACATTTTTTCTTCTTTCTTTTCTTTCTTTCTTTCTCTCTCTCTCTCTCTCTTTCTTTCTTTCGAGACACAGTCTCACTCTGTCGCCCAGGCTGGAGTGCAGTGATGTGATCTCAGCTCACTGCAACCTCCACCTCCCCAGCTCAAGCAATTCTTGTGCCTCAGCCTCCCAAGTAGCTAGGATTACAGGCGCCTGCCACCACACCTGGCTGATTTTTGTATTTTTAGTAGAGACAGGGTTTCATCATGTTGGCCAGGCTGGTGTTGAACTCCTGGCCTCAAGTGATCCGCCCGCCTCTGCCTCCCAAAGTGCTGGGATTACAGGCGTGAGCCACTGCGCCCATCGTTGTGCCTACATTTTCTATCTCACTTACCTGCCTATTTTCTCCTTCTTAACACTTAACATTATCTAATATATCATATGTATATTTTCCGTTCTCCCTCTAGAATGTAAGCTCCATGGGAGCAAGGATTGTAATCTGTTTTGTTCAGTGTTACGTCCCCAGCATCTAGAGTAGTGCCTACAAAAAAGTAAGTTTTCAATGAATATGTTTTGCATAATTAAAGGTAGAGTCAGTAGAACTCAATCCATTTGAAGTCCCGTTGTCAACCCATTTCTATGCGGTTGACAATGATTTTTCTTGGAATTTAATTCTCCTACCAATATATCTGCCTAGAATATGTTTTTCTCATTTAAAATTGCTATACAAGACAAAATGAACGTTCTTGATAGGTTTAAAAAATTGTTTTATTTATTGCTCCCTTTCCTTCAACCAGACTTAAACATCTGCCCAGAAGGAAATTGGATAAGTCAGACAAGGATCATTTATTACAAAGCCATGCCTTATGCTTTGTTCCCTTCTCAGCATTTCTAAATTGATATCTGCTGATTTACTGCACTACTTTTCAAGGTATTGCTGCAAGCTTAATAATTTTCAAGGTCATCCCTTTCATCCTTCATTCAGTAAGACATTAAGTTGGCCTTTTTCCAGTTTTCAAGAATATATTAGTCCTTAGAAGCTGCTGCAAGCAAGGCTAATTCATGATGTACCCCAGAAGATAAAACATCAGGCATTGTAGATTTAAATACCTTGGTAAGGGTTCAAATAGTCATCAGTCAGCCAAAACTGAGGGTCAAATATGGTGGTTCACACCTGTAATCCCAGCATTTTGGCAGGCCGAGGCAGGAGAATCACAAGAGGCCAAGAGTTTGAGACTACCCTAGACAATATAGCAAGACCCTATCTCTTAAAAAAATAAAAGAAAAATTAGCCAATGGCACACTCCTGCAGTCTCAGCTACTAGAGAGGCTGAGGCCAAAGGATCACTTGAGCCCAGGAGTTCGAGGCTGTGGTGAGCTACGATCATGCCTCTGCACTCCAGCCAGGGTGACAGAGTTAGACCCTGTCTCTAAAAAGAGAAAAAGTAAAATTTGCTGAGTGTCTCCTGAGTACAAAGCCTGTGCTAGTTGTTCCCCCTCTGTGGTTTTCTGCCTTATTAATATGTGTGACATCAACTGAGGAGTTAATCTAATCAAGCTCTGCCATTTGCACAGCAGGCAGAATGGCAAGGATCCAACTGGCTATAGCAAGCTCTTCATTTTAGTTCACTTTGCCTCCTTGGCAGGGGGCATAATTTCAGTGGTTCTGTTTCAGTTGATAGCATATTTCCCTATTTATGTAATTGATGAAGAGTATCCTTTATTCATTCATTTACAGAATACATACTTACTGAGGCCACAATGCCTCAGAAGGCATTGTGGTTATAGCAGTGAACAAAACAAAAGTTCCAAAACTCGGAAAGTTTACAACTGATTGTGCTACCCAGTTTTTACAATTCTTGCTCTAATAACTACAAATAAATACAAAAGAGTATTGATGGCTGACACTTTTTCCACCCCCAAAAAGCCCTCAACCAAAAATGAGCAAAAGGGAGAAAACAGGGCTGTACTAATTCTCATTCATATTCCCAGCAAGTGTCATCCAGACATACTGAGAACGGTGAGTAGATGTCACTCTACCTGCCCTGTCACTCCAGGCCCCTGTCACACCATAACAACCCCTCATGTTACATGCTTTCCCTCAAATGATGACAACCTGTTGTTCTGAGTCATAAACTGTTGGTAATGGGAAATCCACGATAAGTACTCAGGGTTGTAATTATTACAGCATTTGGGACATGTATTAGTCCATTTAGCATTGCTGTAAAGAAATACCTGAGACTGAGTAATTTATAAAGAAAAGAGGTTTAATTGGCTCACAGTTCCACAGGCTGTGAAGGAAGCATGATGCTGGGATCTGCTTGGCATCTGGAGAGGCCTCGGGAAACATACAATGGTCGCAGAAGATGAAGGGGAAGCAGGAACATCTTCCATGGCACAAGGAGTAGGAGCAAGGCTGGGAGGAGGTGCTACACACTTTTAAACAACCAGATCTTTCGAGGACTCACTCACTCACTATCATGAGAACAGCACCAAGGGGATGGTGCTAAACCGTTCATAAGAAATCCACCTCCATGATCCAATAACTTCCCACCAGGCCCCACCTCCAACATTGGGGATTACAATTCAACATGAGATTTGGGTGGGGACACAGAGTCAAATCATCAGGGCTGCATCAGCTCACAAAATTCAGACTCTTAAATGCAAAACAAGTGTTTGCAAACCATTTTCTTTTACCATTTCTAGCCTGTCACTTAGTGTAGCCCACCAGGTTTCCAGAGCTTTGGAGCTTGCATTGCTTTCCACCTATTATTTGCCCCTGAGAGGCCTTGCCTACAAGCCTCAGAAGTTCATTCTCTTTCCCAAAGTGGAGGAAGTAATGCTAAAAACGTCCAGGATATTTGGATGGAGTTGTCATTAGTGAGCATTGAGCACACAGAATGTGAAGCAAGTTATTTTCTCTTTTTTTTTTTTTGAAAGGAGTTCACTCTTGTTGCCTAGGCTGGAGTGCAATGGCACGATCTCGGCTCACTGCAACCTCCACCTCCTGGGTTCAAGCGCTTCTCCTGCCTCAGCCTCCCAAGTAGCTGGGATTACAGGCACGCACCACCATGCCCGGCTAATTTTGTATTTTTAGTAGAGGCAGGGTTTCTCTATATTGGTCAGGCTGGTCTTGAACTCCTGACCTCAGGTGATCCGCCCGCCTCGGCCTCCCAAAGTGCTGGGATTACAGGTGTGAGCCATCGCTCCTGGCCAGAGCAAGTTATTTTCTAGCATAGGTAGTGCTGTGGTCTGAATGTTTGTGTCCTCCCCAAATCCACATGTTGAAACTTAATCCTCAATGTGATAGTATTAAGAGGTGGGGCTTTTGGGAGGTGATAAGGTCATGAGGGATCTGCCTCCTCAAATGAGATTAGTGTCCTTATAAAAGAGGCCCAAGGGAGACTGCCCCTTCTGTCATCTTGAGGACACAACAAGAAGGCACCATCTATGAGAAATGGGTCCTCGCCAGACACCAAATCTGCTGGCACCTTGATCCCGGACTTCCCAGCCTCTAGAACTGTGAGCAATAAATTTCTGTAGTTTGTAAATTACCCAGTCTAAGGGGTTTTGCTATGGCAGTCTAAACAGACTAAAGCAGGTAGGAAGCAAAAAGTAAAGCAATTTCTGAGAACCTGCATAAACAGGGATAACGATTAGGACGGATGGTGCAGAGCCATTTGTTAGATATCCAATTCAGTACAACAGACATTCTCTGGAAACATCCTTTGTTTTGCCTTTCACACTCTCCTGCTTTCTTCTCACCTCTCTGGCTGATTCTATTAAGTCTGTTATATGGGTTACTCCTCCCTATCTGACCTCTACTTGTTAGAGAACTCCGTGGCTCAGTCTTGGGTCACCATCTCATCTCCATCTAGCTACATTTTCTCCCGAGGTCATCTCACTACATCCTGGTCTTTAATTTGCACTATATATATGCTTATATATATTATATATATAGTATATTATATATTATATTTAGTGTAAATAATATAGTGTAATTAGCATATATATAATAGTTTATACTATATATAGTAATATGTCATATATGTATTTCACCACCTTCTAACACCACCAGCCTCAATATATCATATATATTACTATATATATCATATCATATATATATCATCTCTCTCTCTCTCTCTCTCTCTCTCTCCACTTGGATGTTTCAAAGGCACCACAGACTCAACATATCTGAACTGAACACATGTTCTTTCTCTCTCAACACCTGGTCTTCCTTTGCTCCTGATATCATTGAATGGTGCTTCCCATTCTCTGAGTTATGCAAGCTGAAAACCCAGGACTTACTGTAACATTTCCATCTTTCTTATTGCCCACATCCAATCCATCACAAAGTTTGGTTCAGTTGGCCTCCTAAATATCTCTCAAATCTGTCCTCTTCACATCTACTGCTGTCAGTTCAAGCCACACAGAGATCATAAATAAATCCTCTAGATTTGACTTGTCTATCCACATTCATTTTGGTCTCCTTCAGAACAGCCGAAGTGATCATTCACAATGCAAAGTTCTCCCATGGCTTTTCCACTGCACTTAGGATAAACGTGGCCCCTCTGCCTACATCAGCCCCCACTGGATGCATATCCTCCTTCCTCTGCATCCAGCTCCCCAGCCTGCCTTCAAGATCTCACATGTGCATGTCCCCCTACCACAGGGCCTTCCTCCTTCAACCTGGAAATTCTTACCATATCTTCTTAGCATTTACTCTGCTTCATGCTTCAGATCTCAACTGTCTTTTCCACAACACTTACCACAAAAAGGTTTGTTAAATGATGTTCAGGTTTGAGGTGGGGGACCCATAACTAAGACTTCTCTTTTCCCTGACTGGGTTTAGAACAAATTGAGGGTTAAGATATGGCAGAAGGAATCAGATGGAGATCAAAATATCAGTTTTACAATCAACACAGTTTTTGAAAAATGAGGCTTAGATGTGCAGCAACACTCGTATCCCCAATAAAAACCCAAATCAGGCAGCCTCATTCACCCAGTCTCCACTGTGCTGGAAATGCTACATACATGTCCACTGGATGGGCCCCCATGGAAGTCACCCCAAGAGGAAGAACAGAATGTGTGTCCAAGGGAGGAGAAAACAATGGGGCCAGGCTATGCCTCTACCACCACCAGCCTCAAGATCCTTTCCCATATTCACCAGCTGAGTGGCCCACTCCAGCTCCATAGGGAGGAATAAGAGGCACCAATAGAGGTTGAGTTTGTTGGGAAAATCCTTTCTCATAGAAACCAAAGGAGTGGATAAGAAACAATTTACCCTCTGGCCGGGCGCGGTGGCTCACGCCTGTAATCCCAGCACTTTGGGAGGCCAAGGCAGGTGGATCACAAGGTCAGGATATCGAGACCATCCTGGCTAACATGATGAAACCCCATGTCTAGTAAAATTACAAAAAATTAGCTGGGCATGGTGGCGGGCACCTGTAGTCCCAGCTACTCGGGAGGCTAAGGCAGCAGAATGGTGTGAACCCGGGAGGCGAAGCTTGCAGTGAGCCGAGATCGTGTCACTGCACTCCAGCCTGGGCGACAGAGTGAGATCTATCTCAAAAAAAAAAAGAAAGAAAGAAAAGAAAAAAGAAACAATCTACCCCTAGCAAATAAATAGTTAAATAGATGGCTACACAATGGTAAGTGTATTCGTCTGTCTTCACGCTGCTGATAAAGACATACCCAAGACTGGGAAGAAAAATAGGTTTAATGGACTCACAGTTCCATGTGGCGGGGGAGGCCTCATAATCATGACAGAAGGTGAAAGGCACTTCTTACATGGCAGCAGTAAAAGAGAATGAGAGAGAAACAAAAGCAGAAATCCCTTATAAAACCATCAGATCTTGAAGACTTATTTACTATCACAAGAACAGTATGGACGAAACCACTCCCATGATTCGATTATCTCTTCCACCAAGTCCCTCTCACAACTCATGGGAATTATGGGAGTACAAGTCAAGAGGAGAGTTGGGTGGGGACACAGAGCCAAACCATATCACTAAGTGTTGGAGATACAAAGATAAATAAGAATACCCAACATTTATTGAATGCATACTACATGCCTAGCTCTTGCACTCTGTTTTTTTTTTTTTTTTTTTTTTGAGACAGGGTCTCACTCTATTGTCCATACTGGAGTGCAGTGGTGTGATTACAGCTCACTTCAGCCTCAATCTCCTGGGCTCCAGCAATCCTCCCACCTCAGCCTCCTGAGTGGCTGGGACTACAGGCAGGCACCACCATGCCCAGGTAATTTTTACATTTTTTGTAGAGATAAGGGCCTCCCTATTTTGCCCAGGCTGGTCTCGAACCCCTGGGCTCAAGCAATCTTCCCACCTCAGCTTCCCAAAGTGTTGGAATTACAGGCATGAGCCACCATACCCAGCTTCTAACTCTCTTTTCAGTGCTTTCTCTGTATAAATTCATTTAATATATTAGTAATTAATATAAATGTATAATTGTTAATATGTTAATAATTATACATATATAAATACAATTTGATTTTATTAATATAATTTATCATACTATAATTTAACATATTAAATATAATATGCAACATAATTATAACATATAACTATTATATAAAATAATATATACTATAGTATAACATAATAGAACACAATTTAATATTTATTAATATTTTACTGTATTAATATATTTACTCCCTATAACAGCTCTCCTCCACCCTCACCTTTTGGCCTTGAGAGGAGGCCTGGCTGATGTGATGGTGAGTTCTGAAAAAGGAACGTGCCTACCTGTCTCAGAACTTTCTCTCCATATGCCTCTGCCTGCCCACACAGATGATGTACTTTTCTTTGCTCTGCCTTGTGCAATAAGCTAAGAGTAGGCCTTTGGTTTTGAAGACTTTGTTTACTTTCTTAATCAAGAAAATCCCAACAGATGAATCAAAATTTCAGATTATGCTCACATTAAATAAAAATGTTACTGAGCGTTAGCTGAACATGATCCTACAAGGTGGAAAATTAATAAAAAATCAGCTCTGTTCTGTGCATTATTTAGATTTTTGGTTTTGGTAGACAGCATTATATCTAGTTTCGATAATTATACTTTGGAAAGATATAGTGTGTGAAACAACAGGGACTCTCATTCACTGCTGGTGGGAATGCAAAATGGTGACTCTGGAAGACAGTTTGGTGTCTTCCAGACACCAAACATGCTCTTACCATGCAATCCAACAATCAAGCTCCTTGGTATTTATCCAAGGGAGCTGAAGACTACGTCCACACAAAAACCTGAACACAGTTGCTTATAGTACCTTTATTCATAATTGCCAAAACTTGGAAGCATCCAAGATGTCCTTCAGTAGGTGAATGGATAAATAAACTGTGGTATATCCAGACAATGGCATATTATTCAGTGCTAAAAAGAAATGAGCTATCATGCCGTGAAAACACGTGGAAGCCAGGTGTGGTGACAGATGCCTGTAATCCCAGCACTTTGGGAGGCTGAGGCAAGTGGGTTGCTTGAACCTAGAAGTCTGAGACCACCCTGGGCAACATAGTGAGACCTCATCTCTACACATAATAAAAAAAAAAAAATTAGCAAGATGCAGTGGTGCATACCTGTAGTCCCAGCTACTCAGGAGGCTAAGGTTGGAGGCTAAGGTGGAAAGAAGCTAATCTGAAAAGGTTACATATCATGATTTCAACTGCATGACATTCTGGAAAAGGCAAAACTATGGAGACAATAAAAAGATCAGTGGTTGCCAAAGGTTAGTGGGGAGGAGCTGGGAGGGAGGAATGAACAGGCAGAATGCAGAGGATTTTTAGGACAGTGAAAATACTCTGGATGATACTATAATGGTGGATATGTGTCATTATATATCTGTCAAAACCCATAGAATATAAAACACCAAGAGTGAACCCTAATGTAAACTATAAACATTGGGTGGTAATTGTGTATCAATGTAGATTCATCAGTTGTAACAAAAGTAGCACTCTGGTGGAGGATGTTGCTAATGGGGAAATCTATGCATATGTGGGGATGGAGGGTATATGGGATATCTTTGTACTTTCCTCTAAATTTTGCTGTGAACCTAAAAATACTCTAAGAAATGATATAATGAATGTGCTTAAGGTTATAAAAAAAAGACAACGATGATCAAATCAATAAATTATTGCTTTAAATTAAGGAATTAAGATACTTAAAACTTTTGTTGCAATACTTTATTTTCTATTGATTTGATCCTCATTCTCTAAGCTTATAGAAGAAAAGGCTAAGAAATTATTTGATTACTATTTTCAAGGCCAGGTGCGGTGGCTCACACCTGTAATCCCAGCACTCTAGGAGGCCGAGGCAGGCAGATCACTTGAGGTCAGGAGTTCGAGACCAGCTTGGCCAACCTGATGAAACTCCGTCTCTATTAAAAATACAAAAATTAGCCGGGCGTGGTGGCAGGTGCCTATAATCCCAGCTGCTCAGGAGGCAGAGGCAGGAGAATCACTTGAACCTGGGACGCAGAGGTTGCAGTGAGCCAAGATTGTGCCGTTGCACTCCAGTCTGGATGACAGAGTGAGACTCCATCTCAAATTAAAAAAAAAAAAACAAAAATAAAACCCAAGAAATTATTTGATTATTATTTTCAAATAAATGAAGTGTTTTAATAAGTAGGATGGCTGTTCATTCACAATAAGAAATACATTAAGTTTAAACAGATGGGGCTGGGCCTGGTGGCTTATGCCTGTAATCCCAGCACTTTGGGAGGACAAGATGGGAGGATCACTTGAGACCAGCTTGGGCAATGTATCGAGATCCCTGTCTTTACAAAAAAAATTAAAAATTAGCCAGGTATGGTGGTGCGCACCTGTAGATCTAGCTACTTGGGAGGCTGAAGCAGGAGGATTGCCTGAGCCCAGGAGTTTGAGGCTGCAGTGAGCTATGATTGCACCACTGCACTTCAGCCTGGGTAGCAGAGCAAGACCCTGCCTCTAAAAAAAATTTTTTAAGTAGCCTTTTGGTTTTTTGAAATTTTAATTTTATAAACTACAAAAAATACAACAAAACCTACATTTCTACCACCCAGAATTAGCAACCACTACCATTTTGTTTTACTGTGTTTCCTACATTCCTTAAAAAAAAAAAGGCAGTCATACAGTGCATGATAGAAATTACAATATTATTGAAGAGCTTACAATAAAAAAAAAGTCCTCTATTTCCTCTATTCCCAAGCCCCTAGTCTTCTCTCCCAGAGGCAATCTCTGTCACATACTTCTTTTATTTCCTTACAAAGATATTCTATTAAAAGTAAGCATATATGTAAATGTATTTCTCCATTTTGTTTTTTGAAAATGGAACCTCATGATATACAACATTCTGTATCTTGCTTTTTTCATTTAATGTATCTTAGAGTCTGTTGAAACAGGAGAGTTTTGAGTCTAGCATGAGAAAATCTTTTTAATTGTCATGATGCTAAGATTCTGGAATGACTCACTAAAACCAGTAATAGTTTCAGCTCTTTCAAGCTCTTTCTGGCACCAAATGCACAGGTGGGATTCCTGAGAAGCAGACTGTAAAATGGAGATTGTTGTGCATGGATTTTATGAGGAAATGCTCTTGGGATCAACACCTGTGAAAGAGACTGGAAGAAAGCCAGGCAGAACTGGGCAGAGAGAAAGTCTGGGCTGCAAAGCAGACTCAAGAAAGGCCTCAGCCGACACCTTGGGGAGCTGAAGCTGGTCTGGCCCTTCAGGTTTCTGGAGTAAGAAAGTAACCCAGGCCTTTAGACCTGCACATCAGTCGATGGATGCAGATGGCCCTGATGGGGAGGCGGGGTGTGAGCTTGGGCTCAGAGTCTCTTCAGCCAAGACAATCTCCAAAGAAGCTAAGGGCAGTCTGCTGGTGATACTTCAAAAAATACGGGAGAATGAGCTCTTCATTCCTGAAAGGGGATCTGGGTAGAGTTTTGTAGTATCCACTACAAAACAAAGTCCTTGTTTTTAGTACACAGTATAGTGTTTAGAAGTGAAATTTCATGATATATACTCTAATGTTCAAATGATTCAGGAAAACAATTTATGGGAGTGTGAAAAAAGAGATAAAAACAAATGTATAAAATGTTAACAATTAGTGAATCTAAGCCAAGGATACATGGGTGTTTGTAGCACTGTTTTTGCGGTATTTCCATGGCACTGGTAGCATAGCAAGAAATTATATCTGGTACCCGAATGTTAGATCTAGATGCCGTGACTTGTGAAAGGCAGATAATATAACTGTCTAAGGTTAGATTTTGTAACTATCTAATGCTGGAGTTTCTGGCCAACATGATTAGAGGTACAAAAAATTTGGTCAGCCTCCATTCAGGTCTTCTCCCAACCTATAGGGACTTCATTCTGGTAGGAAGAATTTTCCACCAAGGCAACATGTCTTCAGTAATGATAGTGGGGAAATTTGAGGAATCATGTTTTCTATACACCTTTATTTTTTTTTTTTTTGAGACTAAGTCTCGCTCTTGTCCCCCAGGCTGGAGTGCAATGGCACGATCCCGGCTCACTGAAACAACTGCCTCTCGGTTTCAAGCGATTCTCCTGCCTCAACCTCCCGAGTAGCTGGGATTACAGGCGCCTGTCACCACGGCCAGCTAATTTTTGTATTTTTAGTAGAGATGGGGTTTCACCATGTTGGCCAGGCTGGTGTCAAACTCCTGACCTCAGATGATCCGCCCACCTCGGCCTCCCAAAGTGCTGGGATTACAGGCGTGAGCCACCATGCCCGGCCTCTATACACCTTCTTTTTTTAAAAAAAGTCCAAAACTCGCAAATAGAAAGTACTGTATGGCCTTTCAATATCATAATAGATCATTATCTAACACACCTGCCTAAGAGTCTAGATTCTCTAGAAAATATAATCTTGTTTGATTTATCATTTACTGATGATTAGAGCCTGGACTCTGTAAAGTTCAATATTACCTTGTAAAAAACTGGTAATGATTTTTGTCCAGTTAATAAGATAATCTCAAAAGTTATGACTTTATTGCCCTGTAGGACATTTACCAGTTTTATATCTAATTTTGCCATCTTCTTCCAGGAGTATTTTCTTTTTCACCAATCCTATAGATCAGCTTTCTAGATTCTCTTCGAATCAACTGAACCATTCTGCTGCTTTACTCATTAATGAGTTAAATAAATTTTTAACATGTGTTCACTATATATTTATATGAAAGTCAAGCTTTGAAAATTATACTCTGACTTTCCCCCAGGCTACTATCTCTTAGGAGCCTTTGTAAAAATGTGTTTCTTTTGCTTATCACCATAAATTCTAACTTTTAACTCCTGTTAGAATTTATAGATCAAACTGCTTTTTTATGCCAAGTTTTCAATTCTGTCATCCGTGGGACTACTTCAATGGAGTTTTCTGTGGCTTGCCACTGACAGCATTCTCCTTGAGATATATGTAGACATATGTAGAGATATATATATTGTATTTCTCTCCCCCAAGTACTTTAAGGAATTTATAATTTCACTAGGTCTGCAAAAAATCCAGTGAGCCAATAAAGCCAGCTGCACAACTATTAAATGAAAAGAAAATATCTAAAAATGCCACAAAGCAAATAGCAGCATTGGGGTGAGTTATGTAATAGATAAAGCGTTGCTGTGCAGCTGTGCACTCTGGTCTGGTCCATCAATCATCCACTCTGACTGGGCTAGGCTTCATTCCAATTGCCCAGTGCCCCTGTCATGCCAGTTGTTCAATATTTTTCATATCATCCTTGAATCAATACAGCTGTAATAAGGTTATTGTTATTTTTTGTCATCTAAAATTACTACATGTTACAGTTCAGAAGTGTTATTTCTTTTGAAAAAACAAGAATGAACTTAGACAAAGTACCTAAAATACTCAAATTCATAGCAACAGAAAATAGAATAGTGTTTCTACTTTCCACTGGAACTGGGGTTGGGAGAATGAAGA
Source organism: Pongo abelii (assembly GCF_028885655.2). NCBI lineage: Eukaryota > Metazoa > Chordata > Mammalia > Primates > Hominidae > Pongo > Pongo abelii. The sequence goes on along the minus strand of NC_072000.2, from coordinate 57,014,827 downwards.
CTTTACTAGAATAGAGTTTAATAGAATAGAGTTTCAGTTTGGGAAGATGAAAGACTCTGGAGATGGAGACTGGTGATGATGGCACAACAATGTGAATGTACTTAATGCCACTGAAATGTACATTTAAAAATGGTTAAAATGCTTATTGGCTGGGCGTGGTGGCTCACGCCTATAATCCCAGCACTTTGGGAGGCCGAGGCAGGTGGTTTGTTTAAACTCAGGAGTTTGAGACCAGCCTGGGCAACATGGCAAAATCCTCCCTCTATAGAAAGTACAAAAATCAACCAGGCGTGGTGGCATGGGCCTGTAGTTGCAGCTACTCGGGAGGCCAAGGCAGGAGAATCGCTTGAGCTCGGGGAGGTTGAGGCTGCACTCCATCCTGTAATTCTGCTACTGCACTCCATCCTGGGCAACAGAGCAAGACCCTGTCTCAAAAAAATAAAAGAAAGAAGGTTAAAATAATTTCAAAATATTGGCCATATATTAATAATTGTTCAAGTTGAATAATATAGTATTTTTCAGCTTTTGTAAATGTTTAAAAATTTCAATTGTAAAAAGCTAAAACAACAAAAAAAGTTAAAATGGTAAATTTTATGTTGTGTGCATTTTATCACAAAAAAATTAAAAATAGAGTTTTTTTTAAAAAAAAAGGAGACCACAAGTAGAAAATTTAGTTCATATAGATGATAAAAGGATAGAAGAAAATGATCTGTATTCAGAAAAGCAATAGAAATAAATGGCTAGGAACGGGCATGGTGGTTCCCACCTGCAATCTCAGACACTCAGGAGGCCAAGGTTAGGTGATTGCTTGAGCTTCAGCCCAAAGGTTCAAGACCAGCCTGGACAAAATCACAAGACCCCATCTCTGAAGAACAACAACAAATGGTTAGAACTATTAATTTCTTTGAAGAGACTAAAGAAATAGATTGCATACTGGGGAATTGTTTGGTATATTAATAACATATTTGAAAATTTTAACTTTTCACAGAGAGGAAATATTTAATCTCCAAGAGAACAAAATGAAATTTAAAAATTTAGGTTGATTACTGGAAACACTCCCTGTCTGGAAGATAAATATTAAATTATGAAAGGGCCTCCTCAGGGAAATTGTGAAAGTCATCATCCAAAATATTAAAAATTAAATCAGATAAAACATTAGCTGGACCTAATGTAGGAAATGATCCTGTTCTGGTTTGGAGGAGACAGACTGGAAGACTTATTGAGACTTTTCTATTATTTATTTTAAAGATTCTGCCAAGAAGCAAAACCCTTATGGCATAAGCTCTGAAATTACAATTCAGAGTTCCTGAAGAAACAAGTGTGTTATTAGAGGTTGGAGGTTAAAGTTTATACTCTTATTTTGAGCATATTAAAACAAGAGACCCAGAAATGCCCAGATCCTGCACTGCCAAGCATCCTTCCTACTCAATTGGCTCTAGCCACATGAAAAGAAAACCCAAAATGCAAAACAACGTTCTACTTCATTAATAGCTGAGCAAGCGCTTGATACTCCCACAAAGAGGGAAGTGGTCCCTACCTGGATTGGAGAATGTAGTTTCTGCTGAAAGTGCAGGCAAGATCTCATTTCTTTTGCCCAAAAATAAAAGGGTCTTGAGACCCTGGAAGCCACATGGAATGGAAGGGAGGAAGGTGTTGAGCCTGCCCCAGGTATAGGATACTTACCACAAGACAACAGACTGTCTATAGGCACAAACTTTAGGGTACAGTAATCCTGCCGATTAGCAACGCTATCCCAACTAATAATCTGGGCTCTAAACAATAAAATTAGTAACTCCCCCATTGTTGCAGGCAATGAATGGACAGAGACTTAAAGTTATGGGGAAAGGGAGGAAGTGCCTTCTTTTCCATTTTCTCACACACTAAAAAAAAAACATTTATGAGGAGCGATTAAATCTCAGAAATGCACAGTTATTGAGTATGTTTTCATATGTTCACCTGCTTCAAAAGTGAAAAGGGCAATGGAAGCCTGCTATTAAAGGCTTTATAGGCTTCAAGGATGGATGTCAAGGAATATTGTGGCTTGAAAATACAAAGTCCTATTATAAAAGGAGACTTTCCTATAGTTAGAATATTAAGATTAATGTTTTGGTAGGAAGGGATATACTTTAAAAGCTAAACTCAGACAAAATTAAGGGAGAGTACTCTATGGTATTACATGGAGAATGCCATTGTCCCAAAGATGAAATGAAAAAAGTAAACTTTATGAAAGGAAGGAGAAGACTAGAAGAAATGTAAAATAAAAATATGTCAAAAGTAGATGGCACAAAGATGACTGAAAACCTGAGAATTTATCAGATAATCCTTGAACAAGTCATAAATGAAAGGGTACTAGCCATTCATTCAGTCAATCATTCAACACACATTTATCAGGTGTCTAATTTTGTGCCACACACTGGTAAGTGTTAAGGATAAAACAAGCCACTGGGCACAGTGACTCACATCTGTAATCCCAACACTTTGGGAGGCTGACTGGGGAGGATTGCTTGAGCCCAGGAGTTTGAGACAAGCCTGGGCAATGTAGGAGACCCCATCTCTACAAAAAATTTAAAAATTAGCTGGGTATGGTGGCACAGGCCTGTGGTCCCAGATACTTTGGAGGCTGAGGTAGAAGGATTGCTTGGGCTCAGGAGGTTGAGGCTGCAGTGAGTTGTGATCACACCATTGCACTCTAGCCTGGGCAATAGAGTGAGACCCTGCCTCAAGACAAAAGCAAACAAACAAATAAAAAACAAGAGAAGGAGAGTGGGTGGGACAGACACTGTTTCTTCAGTGTAACAACGGGATTTTGTGATGGATGAAACTCCTAGAAGGAGATCCTTGAATAAGAGAAAGATATTCAGATAGAGCCTCAAAGACTCTACCTAATCACGATCATGATGATAAAGATAACCCAGCAAAGGAGTCTGAGAAGAAGCAAAGTAGAACCAGGAAAATATGGTGACACAGAAGGCAAGAGAAATGTTGCAAGGAGGAAGTGTTTACCAGTATCAAAAACTGCCAAGAAATCAAGAAAGATGAGGATTTAAAATGTCCTTTGAATTTAGTGGCATGGAGATAATTTAAACCACAACATGAGTCATTTCAGTGGAGTAAGGAGGTATAAACAATGAAGAAATGAGTTCAATCATAAGACAGTGGAGCAAGATGGTGGAATAAATGTATCCACTGATCATCCTCCCTGCCCCCTTCAACCCCACAAGGACACAAATTTAACAACTATTTATACAAGAAAACACCTTTATAAAAACTAAAATTCAGAAAGGAAAACTGGACCAAACTCAGCTGATGCCCACCTACAGAGGGAGCATTTAAATCAGCCTTAGCCGGAGGGGAATTGCCAATCCCTGCAAACACCACCACAAGCTAAAGTGTTTTGGGCTCTTAATAAACTGGAAATGCAGTCTAGGCCACAAGAACTGCAACTTTTACGTGAGTGCTAGTGCTAAACTGGGCCCAGAACCACTAGATGTGGTGATGCAACCTACTGAGACACCAGCCTGGGCATCTAATGGAATGCTGGCATCACCCCTCCCCTCACACCAGGCTGCACGGTTCACAGCTCCAAAAGAGACATCTTCCTTCCACTTGAGGAGAGGGGAGGGAAGAGTGTTGAGAATTTTGTCCTGCATCTTGAATACCAGCTCAGCCACAGCAGGAGAGAGAACCAGTCAGAGTTGTGAAGCCCTCTTCCTAGGACTTAGTTCCCAGATGACATTTCTAGACATGTCTTGGGCCAGAAGAGAACCTGCTGCCTTGAAGAAAAGGACCCAGTCCTGACAGAATTCATCACCTGCTAACTGAAGAGCACTTGATCCCTGAATAACCAGCAGCACTACCCAAGTACTATGTTGAGAGCCTTGGGTGAGCCTCTGAGATTTGCTGGCTTCAGGTGAGACTCAGGACATTCCTGGCTGTGGTGGTTATGGGCGAGACTCCTTCTTCTTGACAAAAGCAGAGGGAAAAGTAAAGGGGACTTGCTCGGCCACAGTATAGTAGGGTACCAAGTAGGTTCTTGGGGTCCCTGATTCTAAAACTTGGCTCTTGGAAATCATTTCTGGACCTGCCCTGGGCCAGAGGGGAGCTCACTGCCCTGAATGATGAACCTCAGGCCAGGTAGTTTTCACCACAAGATGACTGAAGGGCCCTTGTACCATAAGAGAATACCCTCAGTAGTCTGGCAGTACTCCTCGTGGGCCTGTGGTGGTGGTGGCCACAGGGTGAGGCTCCTCTGCCTTTGGAAAATGGGAGGGAAGAGAGGGAAGAGTGGGAAGACTGCATCTGTGGTTTGAGTGTCAGCTCAACTACAGTATAATAGAATGCCAGGTAGACTTCCAAGGTTTTTGACTCTAATCTCTGGTTCCTAGATGGCACCACTGGACCTGCCCTGAGACTGGGCTAACTCACCACCATGAAGGGAAGGACACAGGCCTAGTTAGCTTTGCCACCTGCTTATTGTAGAGCCCCAAGGTCTTGAGCAAATGCAGTCAGTAGTCAGGGAGTGATTACAGCAGGCCTTGGGTAAGACCAAGCGCATTGCAGGCTTTAGGTCTGACCCAAACAGTCATAGTGATGGTGGCCACAGGGGTGCTTGTGTAACTCCACCTCCAGCATCAGGTGGCTCAGGACAGAGAGATAGAGACTCCATTTGTTTGGGAGAAAATAAGGGAAGAGAACAAGAGTCTATGCCTGGAAATCCAGATAATTCTCCCAGATCTTATCAAAGACCATCAACATGGTACATGTACAAGTCTGCAAGAACCACAGCATTGCTGACCTTGAGGTGCCCCCTAAAGCAGATACAGCTTAGATCACAACACTGAAGTCTTTTCAAATATATGGAAAGCTTTCCCAAGAAGGATGGGTACAAACAAGCCCAGACAGTGAAGACTACAATAAATACCTAATTCTTCAATGCCTAGGCACAGACGAATATCTACAAGGATCAAGATATTCCAGGGAAACATGACCTTACCAAGTGAACTAAATAAGGCACCAGGGACTGATCCTGGAGAAACAGAAATAAATATATGGCATTTCAGACAGAAAATTCAAAATAGCTGTTTTGAGGAAACTCAAATAAATTCAAGATAACACAGAGAAGCAATTCAGAATTCTATCAAATAAATTTACAGAGATTGAAATAATTAAAAAGAATCAAGCAGAAATTCTGGAGCTGAAAAATACAATTGGCGTACTGAAGAATGCATCAGAGTCTTTTAATAGTAGACTTGATCAAGCAGAAGAAAGAATTAGTGAGCCTGAAGACAGGCTATTTGAAAATATACTGTCAGAGCAGACAAAAGAAAAAAGAATAAAGAACAATGAAGCCCACCCACAGGATCTAGAAAATAGCCTCAAAGGGGCAAATCTAAGAGTTATTGGCCTTAAAGAGGAGGAAGAGAAAGAGATAGAGGTAGAAAGCTTATTCAAAGGGATAATAACAGAGAATTTCCCAAACCTAGGGAAAGATATCAATATCTAAGTATAAGAGGTTCTAGAACACCAAGCAGATTTACCCTAAAGAAGATTACTTCAAATCATTTAATAATCAAACTTCCAAAGATCAAGGATAGAGAAAGTATTCTAAAAGCAACAAGAGAAGAGAAATAAATAACATACAATGGAATTCCAATACATCTGGCAGCAGACTTTTCAGTGGAAACATTGCAGGCCAGGATAGAGTGGCATGACATATTTAAAGTGCTGAAGGAATAAAACTTTACCTTAGAATAGTATATCCAGTGAAAATATCCTTCAAGCATGAAGGAGAAATAAAGACTTTCCCAGACAAACAAAGCTGAGGGATTTCATCAACACTAAACCTGTTCTACAATAAATGTTAAAGGGAGTTCTTCCATCAAAAAGAAAAGGACATTCATGAGCAATATGAAATCACTGGAAGGTACAAAACTCACTGGTAATAATAAGCACATAGAAAAACACAGAAAGACGCTGGGCGTGGTGGCTCACGCCTGTAATCCCAGCACTTTGGGAGGCCGAGGTGGGTGGATCACGAGGTCAGGAGATTGAGACCATCCTGGCTAACACGGTGAAACCCCGTCTCTACTAAAAATTACAAAAAATTAGCCGGGTGTGGTGGTGGGCACCTGTAGTCCCAGCTATTCCAGAGGCTGAGGCAGGAGAATGGCGTGAACCCGGGAGGCGGAGCTTGCAGTGAGCCAAGATGATGACACTGCACTCCAGCCTGGGTGACAGAGCGAGACTCCAGCTCAAAAAAAAAAAGAGAAACACAGAAAGTTATAACACTGTAACTGTGATACATAAACTATTCTTATCTCAAGTAGAAAGACCAAATAATGAATTAGTTAAAAATAGGAACTACAATGTTTCAAGGCATAGACAGTACAATAAGATATAAATAGAAACAACAAAAATTAAAAAGTGGGGGGATGCAATTAAGGGATAGAGCTTTTATTAGTTTTCTTTTTGCTTGTTTGTTTGCTTATGCTAACAGTGTTAGGTTGTTATCAGCTGAAAATAATGGGTTATCAGATAGTATTTGCAAGCCTCATGGTAACCCTCAAACCAAAACGGATACAACGAATACACAAAAAATAAAAAGTAAGAAACTAAATCATATCTCCAGAGAAAATTACCTTCACTAAAGAAAGACAAGAAGGAAAAAAAGAAGGAACAGAAGACCACAAAACAACCAGAAAACAAATAACAAAATGGCAGGAGTGAGTCTTACTTATCAGTAGTAACAGGGAATGTAAATGGACTAAACTCTCCAATCAGAAGACACAGAGTAGCTGAATAAATAAAAAAACGAGACTCATTGATGTGTTGCCTACAAGAAACACACTTTACCTATAAAGGCACACATAGACTGATGAAGAAAGGGAAAAAGATATTCCATGCCAATGGAAACCAAAAAGAGCAGGAGTACCTATAGTTACATCAGACAAAATAGATTTCAAGACAAAAACTATATGAAGAGACAAATGAGGTCACTATGTAATAATAAAGAGGTCAATTCAGCAAGAGAATATAACAAGTGTAAATATCTATACACCCAACACTAGAGTACTCATATATAAAAGAAATATTATCAGAGCTAAAAAGAGAGATAGACCCCAATATAATAATAGCTGGACTTCAATACCCCGCCTTCAGCATTGGCTAGATCATCCCAACAGAAAATCAACAAAGAAAACATCAGACTTAATCTGCACTATAGACCAAATGGATCAAATAGATATTTACGGAGCATTTCATCCAATGGCTGCAGAATACACATTGTTTTCCTCAGCACATTAATCATTCTTAAGGTTAGACCATACATTAGATCAAAAAAACAAGTCTTAGGCTGGATGCGGTGGCTCACGCCTGTAATCCCAGCACTTTGGGAGTCCAAGGCAGGCCGATTACTTGAGGTCAGGAGTTCAAGACCAGTCTGGCCAACATGGTGAAACCCCGTCTCTACTAAAAATACAAAAAATTAGCTGGACATGGTGGTGCATGCCTGTAATCCCAGCTACTTGGGAGGCTGAGGCAGGAGAATCACTTGAACCCAGGAGGCAGAGGTTGCAGCAAGCCAAGATCATGCCACTGTACTCCAGCATGGGCAACAGAGTGAGACTCTGTCTCAAAAACAAAAACAAGTCTTAAAATATTCAAAACATTAAAATAATATCAAGCATATTCTCTGACCACAAAGACATAAAACTAGAAATCAATAACAAGAAGAATTTTGGAAACTATGGAAACACATGAAAATTAAACAATATGCTCCAGAATTACCAGTAGGTCAATGAAGAAATTAAGAAAATTGAACATTTTCTTGAAACAAATGATAATGGAAACACAACATACTAAAACCTATGGAATATAGTGAAAGCAGTACTAAGAGGGAAGTTTATACCTATTAATGCATACATGAAAAAAAAGAAAAACTTCAGATAAACAATCTAGCAATGCACCTCAAAGAATTAGGAAAGCAAGAGCAAAACAAACCAAAACTAGTAGAAGAAACTAAATAAAGACCAGAGCAGAAATAAATAATTTTTAAATGAAGAAAACACTGCAAAGGATCAATGAAACAAAAAGCTGATGCTTTGAAAAGTTAAAGTAAATCGACAGACTAAGAAAAACAGAGAGAAGAGCCAAACAAAAAATCAGAGGCGAAAAAGGAGACATTACAACTGATACTACAGAATTTCAAAGGATCATGAGTGGCTATTTTGAGCAACTATATGCCAATAAATTGAAAAAGCTAGAAGAAATGGACACATATCTAGATACATACAACCTACCAGGATTGAAACATAAAGAAATCTAAAACCTGAACAGACAAATAACAAGTAATGAGATCAAAGCCATAATAAAAAGTATCTCAGTAAAGAAAAGCCTGGGACCCAATGACTTCATGGCTGAATTCTACCAAACATTTAAAGAAAAACTAATATCAATCCTAATCTAAGTATTCTGAAAAATAGAAGAGGAGGGAATACTGCCAGACTCATTCTATGAGGCCGGTGTTACCCTGATACCAAAACCAGACAAAGACACAACAAAAAAAGAAAACTACAGGCCAGTATCTCTGACAGACATTGATGCAAAAATCCTCAACAAAATACTAGCAAAGAGAATTCAACAATACATTTTAAAAATCATTCATCATGACTAACTAGAATTTATCCATGGGATGCAAAGATGATTCAGCATATACAGATCAATAAATGTGACTCACCACATCAACAGAACGAAGGATAAAAACTATATGATCATTTCAATTGATGCTGAAAGAGCATTTGATACAATTTAACATCCTTTCCCGATAAAAACCCTTAAAAAGCTATATATAGAAGAAACATACCTCAACATAATAAAAGCCATATACAATAGACCCACAGCTAGTATCACACTGAATGGGGAACAACTGAAAGCCTTTCCTCTAAGATGTGGAACACAACAAGTATGCCCACTGTCACCACTGTTATTCAACATCATACTGGAAGTCCTAGCTAGAGCAACCCAATAAGAGAAGAAATAAAAGGCATCCAAATTGGCATCGGAGAAGTCAAATTATCCTTGTTTGCAGATGATATAATCTTATATTTAGAAAAACCTAAAGACTCTACCAAAAAACTATTAGAAATGATAAATTCAGTAAAGTTATAGGATATAAAATCAACACACAAAAATCAGGAGCACTTCTACATGCCAACAGTGAGTAATCTGAAAAAGAAATCAAGAAATCCCATTTACAATAGCCACAAATGAAATTAAATACCTAGAAATTAACTTGACCAAAGAAGTGAAAGATCTCTATAATGAAAACTATAAAACACTGAATAAAGAAATTGAAGAGGACACCAAAAAATGGTGTTCATGTTCATGGAATGGAAAAAAAAACAACATTGAAATGTCTGGCCAGGCACAGTGGCTCACGCCTGTAATCCCAACACTTTGGGAGGCTGAGGCGGGTGGATCACCTAAGGTCAGGAGTTCGAGACCAGCCTGACCAATATGATGAAACCTTGTCTCTACTGAAAATACAAAAAGTAGCTGGGCATGGTGGCAGGTGCCTGTAGTCCCAGCTACTTGGGAGGCTGAGAGAGGAGAATTGCTTGAACCCGGGAGGCGGAGGTTGCAGTGAGCCGAGATCATGCCACTACACACTTCAGTCTGGGTGACAGAGCAAGACTCCATCTCAAAAAAATAAATAAAATAAAATGTCCATACTACCCAAAGCCACCTACAGATTTAATGCAATCCCTATCAAAATACCAATGACATTCTTCACAGAAATAGAAAAAAAAATCCTAAAACTTATGTGGAACAACAGACACAGAATAGCCAAATCTATCCTAAGCAAAAAGAACAAAACTGGAGGAGTCACATTACCTGACTTCAAATTATTATACAGAGCTATAGTAACCAAAATAGCATGGTACTGGCATAAAAACAGACACATAGACCAATGGAACAGAATAGAGAACCCAGAAACAAATTCACACATTACAGTGAACTCATTTTTGACAAAGGTGCCAAGAACATACATTGGGGAAAAGATAGTCTCTTCAATAATCCTTGGAAAAGTGAATATCCATATGCAGAAAAACTAGACCCCTGTCTCTCACCATATACAAAAATCATATCAAAATGGATTAAAGACTTAAATCTGGTCAGGCGTGGTGGCTCACACCAGTACTCCCAGCACTTTGGGAGGCCAAGGCAGGAGGTTTGCTTGAGGCCAGAAGTTTGAGACCAGGCTGGCCAAAATAGCAAAACCCCATCTCTATCAAAAATACAAAAATTAGCCAATTGTGGTGGTGCACACCTGTAATCCCAGCTACTCAGGAGGCTGAGACACAAGAATCACTTGAACCCAGGAGGCAGATGTTGCAGTGAGCCAAGATTATACCACTGTACTCCAGCTTGGGTGACAGAGCAAGACTCTGTCTCAAAAAAAAAAAAAAAAAGACTTACATATAAGGCCTCATACTATGAAACTATGACAAGAAAACATTGTGTAAACTCTCCAGGACAATTGTCTGGGCAAAATTTTTTTAAGAAATACCCCACAGGCACAAGCAACCAGAGCAAAAATGGACAAATGGTATCACATCAAGTTCAAAAGCTTCTGCACAGCAAAGGAAACAATCAACAGACAACTCACTGAATGGGAGAAAATATTTGCAAACTACCCTTCTGACAAGGAATTAATAACTAGAATATAAAAGCAGCTCAAACAACTCTATAGGAAAAAACTAATAACCCAATCAAAAAACAGGCAAAAAATTTGAATAGACATTTCTCAAAAGAAGATATACAAATATCAAACAGGCATATGAAAAGGTGCTCAATATCACTGAGCATCAGAGAAATACAAATCAAAACTATAGTATCATCTCATCCCAGTTAAAATGGCTTATATCCAAAAGACAAGCAAAAACAAATGCTGGTGAAATGTGGAGAAAAGGGAACCCTCGTACAGTCTGGATGGGAATGTAAATTAGTACAACCACTATGGAGAACAGTTTGGAGGTTCCTCCAAAAACTAAAAATAGAGCTACTGTATGATCCAGTAATCCAACTGCTGGGTATATACCCAAAAGAAAGGCAATCAGTATATTGAATAGATGTCTGCAGAATCCTGTGTTTGTTGCAGCACTGTTCACAAAAGACAAGATTTGGAAGCAACCTAAGTGTCCATCAACAGAGGCGTGGATAAAGAAAAGGTGGTACATATGCACAATGGAGTACTATTCAACCATAAAAAAAAAGAATGAGATCCTGTCATTTGCAATAATATGGATGGAACTGGAGGTCATTATCTTAAGTGAAATAAGCCAGGCGTAGAAAGACAAACGTTGCATGTTCTCACTTACTTGTGGGATACAAAAATCAAAACAATTGAACTCATGGACACAGAGTCCATGGATAGAAGGTTTGTTACCAGAGACTGGGAAGGGTAGTGGCTGGGGTTGCGGGGGTGGTGAGAGGGGAGGTGGAGATAGTTAATGGGCACACAAAAAATAGAAAGAATGGAGAAGGCCAGGAGCGGTGGCTCACGCCTATATCTCAGCACTTTGGGAGGCCAAGATGGGTGGATTACTTGAGCTCAGGGGTTCAAGACAAACCTGGGCAACATGGTGAAACCCCATCTCTACAAAAAATTAGCCAGGCATGATGGTGTGCACCGTGGTTCCAGCTACTCAAGAAGCTTAGGTGGCAGCATGGCTTGAGCCCAGGAGACTGAGATTGCAGTGAGCCAGAGTTGTTCCACTGCTCTCCAGGGCAACAGAGTGAGACTCTATCTCAAAAAAAGAAAAAAAAAAAAAAAGATGAATGAATGAGACCTACTATTTGACAGCACAACAGCATGACTAAAGTCAATAATGACTAAATTGTACATTTTAAGAATAGCTAAAAGAGTATAATTGGATTGTTTGTAACACAAAGGATAAATGCTTGAGGAGACAGATACCTCATTTTCCATGTTGTCATTACATACTGCATGCCTGTATCAAAATATCTCACATACCCCATAAATATATACACCTACTATGTACCCACAAAAATTAAAAATAAAAAAATTAAATATAGTAAAACAGTAAGAGGAAATGGAGATAGTAAGTATAAACAATGCTTAAAATTTTTTGGAGAAGTTTGACTATGAAGGGAAGGACAACAGCAAAGGAGACAGTAAAGTCTAAGGAGGGCTTTCTGACTTCTTCTCTAGCCTCTCAAATGATAGGAAAGACTTGAGCACATTTAAGTGCAGATAAGAAGCCTCTGGGTCAAGGAGAGAGTTTAAAGATGCAGGAGAAAACACTGGAGAATCTATTGAGAATAGGAGGAAATGGGATGTGGGCACAGATGGATTAATCTTTGATAAGAACATGAACGCCTCTTCTGCCTAATGGCAGGAAAGGAAGAGAGACCATCCTGTGTAGATTTTGACAGTCCGGAAGGTTTGGTAGAGTAAATCAAGGGAGTTATTCCCTTGTGGCTTCAATTTCAATGGGAAATAGGAGATGAAGTCATAGGAGAATGAGGAGTGAGGCTAGGTTGCAAAGGGCCAGGGTTGACTAATCAAAGACAGTAGACAAGATTGAAGGACAGTGTCTATGAGGAAGATGAGGACAGGATCTATGTGATTGATATATTTGGTTACAGCTCAAAGATCAGAGCACACTACAAAATAAGCATGTGGGGCTGAGAAGCACATCAATATTTATATGTCGTGCTGATGCTCTTGGTTCTAATAGTCTTGAAGAGTTTAAGTTTCTTAGTGGCATAGAATCCAAGATATGCACCCTTTCGTTCTTTCATTCATTTGTCAAATTTTTGTTGAGCAACAGCCATGTGCCAGGTACTATGCTGGGTGCTTGGGAGATATGGCTGTGAACAAAGTAGACCAAGACTGGGAGCCTAAGGGACCCGTATTCACATGATCATGACATGAATTGTGCCCACGGAGCTGGAATGGTGCCAGTGCATGGAACTGGAAAGTCTTTCCCTTCAAGGAGATCTTATAATGGTAGAAAAGGAGCCTGGCTGGGACGAAGACAAATATGCTGTATTAGTCCGTTTTCACACTGCTATAAAGAAATACTTGAGACTGGGTAATTTATAAAGAAAAGAGCTTCAGTGAACTCATAGTTCCACATGGCTGGGAAGCCTCAGAAAACTTAAAATCATGCAGAAGGGGAAGCAAACACATTCCCCTTCACACAGTGGCAGGAGAGAGAGTGAGTGCAAGCAGGGGAAATGCCAGACACTTATAATATCATCAGATCTCCTGAAAACTCATTCCCCATCATGACAACAGCATGGGGAAAACCACCCCCTTGATCCAATCACTTCCCTCCGGGACACATGGGGATTACAATTTGAGATGAGATTTGGGTGGGGACACAGAGCCAACGATATCATAAGCTAACAAACAAATGTGATAATTTTGAATTCTTGATAAGTTTTATAGAAGAACAAAAGTAAATGAGGAAATAGAAAGTAGTGGGGATGCAGTGTGGTAAAGGCTACTACAGACTGCCTGGCCAGGAAAAGACTTGCTGAGGGATGATACTGGGGCTGAGAAACATACAGCCACAAGAAGTGGCAGGGAAAAGCCTGGGGGCAAAGGGAATGGTATGTGCTAAGATAGAAAAGTAAGGAGTCCTGAATGACTGGATACAGTGAGCAAGAGGTCAGCAAGGTAGACGGGCCAGATCCTGTGAGGCCTTTCAAGCCATGATAAGGAGTTTGGATTCTATTCTAAGTGTGATGGAAAGCTACTGATGTTATTAAGAGAAGAGTAAATGTTGTGATTTACAGATTTAAAGGATCACTCTGGCTGCTGTGTAGAGAAATGGATTGGAGGGGGAAAGATCAGAGAGGCCACTTAGGAGGCTACTGAATAAATAATATAAGAGAGAAGACAGTAGCTAAGATTAGGGTGGGGTGGTGGAGGTGGAGAAAAGCGGATCAATTTGGGATCTGTTTTAGAGACAGACCAACAGGATGTAGTGTTAAACTAGTCATTGCAGACCGGCAGTGAAGGAAAGTGGAAAATCAAGGTTGACTCCTAGTTTGTAAGTTGAGCAAATGGGTTGAATGGTGATATTATCTGATGAGATAAAAAAAATACTGGGGCAGAAGTAGATATTGGAGGAAAAGTCCAGAGTCTCACACTGCACACTTCAGTTTGAAGTGCCTACTACATATGGATCTACAGGTCTGGAGCTTCAAGGACAGGTCTGGGCTACAGGTTTGGAAATCATCAACAGAGAGATAGTATTTTAAGCCTCAAGGTATGAGGAGATCAGCTGGAGAGGGAATGTATGTAGAGAAGAAAAGACGTACTATAGCATGCTGACTTCAGAGATCAGCTAGAGGAGGAGCCAGCAAGGAAGTCTGAAAAATGAGAACAGAGAGGTAGAGGAAAAGTTCAGAGACGGCAATGTCCAGACTCCAAGAGGAGTGTGTGTTCAGAAAGAGAGAGTGGGCAAGCGGCTGAGAGAATTCGAAGAAAAGGATGGAAAGGGCACCATTTATTTTGCCACATGAGGATTATTGGTGCCATTAAAAAACTGACTCAGTGGAGTGATAGAAACAGAAGTATTGGGGAGGAAAAATAACTTTCCCTCAACCCCTCGTAGTTCTTAGCTGGGATGCCTATAACAAAAGACAGATTAACAAAAGAAAAACAAACAACTTAATGCATACAGCACACATCATCTGGGAGAAATTTCAATGAAAAGTAATTCAGATCAATGGCTTATACAGCATAAACAGCATCTTCAACAAAGAACAATACATTTGTAGAGAACGGACAAAGAAAAGCAATTTTAGACTTCTAAGGAAAGGTAAATATATTGGAGGAAACTAACAGAATAAAATTTGTTTGCAAATCTCTCTGGTGCCATGTTTGGGTTGGTAAGAGTCTAGAGTGGTCTCCAGCAAAGGAGAATTTATAGCCTGGCTTTAGGCAGAAAAGGAGGTTGGATAGAGAGAGCTTTTCCTCTGCTGCGTCTTAATTGCCTTTAGCTCAAAAATAATTTTTATGTCAAGGAGCCAGTTTTGATTCATTCAGATGTGAAAAAAAAGAAGCATATTTTGAGGTGACATGTTTTTTTCAGATGCAAATGTGGGGGTGAGTTTTAAAGTAATCGAAAATTGAGAAAGCAAAGCTATTACATACAGGCCTTTCATTTGAGTGGTTTTGTGTTTAAAGGGACCACAGAAGTAAAACTATAGGGAGATGTGTTATCAAGAGAGACTTGTTTCTTTATGTATTTAAATGGAAAGCAGTAGAGTCTGTTTATATGGTGATAGAAATGATATGGAACCTAAAAATGAAGAGTTATCTTTTTTTTTTTTTTTTTTTTGACACAGGGTCTCTCTCTGTCACCCAGGCTGGAGTACAGTGGTGCAATTATGGCTCACTGCAGCCTTGACCTCCCAGACTCAGACTCAAGTGATCCTCCCACTGCAGCATCCCAAGTAGCTAGGATAACATATGCATGCTACCATGCCCGGCTAAGTTTTAAAAATTTTTTAGAGAGAGAGGGGTTCTCCTCATGTTGCCTAGGCTGGTTTTCAACTCCTGGGCTCAAGCAATCCACCTGACTTGGCTTCTCAAAGTGCTGGGATTACAAGCCTGAGCCACCACCCCTGGTCAAGAGTATATCTTTTAATAGGTGTAGGGACACATTTGCATTTGCTTACTAAATTCTTGTATTTGTTTTGCTTTATTTTAGAGACAGCATCTTGCTCTCTTGCCCAGACTGGTCTGAACTCCTGGCCTCAAGTGATCCTTGCACCTTGGCCTCCCAAACCAAAGCACTGGGATAGAGGCATGAGCCATCATACCCGGCCTAAATTCTCCCTTTTCTTTTCTTTCTTTCTTTCTTTTTTTTTTTTTTTTTTTGAGACAGAGTCCCACTCTGTTACTCAGGCTAGAGTACAGTGACACGATCACAGCTCACTGCAGCTTTCACCTCCTGGGCTCAAGCAATCCTCCCACCTTGGTCTCCCAGGTAGCTGGGACTACAGGGGAACACCACCACGCCCAGATAATTTTTTGCATTTTTGGTGGAGACGGGGTCTTACCACGTTGGCCAGGCTGATCTCAAACTCCTGGATGCCGGTGGTCCGCCCCCCACTCCGCCCCGCCCACCCGGCCTCCCAAAGTGCTGGGATTACAGGCTTAAGAGCCACTACACCAGGCCTAAATTCTTAATGAATTATTTGTTGAATTTAGCTCAAGAGAGAGGAAAGGTTTATACACTGACACCTCCCAGGCACCAGATGGCAATGTTCAGCTGCCGTTCTGTTCTCTGTCACCTGAGGCACCCTCTCAAGAGCTAGTAGATAAAATGCATTTGTGTCCTTCCAAGGTGGACTGAGTTGGCCCTAGGGCAGTTGAAATTTTAGATGACTTTCTGGTTTGGCTCTTTTAGTGGAATTGCAACTCCTGGGAAAGAACAGAGGGTTTATGCATTTAAAGAGGACATTGTGTTACAAAGAACAAAGGATAGGGAACATTTCTCAGAATGGGTTTGAGAGTCAGCAGTTTACCTGCCACCCAAAACTAGGAGGAACCAACTAGACAATAAATAACACTAAAAATCAGGGAGAAGCCTACATGTTTATTAACAAGGAAATGCTGATCAGTCATTGTAGGACTGGCTTCTTGGCCTGTGGATTTCCAGTGACTCTCACAAGTGGCAGCAGCACTTCTACGCTGGCAAATGCACCTCTGTGCTGTCACCACTGGTTTCTCTACAGCCTCTGACTCTCTGCCCTAGTTATACTGAAACTAATCTCAATCACATCCTTCCTTTCTTACATCCTGGCCCAGATCTGACCTGGGAAGGGCTTCCATCCGATCAGCACAATAACTCAAGCAGCCCCACCCTCTCATTGACTAATATTGACAGTATTTGTTTAAATACATTTGTGATCAACTTACTCTAGCCTCTTGGGCCTTTCTACTTTTATAAGATGGTTAAAGCCTTCCAACAACCCAATCTTGAAAATCGATGTGGATTTCTTCTAGCTTGGCAAGGGCTTTTCCTATTTCCTCCTGGATATTTGGAATTATCCCAATGAAGAATCTTTTAAACAAATATTTCCTCTTATATTTTCTTTTCTTTTTTTTCCTTTGTTCTTCCTGATAACCACGAATCAATCTAAATCCCCCTTACATTTTTCATAGTCTTTACTCATGCTTAGGTCTTCTTTGCTTTGAAAAGTGTCTTTGTTTCTGGTGCACCTCCAAATTACCATCTTATTTCTTGCTTTCCTTTCCCTGGCAAACCTCCCTTTTTCTTCTTTAACTCTTGGAAATCTGTTTTCCATCAGCTTTAGAATTGTCCTCTGCAAGGTTAAGAGTAACTTTTGCCAGTCACTATTTTCCTGAACTTTTCTATGTCATTTGATACTGTTGACCAACCTTTCTTTCTTGAAATAGTTTATTTCTTTCTTTTTTTTTTTTTTTTGGCTCGCCTAACTAATCTGATTCTTTTCTCAGCTCCGATCCTTTCTTCTCTGTTACCTTAGATAACTCTTCTTCCTACTTCTGCCTGTGGAGAACAGTGACCCAAGGGGCAGCCTCATTTGGGGACTCTGAGCCATTCATTAGGGCTCACCTCTGTGTTAATGACTTCTCTGTGTGATCTGATGGTCTCACAAGACTGCCAGCCTTCTTTATCTAATTGTCCTTTAAACATTTCCACTGAACGTGATGCTTTCACCCCAAGTTCAATATTTCTTTTTAAAAACTCTTCATCTTTACCTGGCTCCCTGAAATCATCTCCTTTAAACTTCCATTTCCCTGTCCAGGAGTACCCTTGTTATTCCAGTCACCTCAGCATAAAAACTTTGAAGCATTTATGACCATCTTTTTTTTAGACCTAGGTTTTAGTGCCAGATCTTCCACATACCAGCTGGGTGGCTTAGGACAAGTTGTATAACCAGATAACCGATCTGTCCATCAGTGAACTCACATTAAATAAGGATAGTAATAAAAACTAAAGGTTATTGTAAGGAATATTTAAAGTGACTTGACAGTGCCTGGAATATCAAAAATGCTCAGAAACTTTTTGTTAATACTATTTTTGAAATCCCCTGCATCCTCCACCCCCTATTATTTATCTTACCAACCAAAGGTTTTTTTCTTACATCTAAGTTATGAACAGATTCCGAACCAACCTTTCAGATTCTAGTCCCTAGTTCTTTCAAACCATCATGCATGTTTTTACCAGATTAATCTTACTTGAACATTGCTTTCATAATATTACTACCACACATCAACTTTTTTTTTTTTTTTTTTCTTTTGAGATAGAGTCTTGCTCTGTCACCCAGGCTGGAGTGCAGTGGCACGATCTTGGCTCACTGCAACCTCTGCCTGCCAGGTTCAAGGGATTCTCCTGCCACAGCCTCCCCAGTAGCTGGGATTATAGACGCATGCCACCACACCAGGCTAATTTTTGTATTTTTAGTAAAGAAGGGGGTTTCACCATGTTGGCCAGGTTGGTCTCGAACTCCTGACCTCGTGATCCACCCACCTCAGCCTCCCCAAGTGCTGGGATTGCATGAGCCACCGTGCCTGGCCCACAAACCAATTTTTAAATGGCTCCTCTTTTTTTTTTTTTAAACCTCAGAGTCTAAACTTCTGTCCTTCCTGGTTTGGCTTCACTCTGTCGTCACCAACCCCAAGCATCTCCTTGGCATTTATTCCTTTCTTCTCCTGGCTGGTGAGCATTCCATACTCACTTCTGCCTCGTGATTTTCCCATGCTAATTGTCTTGATAGGCCTAACTCCATCTACTCCTTTGTCTGCTTAGCTTTATTGTCTTCAGAAAACATATCATGACTTCGTTAATCAGCTTCTTACAGAGTCTAGACTATCACGGTCCTCAAAATGGATCTGTACTTCACAATTTAGCCTTTTATTTTTGCTCCCTTTTCTCCCTTCTGATTTCTTTATTACTTTATTATTATATAATTCACATACCATAAAATTCAGCATTTTCAAGGATACATGTCAGTAGTTTATAGCAGCAGTCCCCAACCATTTTGGCACCAGGGACCGTTTCGTAGATGACAATTTTTCTACAGACCAAGGTGCAGCAGGGTGGGGTGAGGGGATGGTTAGGGGATGAAACTTTTCCATCTCAGATCATCAGGCATTAGATTCCCATGACAAGCGTGCAACCTAGATCCCTTACATGTGCAGTTCACAATAGGGTTTGCATGCCTATAAGAATCTAATGCTGCTGCTGATCTGACACGAGGTGGAGCTCAGGCTGTAATGTTCATTCGCCCGCCCCTCACCTCCTGGTGTGCGGCCCGATTCCTAACAGGCCACGTACTGCTACCGGTCTGTGGCCCAGGAGTTGGGGACCCCTGGTTTATAGTATATTCATACAGTTGTGCAGACATCACCACTATCTAATTTCAGATCATTTTTATCACCCTCAAAATAAACACTGCACCTATTAGTAGTACTTCCCATTCTTTCCTCACCACCCTCCCTGCTGCCCCCAGTTCCCAACAACCACTAATCTGCTTTCTATCTCTATTGTTTTGCCTATTCTGGATATTTCACATAAGTAGAATCATACAATACCTAACTTTTTGTGTCTGGTATCATTCACTTGGCATGATTTCAAGTTTATCCATTTTGTGGCATGTATTGGTACTTAATTCTTTTCTTAGGCTGAACAATCTTTCTTTCTTTCTTTTCTTTTCTTTTTTTCAGATGAAGTTTAACTCTTGTTGCCCAGGCTGGAGGGCAATGTCGCGATCTCGGCTCACTGCAACCTCCACCTCCTGGGTTCAAGGGAATCTCCTGTCTCAGCCTCCCGAGTAGCTGGGATTACAGATGTGTGCTGCCACGCCAAGCTACTTTTGTATTTTTAGTAGAGAGGGGGTTTCACCATGTTGGTCAGGCTGGTCTCCAACTACTGACCTCAGATGATCTGCCCACCTGGGCCTCCCAAAGTACTGGGATTACAAGTGTGAGCCACCACGCCCGGCCGAACAATATTTCATTGTATAAATATACCACATTTTGTTTACCCATTTATTGCTTGAAAGATGTTTGGGTTGTTTCCATCTTTTAGACATTATGAATATTCATGTATGTTCAAGCTTTTATGTGGGCATATGTTTTCACTTCTCTTGGGTGTATACACCTAAGAGTAGAAATGTAGGTTATGTGATGTCTGAATCTATTTGTGCTGCTGCAACAAAATACCACAAACTGGGTAGCTTATAAACAATAGAAATCTGCTTCCCACACTTACGGAGGCTGGAAAGTCCAAGACCAAGAGGCCAGCAGATTTGTGTCTGGTGAGGGCTGCTTTCTAGTACACAGTTGGCACCTTCTCACTGTGTCCTCACATGGTGGAAGGGGCAAATGAGCTTCATTAGGCCTCTTTTATAAGTATGCTACTCCCTTATTAAAGGGATTAATGATCTAATCAAAGGCCCCACCTCTTTATTTTTAATTAAAAATTTTTTTAAGTTTGATTTTAGAGACAAATAAAAACAACAACAAAAAAAATTTTTAATTTGATTTTAGGGCCTCACTCTGTCACCCAGGCTGGAGTGCACTGGCATGATCACTACTCAATGCAGCCTCAAACTCTTAAACTTGGCCAGGCGCAATGGCTCATGCCTGCAATCCCAGCACTTTGGGAAGCTGAGGAAGGCAGTTTGAGGTCAGGAGTTCAAGACCAGCCTGGGCAACACGGTGAAACCCTGTCTTTACTAAAAATACAAAAATTAGCCAGGCATGGTGGCATGCCAAGTAGTCCCAGCTACTTGGGAGGCTGAGGTGGGAGAATCACTTGAGCCCAGGAGGTGGAGGCTTCAGTGAGCCAAAATCGTGCCACTGTACACCAGTCCAGGTGACAGAGTGAGACCTTGTCTTGAAAAAAAAAAAAAGAAAAAAAAATCCTGTTCTCCAGCAATCCTCCCACCTCAGCCTCCTGAGTAGCTAGGACTATAGGTGCCCACTTTGATGCCCAGATAATTTGTTTACTTTTATTTTTGCAGAGACATGATCTCACCGTGTTGCCCAGGCTGATCTCAAATGCCTGGGCTCAAGTGATCCTCCCACCTAGGCCTCCCAAAGTGCTGAGGTTATAGGCATGAGCTACTATGCCAGGCCTTCCCCATCTCTTAATATCATCACATTGGGGGTTTAGATTTCAAAATATGAATTTCAGGAGGACACAAACATTCAGACCATGGTAGCTATGTACATGCTAACTATATATACTATAACTATATATATGTGGTAACCATATATATAGTAACTCTATGTTTAACTTTTTGAGGAACTGCCGAACTGTTTTTCAAAGCAACTTACCATTTGCTTTCCCATCAGCAGTGTATAAGGGTTGCAATTTTTCTACATCCTAACCAACACTTGTTATCCTCTTTTTTATTATAGTCCTTCTAGTAGGATGTGAAGTGTTATCTCATTGTACCTTAATTTGTATTTCCCTGCTGATAAATGATGTTGAGAATATTCTGTGTGGCCATTTGTATGTCTCCTTTGGACAACTGTCTATTCATATTATTTGCCCATTTTTAGTTAGGTTATTTGTCTGGGGTTATTGTCGAATTATAATAGTTCTTTATTTATTTTTTATACAAGTCACTGAAAATATATATGATTTACAAATATTCTTCCCATTCTTTAAATTGCTTTTTCATATTTTGGTTGCTGTCCTTTAAAATATAACTATTTTAAACTTTGATAAAATCCAGCTTAACTATATTTTCCTTTGTTGCTTATGCCTTGATGTGTTATCTAAGAAGCCATTGCCTAATCCAAGGTCATAAAGGTTTAGTCCTATGTTTTCTTGTAGGAATTTTATAGGTTTAGACCTTACATTTAAGCCTATGCTCTATTTAGTTAATTTTTGTATATGTTGTACGTGGCTGTCCTTTCTGATGTTTTAAATATAAGCCTCCTGTACTAGATAGATGTTCCTTAAAAATTTGTGACATGTGTTATACATTTACATGCCTGTCTCAATGTCCTACACTGTGCTAGACACATAGTTACTGTGTTTGTATGTGTGAAGATTTGATATTTTTGTTGAGGTGAAGAATATTTCACAAGATGTCCTGGTGTTCAAACTTAAGTTGGTGGGGTGAGGTGGGGAAAAGGTATCCCGAGCATGGTTTCCCACATAAAACTTTCTGTAACTAGAGCAGTAAATGTAAGCAGTGCATTTCTTTCCCCTTAAAGATTTCACTGTTATCTCGGAGCCCTTCTTTGGTCTGTGAAAACAGCCATATTCCTGGCAAATCTTCCTTGTTTCTCAGTTTGCCAGTCCTTTTCTTGCTAATTACAGTGACTGCCCATTTCTATCAAAAAAGTGGCTTTTGCAACCTCCCTTCCCATTTAGATCGCATTCCACACCGCTGGGTTTCTACCTCTTTAATAGCATTATTGGTGTGTGCCATTTTTGGCAATCCCCAAGACAAAGAAAGAATTCTACCCACCTGGTATTTGACAAGAATAATTCATTATATTTCATCTTGCTGGCCTCATGTCACATTTTCAAGTCCCCCCTTACACATTCACACTCATACAAATCCTCTCTTATTTTCTCCTACCCCCATCCTCTCTCTTTCTTTCAAACCCAGGGGTTATATTTTGAATTGACCTTCTAGAAATATAAAGCACAGTGCAAGTAGGCACAGAGAAAAAGCTAAAGTCAACCTGAGCATTACCAAGCCCGAGGGCTGCATTTGATGGCAGATCTGTGAGGCATCGCTTGGTCTAAATCTAAGTCCAGTGCTTGGTACCTTATTTGGATATTGCTGCTTTCATTGCTTGAGCTGTTCTTCCAAACACTGGCGTACTCAGCTACTTTTCAGTATGATGTAAGTACCACAAGCATTGCATTGTCCTAGTGGTTCTAGCAGGGGATTTCAGATAAGATTCTACATTTGAATACATTCTAAATCTTAGGTAGAAGTGAATATTTAAGAAATGCACTTGAAAGCCTCACTTGATAAACTGGAAAAAAAAAATCCCAGTTTCAGAGAGGTGAGGCTGACTCCTCTTTAATCTTCAAAGCAAGTGACAGCTTGAAATAGTCAAAAAGAAGGCCTGAAGGGACCAGCTGCACCCAACCTAATCTAATTATTCTTCCACTGGTACTTAACTGAAGGTCCTTGCCTTCCTGTGCATTAATTGCTCAAATATATACTGCTGACTTTCTAAAGCTAGTAAAGTGTCTTATGAAGTTATACTCAAGCGATTTCAAATGTTAAGAAATAGGGCAGTTACTCACAATATTAAAATTCCCTGCCCCCACTCTCTGTCACTAAATGTAGAGAACATTCGTAGAAGTGGATTCAGGAAAGCACGGTAGTTAGAGCAGTCGGTGCTGTGGTGGGGGTGTTCAGAAAGTAACTCTTACTGGAAAGTGGGAAAATAACTAGAATGTGGAAACCAAGTACAGATGCTCTGCAACTTATGATGAGGTTACATTCTGTAAATTGAAAATATTGTAAGTCGAACATGCATCTCATACACCTAACCTACCGAACATCACAGCTTAACCTAGCCTATCTTAAATGTACCCAGAACATTTACATTAGCCTCCAGTTGGGCAAAATGATCCAATATGAAACCCATGTTATAGTAAAGTGTTGACTATCTCATGTAATTTATTGACTACTGTACTGAATGTGAAAAACAGAAAGGTCCTAGGGGTACTCAAAGTACGGTTTCTACTGAATGCCTATCGCTTTCACACCATCATAAACAAAAAATCATAAGTCAGGGACCGTCTGTATTAAAAGAGTTTCTAAACCATGACAGTTGGCTTCAACAATTTTGTCTGAAGGAAAGGGAATATTCAGAAAGGGCATAGATATTTTAGGTTCTAGAAAGGCATGTTTAGAAAGCCATAATTTTTTTGTAGCTTACTGGAGCATGTGCAAACGTCATAAGATACAATTCTTAGCTTCATTCCCAGCTCCATTTTAAATCCCTACTCCAAAATAAATAAATAAATCTCTACTCCACCCCTCTAAGCCTCCCAATCCCCACCTACCTTTTTTTTTCTTGTTTTGTGCCACTTATAATGTATACTATCTCACAGTTTATGCATCTTTATACATTGCCATAAATCTTTTGGGGGATAAAGTGGGGGAAATAAATAAGTATATTTTTAAAGTGGGGATTTTCCCACTGAGATTTGGTTTTTGTTTTTCTGAGATCAATCCAGGCTGGAGGGCAGTGGTGTGAATAGAGCTCACTGCAGCCTCCACCTCCTGGGCTCAAGTGATCCTCCTGCCTCAGTCTCCCAAAGTGCTGGGATTATAGGCATAAGCCACTGTACTTGGCCCCTGAGATTTCTCCATGGAACAGACCCACTGTTTCTTTGACATTTGTGTTGGTTTGACACCAGCATGTTTTCCATTTTCTCTGTGCCAAGCTATTGTGAATTTGTGGACAATGAAAATAATTTGAAGTCTCTGCTCTTAAAGAACTCAAGTTTTCTTTAGAACTATTTAAAAAACACCAAAGGAAACCTCTGAAAATCCTGCCCATCGTTCAGTCAGTAGCTGCTCTATCCAGTGTCTATCCATCGTGAATGTAATGGCATGTACAGAGAACTGAAATGCTGGATGCAATTCTAGGTGGTGGTGTAAAGTTTTCGAGTTGGTAGAAAATAAAGAATAGAAGAAAGAAAAAACTTCCGTGATCTCAAGACCCAGAGAGCTTCTTAACATTTTGCTGTATTTCCTTACAGTCTTTTTCTCTGAACATTTAACGTAAATAAGCTCTTAATTTTATAGCTGCATATCCAGTTCTGCAGTTTTGTGCCCTAACAAGCAATTCCTTATTTTATTAAAAACATTTTCCTGTATATTTTCAACACCATAATTTACATAAACTCCCTCATCTCCGGATATTCATATTGCTTTCAAGTGAACTATTTAGAACGTCCACGAGTAGAAATATTGGAGAGTAGACAGATAAGAGACTGAAGGCATCAATTTCTCCATAACTAGCTAAAAACACGGTAGTGGTTTTCCCTATTTTTTTTTCTGCCAAGCCTTTGGCATCTGACTAAATTTTGCTGCTTTCACTCCTTTCTGAGTTCCACCCCTTTCTTGAGGCCTCTCATCTTGTTTCCCAGTAATGTTAATGAACAAAAGGTTATCTGCCTAGCGAGTTCCTTTTCCAAGCGTTTGAGACAATTCGACAAGATTATGAGACTGCGAACTGGAGTCTTTTATCATTAAAAGGTATTTTAATCTGAGCCTTCTTGACGTTTATTTTTTGAGCCCATGAATTTGCTAGCGAGGCAGTTTCTCTGGTTTGCTGTTTCTGAAAGGAGTTCCCTCAACAGAGTACAACAGTTAATGGGGGAAGTGGAAACAAAAGCGGGAAGCAGGAGGACCGTTCCCCATCACTAGTCAGTCTTCAACAGGTGAAGTTGTTTAGCTCTTCCTGGTACCTGCAGGCACCGTTCCAGAAGTATTAAAATCCAAGGTGTGGCTGAGGGTGGGGTGGAGCAGGTATCTCCATCTAACAGCTTTAATAGACTGTTAGTTCTAAATTGCGTACAAAACACACAAATAAGTACAAATAGCTGGAGAAGCTGGGGAAACAGTTTCTGAGTAAAACTTGTGGCACTAAGTTGTGTCTTTCCTTTCCCCTCAAGCAAGAGCATCATCTGTTTGACTCGCATCTGGCTGGAGCGTCCGAAAGGGTTAAGACCGCTTGCAAACTCCTGGGAGTCCAGTAGGAGTTGCTGATGGTGCCGGACATTGCTTGCAAAGCAATTTTTGTGGTTCACCTCCCTCTGGGTTTTCTCATTCTTTTGTGGGACATTCAAGGAGTTGGTTTGCGCATTTACTTTTTAAAGTTTCTCCATCCCAGATTCCTCTCTCCAGTTCCTGGGGTGCGGCACCTCTCACCTCCCTGAGGCTTTTTGTCTCGCTCCAGGCGTGGGGAGGGGGCGGGAGGACTTTGTTCTCCGAAAACGACCTTGCCCTGGGAATTTCCTGGGGCCGTTTCTCACGGACAAGCCCCCTCTCCCTGCTGCCCGCGCGGACACACGCCGCTGGGGCCCCAGTCCAGCCTGAGCTCTGGACGCTCCGCCGGCCCCCAGCGCCCCGGGAAAGGCCGCCCGCGCTCCCCCGCTCCCCCTCCTCAGGGCCCGCCGCCTAGAGCCCGGATGTTGGATTCAATCCCTGAGCCGGGTCCTTCATTTCCATAAAAGGGCAGCGCTCTGCGGGACCGCGATTGCCGCCCCGCCGCGCCCCCCGCCACCCCCGCGCCGCCCCGCCCCGCCCGAGACCCGCAGCCCCCTCCCCCGAGCGCGGCGCCAAGAGGGCGGGGGCAGGGGCGAGGCCGGCCGGACCCGCTCAGGGCGGCTCTGCGGGCGGCGAAGGAGGGAGCCAGCGCGCCCAGCCCAGCCGGGCTCGGACAGAGGGGGCGGGGAGAGGGTGGAGCGCGGGGAGCCAGGCGAGGGGCCGCGACAACGGGACTCCATTAGCCGCTCCGGCCACAGCAGCGCTCCGCCTGCCGAGGAGCCGGACGCGGACACCGCCGCCCCGCGAGCTTCCAGCCCCTCGCCTGTTGCCGCGCGAGCCCCGGGTCCGGAGCGCGAGGAGCGCGCGGTGAGGAGCGGGACCCCGCCGGGACCCGAGGGGGCGCGGCGGGGAGGGGAACGGGGAGTCAGCCCGCGCCGTGTCTCGGGGCCGGCCGGCAGGTGAAGCCCGCCGCGGTCCGCTAGGCGGGGACGGTGTGGGGCGGGCGGCGCCGGAGCCGAGGAGCGCTGCGGGGAGAGCGGGGCGCAGGGTCCTCCCGCAGCCCCGGCCGCCGCCGCCCTCCCGAGTTTCTGCCGAAAGCCTCGGGTCCTCCACCACCTCCCAGCCCGTGGCCGGCGCTGCGAATTCGGTGGGATTCGCCTTTCTTTGGGGGAGTGACGCTTACGAGAGCCATTTCCTCCGCGCTCGCAGGAAGGAGCCATGGCTCTGGACGGGATAAGGATGCCAGATGGCTGCTACGCGGACGGGACGTGGGAACTGAGTGTCCATGTGACGGACCTGAACCGCGATGTCACCCTGAGAGTGACCGGCGAGGTGCACATTGGAGGGGTGATGCTTAAGCTGGTGGAGAAACTCGGTGAGTAGCATCCCAGCCGCGTCCAACTAATGACTTCCCAGAATTGGTGGGGGGAGGAAAGAGGCTCACGACGGGGGAGGGGCCCGTTTGAGAAATCTTGGCATCTCGCAAATGCTTTTTAGAAATGTAAAATCTTTCAGTATTTAAGCAGATCAGTATTTAAGCAGATAGAACTGTTCCCCTTTGCGTCTTATTTTGTTTTGTTACTCTCTGAATTTTCATATGTAATGATTCGAGCCTCCCAATTATAACCTTAATTGCGTAGTTACGGGGGACGCGGGATGTGTGCCGGGGAACTCGTTAATTCTTAACATTTACTGACAGAACGATAAAAGAATGAGGAAAGTGTGTTGGGAGGGTGATATTACAGTGTCCGTGGTTATCGATGTCTTCAGCATACCTGAATGTTAGTGACGTTTGGTATAGAGAATGATGCAAAATCCATTTAAGAAAAATCTGTGCTGGAAAATGTGCAACTACTGGCGCCAGTGTGAAGTTTCTGTGGCTGTTCTACGTGGTGGAGTGCATTAAAATGTTCCAGTCATCCACTCTTACAAGGGGTGGGGCAGTGCTTGACAAACTTGGTATCCATAGTCCATGCTCGATGTAAGCCGTTTCGAGCGTTCAGTTTTATATTAATAACAAGCCAATGAAAGAACTTTGTGTTAAAAAGCAGACTTTGTTAAGCTAATTTGAGGTTGACGGTATTTGCTTGAGTACAAATATATATTGGATTGATACCCGATTTAAAATAATAAGGTATCTTGCAGTATGAAGTGTGTGAAGAGTGTGCAGTACACATTTTTGTGATGAATGAAACCATTTTCATCTGGAAGAATCAGCTAAATGGATGATTTGATCATAAGAGAAATGCTCAGAGAACTATCTTCCTGAGCTTTAAAGTGCCTTTTGTACATAATGCAGTTGTGATAAGATGATTATCTGTGTGGCATTGTCTTTTTAGGCTGGAGTTGTTGTTTTTTTTTTTTTTTTTGGTGAAGGGGGGTTGGGGACTTTCTGGGGGTTTTTTTCGCTTTTTTTTTTTTTTTTTTAAACACAGCATTCGTTTTCAAGCTACACTGGGAAAGTAGAGACGTGCTTATTTGTCAGGAACTCTATTTCTTACCAAAGGGTTATTGTATGTAAAGGTACTGAAATAGCACTCTGATGCATTTTGCAAAATAAGGCAGGATTCATTTGGGTGGACCTGCTTTGTACCCCTGCAGGAAGTTTTATTATTGAAGGACCAAAGAGCAGCTCCTTACAAGGTAGCCTCTTCCTTAAGACTGCATTGTTTGGCTCCCTGAGACACAGCTCAGGAAAGAAAATCCTCCTAGGTAGCCCAGTGAAAATTAGATTTTGCTGTATTGATTAACCATTTAACTGGCAGTTAACAGTATTTTTATCTGATTTGAATAAATCAGTCACTGTTTGCAAAATATTTATGAACCTTTTTTGTCCAGCTCTGGTATGAGATTATTTAAGAAGGAAAATAGCAAATATTTGGATATTTTGTTTTCAAAGAAAACAAGCATTTTTGTTAGAGCTTTTCTAATTTATGGTAAATGGACCATATTAATACATTGGTCTCAATGGGAGATATTTTTTATATTGCAAAAAAAGGAGCTGTTGAAGGTGACTGAGACAACTTGTAGTTCTCGAAAGCCAGGCTGTAGCTAATGAATAAATAATGGTTTCTATATTTATTTTGCATTGCTTAGGACTGTTTATTATAGAGTCACAGTAATAAATAGAAATATAGAGAATAAACTGCAGACAGAAATGATGTTAATTTAAGTGACTGCAATCTTAATCTTTCAATGCTGATACATTTTTAATTTTTTATGCAGAGAAAAGAACCCCAACAACGTAGGAAATGCTGCGCATATGGAAACTTTACATCTTTTTTGAACTGAACTCATACTGATTCCTCTTATATTTTGAATTCCAAATAGAAAGTGCCTCTGACTTTCCTGTTTGGTAAAAGTAGAGCTAAGTGATGCTTTTGGTTTGTAGGATTAGATGCTTTGAATGGTAAGCTATTTTGTTGCCTGTCGGCAGGTAAATAGAGGAGAGATCCGGTAGGGCAGCATTTAAAACATCCACAAATCAGGCTAGTCAAATTAGAAAAGAACTTTGTAATTTTTCAGAGTTGCGTAAAACTGGAATGACCTGCCTTCTGAAGCCCTGACTTATGTCACTGAAGGTATTAAAGGGCAGACTGGATGACTGCTTGCCAACAGTGGCTAGAGAGGATCAAAGCAGCTTGTAGAGTCTAGATAAATGGTGGAGATGGTGGTAGGGATGAGATGGTACAGAGTCTGTTGTCTCAGGTTTGCAGAGCAGTGATGGAAAATTAGCAGACTCAGGCTACTGTGGCCTTGAAGCAGTTATGAACAGAAGACACCAGAGCATTCACTTACATTTTCAAACTCCAGACTGTCCAATATCCTTCTTAATCTCTTGGACGGTATATGAATACTGAAAGCATTATATTTTAAGGTGATTTTCCCAGATAACGTTCAGTAGCAGCAATTATTTCCCTGAAGTCAGTAGATCTCAGGATGACCTATTCCCTCAACATTGTATTAAAATTGTGTGTGTGCACATGAAGTTTCTAGGAAGAGGCTTCTTCACTTTAATTTCTCAAAGAGGTCTATAACAAAAAAAGTCATGACACAATTTTATGGTTTGGCCCTTGTGTGTCAGGTTCATCTTGAAGCTAGTGTTCATCCCAGAGTGAGGCATTTTAATTAAGCACGACATAAATGTAAATAATGCTTCCTTAGTATGTGTCAGTAATATCTTTGTATTTAGTTAGACTTTTATTATAAATAACGTGTACACTTCGCTTAAGGCCACTAAAACACAATTTTTAGAATTTTGACTTTAATTCAAAGATCTGAAAAGTCTCATTATTTATTTATTTATTTTTTACTTTTTGAGACGGGAGTCTCGCTCTGTCGCCCAGACTGGAGTGCAGTAGTGCAATCCTGGCTCACTGCAAGCTCCGCCTCCTGGGTTCACGCCATTCTGCTTCAGCCTCCCGAGTAGCTGGGACTACAGGCACCCGCCACCATGCCTGGCTAATTTTTTGTATTTTCAGTAGAGATGGGGTTTCACCGTGTTAGCCAGGATGGTCTTGATCTCCTAACCGCGTGATCCGCCTGCCTTGGCCTCCCAAAGTGTTGAGATTACAGACATGAGCCACCACGCCCGTCCTAGGTCTCTTTTAAATCTCAGTATAAAACACATTTGTCATTCGCTATTAATCTTTTAAAAGAAAGCAAAAGCATATGTCATGAAGTGGGCTTTAGGGAATTATATCCTAATGTGACAAAGTTTTTGCATTTGTGACTTAGTCTAGGCTCATACTTCATAAATAATTGATCCCCTCAGTGTTTATACTTCATCCAGAAAGTGAAAAACACCCTTTTATTTTTTAAAAATCCAGTTTAGGCCGGGTACGGTGGCTCACATCTATACTCCCAGTAGGTAGGGAGGCTGAGGCAGGTGGATCACCTGAGGTCAGGACTTTGAGACCAGCCTGACCAACATGGAGAAACCCCATCTTTACTAAAAATACAAAAATTAGCTGGATGTGGTGGCATGTGCCTGGAATCTCAGCTGCTTGGGAGGCTGAGGCAGGAGAATCACTTGAACCTGGGAGGCGGAGGTTGCAGTGAGCCAAAATCATACCACCCAGCCTAAGCGACAGAGCAAGACTCCGCCTCAAAAAAAAAAAAAAAAGAATTGTGAAAATTTAGTACTGTTTGGTTTGGTTTGAGGCAAGGTCTCGCACTGTCACCCAGGCTGGAGTGAGTGTGTGATCATGGCTTGTTGCATCCTCAAACTTTTGGGCTCAAGTAATCCTCTTGCCTTAGCTTCCTGAGTAGCTGGAACTACAGGCACGCATCACCACATCTTGCTGACTTTTAAAATTTTTTTGTAGAGATGGGTCTTGCTTTGTTGCCCAGGCTGGTCTCGAACTCCCGGCCTCAAGCAGTCCTTCCACCTTGGCCTCCCAAAGTGTTGGGATTACAGATGTGAGCTGCCATGCCTGTTTTTTTTTTTTTTTTATCAAAGACAAATTTCAAACGGGTATAGTGTTCTTTAAAAGAAAAATTTTAAATATGAAACATCAGGGATAAGGATTATAAAAACAAGACATCAAAATAAAATTGTCTTCAAAAATAAATTTTGTAAAGAAGAGGCCCAATTTTGTGGGATTCCTCTGGAGGTTATTGAGAAGTATTAAATCCTTGGCTGGGCACGGTGGCTCACGCCTCTAATCCCAGCACTTTGGGAGGCCGAGGCGGGCGGATCAGAAGGTTAGGAGCTGGAGACCAGCCTGGCCAATATTGTGAAACCCCATCTCTACTAAAAATGCAAAAATTAGCTGGGCGTGGTGATGGGCACCTGTAGTCCCAGCTACTCGGGAGGCTGAGACAGGAGAATCGCTCGGACCTGGGAGGCAGAGGTTGCAATGAGCCGAGATAGTGCCACTGCACTCCAGCCTGGCAGACTCTAAATACCAAGTGGATCTGTTCACTGAGCTTTAGTATCACTTTTTAAAATGTCTTTTTAAAACTTCTGGGTACAATTAAATTTCCACCTTTCTATAAAAATTCATCTTAAACGGAGAATAAGGAATTTATTATAATTTGGAGCTCACTGAATGGAAATCTCCAGCCAGCTCTGTGAGCATAGAGGAAAAAATAGGTGATCTCTAAGTTTCCTCTAGCTCTGATTCTATGAGTAGAGAGAATGTAGAAATTGGATTAGATCAAGTCACACAATCTACAAGGAAAAAAAATGCAAATTGGAGGACTCAGAAGTAACTAAAAAGAAACATATGAAGTTGCTTTAGAAAATTGAGGATTAGGCTGGGAGTGGTGGCTCATGCCTGTAATACTAGCACTTTGGGAGGCTGAAGCAGGTGGATCACCTGAGGTCAGGAGTTCAAGACCAGCCTGGCCAACATGGTGAAACCCCGTCTCTACCAAAATTACAAAAAAATTAGCCAGGCATGGTAGCGGGTGCATGTAATCCCAGCTACTCAGGCTGAGCCAGGAGAATCGCTTGAACCTGGGAGGCGGAGGTTGCAATGAGCTGAGATCACCCCACTGCACTCCAGCCTGGGTGACAAGAGCGAGACTCCGTCCCCCTGCCCCCAACCCGCAAAAAAAAAAAAAGAAAAATTGAGGATTGGCTGGGCGCAGTAACTTACGCCTGTAATCTTAGCACTTTGGGAGGCCGAGGCTCAGGAGTTGTTTGCTTGAGCTAGTAGTTCGAGACCAGCCGGGCAACATGGTGAAATCCCATTTCTACAGAAAATACAAAAATTAGCCAGGTGTGATGGCATGCACCTGTAGTCCCAGCTACTCGGGAGGCTGAGACAGGAGGATTGCCTGAATCTGGGAGTTTGTGGCTGCAGTGAGCCGTGATTGCACCCCGGCACTCCATGCCTGGGCAACAGAGCAAGACTCTGTCTCCAAAAAAAAGAAAAAGAAAATTAGGATTATATTTCTGAATGTGACCTTTAGAAAGAAGTCCTTGCTTTAAAAGTGTGTCATGTTCTTGCCATATAATAATGAAAATAGTTCATTTCTGTTGGAGTTGCCTGTTAGGATCAAGTTAGATTGTGAAGTTAGCACATGTGACCAAAAAAAGAAATAGATTTTAATAAAGTTGCCACTAAATATCTCTTAACGTGATCATTAAGTATGGTATACATTCATTGCATCTCACAGAAGTGGAAAATAGCTAGTTTTTCCTCTAGGAACTCCAAAAATAAGTTTCATTAGTTGAGCACCAGATGAAGAAGCTAACTTACATTAGGGGCTTCGTTACACAAAAAAAATACTTTAAACACTAGGATTAGAGCTTGGCAAGATGCACACTGGGAAAGAGGCATACGTAACTGGACAGCTCCCTTATACCCTGGCTTAGTGCTCCCTGGAGAAGATGTGTGCTTATTTGGTGGAATGGTGCCTATGCAGTTGAAATCCTAGTTTTTCCCCTTGAGGGCTCACAATTGAATTCATGGAAATTAATGCCTACATGATGCAGCCTCATTGCATTCATAGTGAAATATATTAACATTATAAGAATTTTTTTTAAATCTTGGGGGTGGAGTAGGAAACAATGTTAAAAACTTATTAAAGTGAATTCAGTTTTGGTTAAATCTGATAGTAAGTTTACTCAGTGTTTAAAACACTGTTCATGATCCATAGGAAGTGAATTAAATTGTATCTGTTTCTTAGCAAATTTTAAGCTCTTTAAAAGTGGAGGACAGCACTCAAGTTTTACTATAATCCCGTTGGCAGCTAATAAAGTATGAGCTATTCTTAGAGTATGTGCTATTTGCTGCCTTTTGTTTTTGTTTTGCTGCTATGTTTTTCACCCAGTTTTTTAAAGTAAAAAACTGTTTGTTTCCAACTAGAGTTAACTTATTTATAGAGATGCTAAAAATATGTTTATTCAATTACTTATAAAAGGCCTTGTTGGAAGTGTCTGATCGCTATTGAAGAGAATGGAAAGAAAATATTTAAAATTTTACCTGTTATCTTTGGCTCTTAATTTTTTAAAATTTCAAACATCTAAGTTCAAGAGTAATTGAGTGAACACTGTGTAATCTTCATCTAGATACCAGTTAGTATTTTGCCATTTGAATTCTCTGTACACACAAACATACACATTTTGGGGAGCAGTTGGACGAAGTTTCAGACTTACTCATAACCTTTGATTCCTAAATATTTAAATATGTATCACCTAAGAACAAGAAACTTCTCTCGCATAATTACAGTATAGTGATCACATTTAGGAAATTCAACATTGATTCATTTCTGTCATCTAATATGCATCCATTTTCAAATTTTGCCAGTTGTCCCAATAATGGCCTTTGTTTTTTTTCCCATCCAGAATCTCATTTAACATTTAGTTGAAAGGGCCTCTTAATCTCCTTTGATATGCAGAACAGCCACCAAGTGTGGAGCTATAGGAGAGTATATAATAAATGGCTTATTGATACTACATTAAGATACATGTAAAATGATAGTATCTGTTTGTAAACTTTATGGCCACCCTGTAGAACAGTTCCTCAGCCTTGGTCTTTCAAGACATTGTTTAACCTTTTTAAAATAAGGTTCTTAGTATCAGTGCAAATTTTACTTCAGAGATTTTTTTTTCTTTTGAGACAGAGTTTTGCTCTTGTCACCCAGGCTGGAGTGCAGTGGCACGATTTCAGCCCACTGCAACCTCCGCCTCCGAAGTTCAAGTGATTCTCCTACCTCAGCCTCCCAAGTAGCTGGGATTGCAGGCACCTGCCGCCACGTTAATTTTTGTATTTTTAGTAGAAGTGGGATTTCACCATGTTGGCGAGGCTGGTCTTGAACTCCTGACCTCAGGCGCTAATTTTTGTATTTTTAGTAGAGATGGGATTTCACTATGTTGGCGAGGCTGGTCTTGAACTCCTGACCTCAGGCGATCCGCCCACCTCGGCCCCCCAAAGTGCTGGGATTACAGGCGTGAGCCACCACGCCTGGCCAAGAGTGATATTTTTATAGGTTCTTTTTCACATACTTTATTTTTAAAATGTAGTTTACTTCTTAGCTTACTATTAAATAAGCTGTTAATAATAGTTTTAGACATCATTGGATGTAGATTTCCCATAATGTCAGCTGTTCTCAGACTGTAGTAGGTGCTGATGGAGGCACAGATTATTCAGAAATAACAGGTTGCCTAGTGTGTTGGAAGATCTGGATTCAACTTCTGGCTCTGTCTGCTGCTTCACTGGTTTGTATGACCTTTGGACAATGAATCCAACCTGAGTGGGTTTTGACTTCTGTAAAATAGAATTTGAAAAAAGTTTTCTCGGGGCAGGCGGGGTGGCTCACGCCTTAATCCCAGCACTTTGGGAGGCCGAGGCAGGTGGATCATGAGGTCAGGAGATCAAGACCATCCTGGCTAACACGATGAAACCCCGTCTCTACTGAAAATACAAAAAATTAGCTGGGCGTGGTGACGGGTGCCTGTAGTCGCAGCTACTTGGGAGGCTGAGGCTGGAGAATGGCGTGAACCTGGAAGGTGGAGCTTGCAGTGAGCCGGGATCGCGCCACTGCACTCCAGCCTGGGCGACAGAGCGAGACTCTGTCTCAAAAAAAATAAAAAAAATTTCTCATAGGTTTTGGTGAGAATTAAATGAGATAATACATATATAGTGATACTACATATATATTTATATATATACTTTGTATAAACTATTTGTGTTGTACAAACGACAGTGGCTACTTCTCTGTGGCATTGAGTCTCTGAGTATGTGAAAGTAGGAAGGAAAAAAAGGAAAAGTAGGTTAAAATATAATCTAGTATATTTAATAAGTTCCAGCTTTACTAGTGGGGAATTGCACTCCTCAAAAAAAGCCTAATTTAGGATTGCTTTCTGTTCCCACCCTCTAAACAACAAGAAAAAATAGCTGTCATTTTACTTTCCCGCCAACTTCCAAACACACACCTGCCTCTGCAGTGTAACAGAGAGCTATTTAAGTACCATTTTAATAAGATTTCTGAAATGCAGGGGACCAATAAGTGGATGATGGTAGTCCAGGGATTTGAAAAATTTAAAACCATGAAAGCATCAGTGGTAAATTAATTCTCTACTTAATATATTCTATAAGAGCAGTGTTTTTAGTTCATTTATAGCAAAGGCACATGAAAACATTGGGCCTATTTAGAAACTAATGAAAGTAGTTTCAGAAAAAAGCTAATGTATGCAGTATTCCTATTTAAATAATTATTTTACTGACAAATTAATGCTTATGCCACGGAACATTTAAAAATGGTATATATGCCCAGCGAGAAGTAAACAAATACATCTGAAAGTGTATTTTTAAATAATTCTTTTATTTTGTAATTAAGAAGTGTGACTTCTGCATTTGGGTTTGTGGTTACAAATTCATATTCGTTATAATTCATTCTTTAACAAATTAGTTGCATGATTATTATATAATAGTTTTTCCTGTTAATTTTTTTCTTAGTGTCAGGCTTATTGAGGTCTGATTGACATATAGTAAAATTTATCCTTCTTAGTATAATATTCTGAGTTTTGACATGTAAAACTACCACAGTCAAGATAGAAAACTTTTACAGTACTCCCAAAAGTTTCCTTTGTAACCATCTCATCTCCTCAAACCCAGATCCTAAAAACCACTGATAATTTGCCTTTTCTAGAATGGCCTGCAAATGGAACCATTCAGTTCTAGCTCTTTGAATCTGGTTTCTTTCACTTAGCATAATACATGTTAGCTTTGTTCATGTGTTTGTATCAATAGTTTTTTATTGCTGAGTAGTAGTCCATTGAATGGATTATTTCACAGTTTGTCCATTTAGCAATTGAAGGGCATTTGAGTTACTCCCAGTTTTGGGAGATTATGAATAAGGCTGCTGTAAACATCTGTATGAGTGCATATGTTCATTTTTCTGGGGTAACTACCTAGGCGTGGGATTGCTGGGTAGTATAGTGAGTATATGCTTGAAGTTAGAAGAAACTCCCAAACTTTTCCATAGTGGCCACGTCACTTTACCTTCCTGTCAATGTTGTATGAGAGTTCCAGTTGCTCTCAGGTCTCCCCTGCCCTTGTTACTGTCAGAATTTAGTGTCATTTGTTTTAATTTTAGCCATTCTAATAAGTAATGCTATCTCATTGTGATTTTAATTTGCATTTTCATAATAACTAACCTACTAGCTAAGTCGGTTTTTCAATTTCTAGAATCTCAGTATAGATAACACAGAATAAACTATCATTTAAGTTTGTTCCTGTCTCTTTGGAATGTGTAATGTATTAGGATTCTTTGAAAATAGTTCTTCAAATGTGGTAACTAAACTAGAAGATACATAAACGGTATCTAAAGGTATCTAAATGTCTTTAAATATAAGATATCTACAGCCATACTCTCGTGGATTAAAGGGTCAGTATACAAATCCTGGTCTATTTCCCTTCTTTGAGAATATTATGAATAATTGTTCATAGTAACTCACCTAGAGTTACATAGTAAAACATTTTGAAAGTTAATTGAAAATGATGTCTTATGGTATTTCCTCTCAACTTCATTAATGCTGCTTGGAAGTGAATTCGTGTATATGAGAAAAAGAGATAAAACAGTAAATGATTAAAATTTGAGGTTTACGTTTTGATTTCCTTCCATGATTCAGGTTTCAGACTCAATTATCTGACGTTTAGATACATAAGGACCAGCCAGTGTCAGTGCATCCTTGGGTGACCTTTCTACACATATCGAGGTTATTGGGCTGATAACCTCCAGCCCAGAGAAGGTGACGTCTACTTTAGAATCAGAAGGGAGTCTTTTTTCAGATATTTAACTGTCTTATTTTTACATCATGTTGTAACTAAAAAATACATTAGGTATTTAAAAAATCAATTGTAATTTCAAAGCATCAGTGTAATGATGTTTTTGATATCTTTTTCTTAATGGAACACTCAGGGTTATGAATAAAACACCAATAAAGTGCTAGCATTATTGATTGTAGATGAAGTTGTCTACTGGGTAAGTGCTTCCCAGCTTAATGTTCCTTAATGTAGTTCCTGGGTTCAGATCTAAGAATTTTATAACCTTTGAAATTAAAAATAACTTGAAAAAAGCAAATGATTCCTGTATCAATGTTAAAAGTCTTATGCAAGGTGGCAATGACTTCTGTTGCCAGATGGAATGCCCTTGTTATGGAGCATAGACTGAAAGGCAGCCCACCCATGTCAGAATCCTGACTTGACCATATACTAGCTGTATGACCTTGGGCTGTGTGACCTGTCTGTGCCTCTGGTTCCTTATCTGGAAAATGGGGATAATAACAGTATCTTTGGATTATTATAAGGATTATGTTAGTTAATACACATGAAGTGTTTAGAATAGCTTTTGGAAACGTAGCTATGATGATGACAATTACAGTCCCAGCTATTTAGTGTTTGTAGATTTTCTCCTTATGCTGAGCCAGATAAATAACAGCATTTTATAAAAGATTGAGAATGTGCCTTTTAAAAGGAAGCCAAATGGTTCTTTTTTTTTTTTTTTTTTTTTTTTTTTTTTTTTTTTTTGAGACCATAGTCTCACTCTGTCGCCCAGGCTGGAGTGCAGTGATGCACTCTCAGCTCACTGCAACCTTCACCTCCGAGGTTCAAGCAATTCTAGTGCCTCAGCCTCCTGAGTAGCTGGGATTACAGGCACCTACCACCATGCCCTGCTAATTGTTGTTATTTTTTTTTTTTTTTTTTTTTTTTTTTTTTTTTAAGTAGAGAAGGGTTTTCACCATGTTGGCCAGGCTGGTGATCCTAACCTCAAGTGATCCACCCACCTCTGCCTCCCAAAATGCTGGTATTACAGGTGTGAGCCACCACACCCAGCCAGAAGCCAAATAGGTCTGACTTACTCTCTACCATATTAGGAATTGATTTTAAGTTTATTGTGCTACTTTGCATCATTATTAGTAGTACTATAAAGAATTAAAGTATGAAGATCATCTAGAAGCAGATTTTATGCTTCCACATATACAAAATTATAGACTCACTATGCTAAGATAGGGAGTGTGTCCATAAATTTAATATTCTGGTTAGACAAATACCTTCTTTAAAAGGTGAATTTTACAGCACTTAGGGAGGCCAAGGTGGGCAGATCACTTGAGGCCAGAGTTCGAGACCAGCCCAGCCAACATGGTGAAACCCTGACTCTACTGAAAATACAAAAATTAGCTGGGTGTGGTGGTTCATGCCTATAGTCTCAGTTACTCGGGAGGCTGAAGCAGGAGAATTACTTGAACCTGGGAGGTGGAGGTTGCAGTGAGCCGAGATCGCACCACTGTACTCCAGCCTGGGCGACAGAGTGAGACTCTGTCAAAAAAATAAATAAATAAATAAGTAAACTTTGTTAGTGACTAAGAACTTACTCTAAGATGTGGCCAACTAATTGGTTACATATGACCTTGAGCAAGTTATTTTAACTTCTGATTATTTAATCTCGCTTAGCTTTAGTTTACTTGTTTTGGAAGGCTAATGTATTGACTAAATATGGTATTTAAAGGATTAACAATTCCTGATAATTAGTAGAATAACTATACTAAGAGCTCAATAAAATGTAATCTACAGTTATCCTTCAAATACCATGTAAACTTAAAATATAAATTTCAACTGTGGTTTTCAGTATTCTGATTGCTTTGTTTTCATTTTATTTATGTAGTATTTAACCGTAAACCCCTTCTTATTTAATCTCTTGCTGAAACCATTTTTAAAGATTTTCTTGCCTTTGTAAATTCCGTTTAATGGTTTTGAAGTGTCTGAATACATTCCTTGAAGTCACTGACTGGGTTTGAATACCAGCTTCACTACTTATAAGCTTTGTGAGCCTGTGCCACGTTATTTGACATCTTTGTGACTTAGTTTCCTTATAAGCAAAATAAGGGTAGTAATCTTACCACTTAGGGTTGTCGTAAGGATTAAATGCATACAGATGTGTAAAGCAATTAGAGCAGTTCTTGGCACATAGTAAGTAGTAGTTAGACTAATAATTGTTTTATTGAGGATCCTTTTGGAGTTTGGGCAGTAAATTTATTGAGGATCCTCAATGAGTTTGGGCAGTAAATTCCTTAAAGAACTTAAAATAGCAAAGAAAGCCCTTAGGTGAGATGAGACATTGATGTGTAAACATTCCTGCATAGAGATAGTTCTATACACTCATGCTCCATTTTTGGTAGGTTACAGAGGTATATAACATGAGACGTGTGGGAATATAAGGTACATGAACTGGACTGTAGTAGCAGCAACAAACGTTTAGGGAGAGCCAACTATTATATAGTGAGGCATAGTCCCGGCTCTCAATATGAGCAGCTTGCTAGTAACAAAGTGAAAAAAGGAAATTACCTTGAGTCAGTAATCTGATTGAGAAGTGCCAAATAAGTAGCCCTTGAATAAAGGAAGACAGAGATTTAGAGTCATGAGTAAGAACTGGCCTTATTTAAAGAGAGACAGGGTGTAAAGTTAGGAAGAAAGGCATTCCAGGTTGGGGATTGCATTGTTCATGGTGTATTATAGACTAGCTTAGATAAATAGAAGAAAAGCTTATAGAGAAGAAGGACATAGGTAACTGTGAAATGATATTCTGTTATTCCTTAACTTATCCACTTAATATTTATAAATGAGAGCCTATTGAATGCCAGAGACTATACTACAAACTGGGGTGAACAAAATTAACTCATTCCTTACCCTCACTCTATTTGCACTCATAAGGTAAAGACAGTCTTTATTATTATTATCATTATTATTATTATTATTTTTAAGACAGAGTCTTGCTTTGTTGCCCAGGTTAGAGTGCAGTGGCACGATCTAAGCTCACTGCAGCCTCCACCTCCAGGGTTCAAGCAATTCTTGTGCCTCTGCCTCCTGAGTAGCTGGGATTACAGGCACGCACCACCATGCCTGGCTAATTTTTTTGTATTTTTTTTTTTTTCAGTAGAGACGGGGTTTCACCATGTTGGCCAGTCTGATCTCCAACTCCTGACCTCAGGTGATCCGCCCTCCTCAGCCTCCCAAAGTGTTGGGATTACAGGCATGAGCCACTGCTCCCGACCTAAAGACAATCCTTAAATAGTAATTACTATTATATTTACTATATATGTTTATATAGTAAATATTATATATACTATATATATACTATATATATTTACTATATATATTTACTACTATAAATAGTAAATACTATTATTACTATAATGTAGTGAGTATTATGGTAATTGAAATAGTTATAGGATTCTGTACTGGGCAACTGGAACCTAGCATATAGGGTAGGGTTTGTGGAGGGAAATGACTTTTAAGCTGAGATCTGAGAGTAGGAATTAGCCAGGCAAAAAATGGGAGGAGATGTGGGTAAGGGATAGGATGACAGAACAACAGGCTGGGAAGAGGATGAGAATTCCCAGCATGGGAAGTGGAGCAAGGGAGGGTGGCCAGTTGAAGAACTGAAAGAAGTCTGGTGATGATGGGGGAGCAATCCTAGGGAACCAGTGGCTTGACATGAGGCTCAAGAAGAAATAATGCTAAAGTGCTTTCTGAACCAGGTGTAAAAGATTTAGCATTATCCCCAGAGCTGTGAGATGCCCATAAAAGACTTTAAATAGGGGGAGACATCAGATTTTTACAAATTGGAAATTCATCAGTTTCATATAAAATAACTTGCAGATAAGGTGTAAGCAATGATAATCCTCTTGGATTTCAAGAAATAATTTTTCCAGTATACATTGAAGTTTTATATTAGAATTTGTTAGTATTTTCTGAGATAAGCTTACAATGTGAAAGCCAATTAAATATTCTTACTAAATTGCTTTTCTTTTGAACTTTAGAATAGCTAGTGTCGTTGATCGCATTTAAAACACAAATGCAACTAATACTTCTCTAAGTCCAATACTAGCTGGTGAATTTTGCCCTGATGTTACTCTCTTAGAATTTGTCAGACCTTTTCATCGCATGGACTCCAAGCCCTGTCTTCTAGGAATGAAGCCAGGTTGAACCAAATTAGCAATAAGCCAGCCTTCAGGATTGGATAGAAAGTTACCCACCCTCTGGAAATGAATAATCGGCATACTTTCTGTTTGTGCATTCTGTAACTGCTTGCATGGCTTATGTGATCTGAAAAAACTTAACGGCTTTGAGTTAGTATGTCTTATAGTATCAGATAATAGATTGAAATTGATAGACATTATTTCAGATTCATAACTTCAAAAGGCTATTTGTAAACTTAGTTGATCTCTTTATTTTGAAGAGTGAATTCCCCAGTTTTCAACTAGCTATGTAGAAGAAATTGCAATTTGTCACTTTTGGTTAGAGGTTTAGTTTCTGTCTTAGTCTGCTTGGGCTGCCATAACAAATAACATATCCTGGGCGGCTTAAACAGTAAGCGCTTATTTCTCACAGTTCTGGAGGCTGCCAAATCTAAGATCAGGATGTCAGCATGGTTGGTTTCTAGTGAGGACCCTATTCCTGGTTTCCTCGCATGGGGGAGGGAAAGAAGGAGAGATAGGAAACCAGCTGTCCCCTGTCTCTTCTTCTAAGGATACCAGTTCCACCAGAAGCATTCCACCTCCATGACTTGATTTACCTCCCCAAGGCCCCATCTTCAGATACCATCATATTGGGGATTAGGATTTCAACATATGAATTTGGGGGGACACAAACATTTAGTCCATAGCAGTTTCTAAATGTTTCCCATAATTTGACACAGCCTCAGTTAGCCATTGGAGCCTTAATGTAAAATAATTTCCTTAACCTAAAGTGGAATGGGGTACTTTAATTGAAATATGTTTGCAGTTTGAATATGTAAACTTTGAAGTTTACAGCTTCTGCTAGCAGATTAAAAACTTTTTTTTAATATGACATATCAGACATTTTTGCAAACAGCACTTTGGACAGTTGCAATTTGCACATTTACTTATTAAATAACACTAATTGTCTAACAACATGGCTCACATTTTAGTTGCCACCATACTTTATCTTTTAACTTTATACATTAACTAAAATGTAACTGCATAAAGTACAAAACTTGCTGGCTAACTCTTCAGTCCACAAAGCACTATGTAAATAACAGAAGCTCATCACGATCAGTGACAAGTCATGTCACTTATTTCAAAGTCTATCTATGATTGGCCGCTGTGCATACAGTTCACACACAGAAGTGTTAGTGTTGCCTCTCTGTCCCCCATGAGAAACTCATGATGTTTTACAAAAATGGATAATTGAAAGAGTTGACCAACAGAGATAAAACTTCAATGAATTAACAAAAAGTGATCATGGAATACTAGAAGTGATAGTTGAATCAAATATAAATGGAGTTAAAGAAGAAATAACTCACCATGGAAATGTGGATGCTTTCACCATTTGAAAGACTATAGATACACAGCCAAAGGAATTTAGTGAAGGTAAACTTGCATACATGATACAAGTGGTATGATAAAAAGGATGACGATGTCCCAGAGGAAGTGACACTAGCAAAAACTTTGCATACTGAAGGAGCTGTCAGAGATATTTCATGATACTGAAAGAGCAAAGGACAAAATGTTTTAAGTTAATCCAGACTTAGGAAGGAGTGTGACAGCTTGCCAAGGCATAAAAGATACTTGCTCCACGTCATAAGTTATATGAGGAGAAGACAAGCACTATTTAAGCTATTCTTGTTAAGTTTTCACAAAGAAAAGTAACACTTCTCAATGTTTTTAATG
Source organism: Pongo abelii (assembly GCF_028885655.2). Lineage (NCBI taxonomy): Eukaryota > Metazoa > Chordata > Mammalia > Primates > Hominidae > Pongo > Pongo abelii. The sequence continues at coordinate 56,971,377 of NC_072000.2, read as the reverse complement.
TTTTAATTACAGTACACTAAATACTAGTTTTGCCATTTTTTCCATTTCCATATGTACATTTATAATCAACAGTAAGAGTTTTTAATGTTTAACATGAACTTTTGTCTTGGAATAATTATAATTTTTCAATTGATTATTGAGATTGCTTTACATGCTGCCTGTATATTACAAATATTTGTATATTACAAGTAGTAGTTTATAAATATTTATTGGTTCTGGTCTCTGCTTTTGAGACACAGGATAAATAAAATCAAAGACTCAATCTAGTGGGGAAATTAGTTACATAAATGAATTATATCATTCAGAGTGCTAAGGTATACTTTGCTGCTCTGACAGGTGGGTCAGTGAAGATTCAAAGGTGGTAATATTTGAGCTGGTACTGGTACATGATTTTGCCAGTTTGATAAAGGGGGAAAGGAAAAGGTGCCTATCAAGGAGATCTGAAACACCAGCTTGTCCCACAAACTAGGCCAGAACAAAAGCTGCATCTGGGTGTGGTAAGAGCCTACTAGAAAAAGGCAATGTGGGGCACAGATTTGTGGAACCTGTTAACGGGTTATAAGATACTTCAGTAACAGACTTGGAAAGTTTTGGGGTTTTTTTCTTTTCCTTTTTTTTTTTTCTGAGACGGAGTTTTGCTCTTGTTGCCCAGGCTGGAGTGCAATGGCGCGATCTCAGCTCATCGCAACCTCCACCTCCCGTGTTCAATCAATTCTCCTGCTTCAGCCTCCCAAGTAGCTGGGATTACAGGCATGTGCCACCATGCGCGGCTAATTTTGTATTTTTAGTAGAGACGGGGTTTCTCCATGTTGGTCAGGCTGGTCTTGAACTCCCAACCTCAGGTGATTCCCCCCCACCTCAGCCTCCCAAAGTGCTGGGATTAGAAGTGTGAGCCACCATGCCTGGCCCAGACTTGGAAAGTTTTTAAGTGGACAAATAAACTGATCAAGTTTGCATTTTAAGAGATAACTCTGGATAGTGTTGTAGAAAATGGTGTTATAGTAGTTCAGGGTAGAGATGTTGGGGACCTGAACTAAGGCAATGTAAAAGGAAAGGAAGGAACAAATTCACAGCTGCTTAAGGGATAGACTCCGTAATACTTGGATGGAAAGAAAAGCTGAGGGAGAGGAAAAAGTAAAATACAACTTGTAGAGATATATATTATCTAATTTCAAAGATGTAAGGATTAGATTACTATAATGACTGTTCTGTGATCTTGGTGTAGGCCTTTCCTTACTTTGCTAGATGGGGTGGGGCAGAAGTGTAGGGAGGAAATATTTGTATGCTTCATCGCCAGTGTTTTTTTTGTTCATTTGTTGTTTTACATTTTGTTGATGAATAACAACTCCATATAAGAGAATAAGATTCAGCAGAGTTCAAAAGTATATGTTGGGTATTCTTTTCCTGTTTTTCATGGTTGTGGAAACTCATATTATAAAAACTTCAGTTAGGTCCTGGATGATAGTGTTGTAGATTGCACTGTTGAGAATTCTTTTCCTCTAGAATACAGAGTAGTTCTAGAAGGGAGGGTTGTCCCTCTAGAAATAGATTAAGAGTAATTTCGGAATTCACTTCTGGTCTTTTAGAATAACCTAATTACCAATGAACAGTCTTAAGGAAGAGAGGAATGACTCAGAAGTTTTTCCAATTATTTTTGGATAGTAGAAGTCTTAATTTCTAGTATAAAACCAAAAGTGAGTACATTATTATTTTTCTTAATTGCTTCTTTGCATTCATAGCCGTTTGTGATCTTTGGTTGTTTCAAAATCTGTTTAATTTTGCATATTAGTATATGCATTCTTCAAGTAGTTATATGGCTGCTAACCATAACCTTTTTGAGTTTGTCTGTGGTTGCCATTATTAAATCAGTGAAAGACATGCATAATAAAAATATTCCTTTATTTAATAATCTCTTTGCCTCCTTGTGGATGTTCTGTCTATCTTCTTTCTCCTAAATACCTATTTCCTATAAGAGATGTGCAGGATAATCATTAGGATTTTACTGTGAAATGTAAATGAGTTCTAACATTAGTCATTTGTCCTCATATTCAACATACCCAGACTTGCTTTTCTTCTGCGTAACTTTATCTTGGCTAATGTCATGTTATTTAAGAGTGCCACCTCTGAAATCACACTCATCTAGAGTCAAATCCTAATTCCTACATATGCTAACTTTATGAACTTTGGCCAAGTTATGTAACTTCTCTGTCCTTTGGCTCCACCCCCCATTTTCTCATCTATAAAACAAAGAGATTATAATAGTATTTACCTTTTAACATTTTTTTCTTTTTCTTTTTTTTTTTTTTTTTTGAGACGGAGTCTTGCTCTGTCGCCTAGGCTGGAGTGCAGTGGCACAATCTGGGCTCACTGCAACCTCTGCCTCCCAGGTTCAGGTGATTCTCCTGCCTCAGCCTCTCGAGTAGCTGGGACTACAGGCGTGTGCTACCACACCCAGCTAATTTTTTGTATTTTTAGTAGAGACAGGGTTTCACCATGTTAGCCAGGATGGTCTCTATCACCTGACCTCGTGATCCGCCTGTTTCAGCCTCCCAGAGTTGCTGGGATTACAGGCGTGAGCCACCGCGCCCGCCCCTTTTAACATTTTTTGTGGGAATTAAATGAGAATGTATTAAGTGCTTGATACATACTAAATGTTCAGTAAACAAATCTTAGTGCTATTATTATCATCCATTTAATTATCAAACTAGGAACTTTCTAGCTTCCCCTCTTCACCTTCCAGCTGTCCTCTCTCATCTGAAATCAGTGTCCTTGAGACCCATGATTCTAGCTTAGACAACTCCCTCATATTTGCCTCCTTCTCTTCACCTTCTGCCTTATGTCAGGCTCTGCTCTCTAGAATATTGCGGTAAATTTTCTGCCAGACTCTAATTTGTGCTTCATAATCAAATCAAAATTATGTTAATAAAACAATCTGAGAGCCTCCATTGTCTACAGGATGGTTTCTCTTAGCACATTTGAACTCCCACTCTTTTAAGACCCAGGTAAAAAATGCCATGTTAACCTAATTAATCTTTCATGTTTAATGTTGGTTGCCTCTGTGACATTTCGTTCTTTTATCTTTTTAGCTCATTTTACTTGTCTGTGTCTCTCACTTGGACTGTAAGTGCCACTGGGATGGTAATTCTTATTAATTTTTATATTCCATTGCCCAACTTAGTGCCTGGCATATGATAGTTACTTGGAAAATATTTATTAATTAGTGCATTGATTATACACCTGAAGAGCCACACTCTTCATCCATTTGCCTCCTCTTTCCCTTTTTAAAGGTCTGAGTGACTGAAGAGATCAGAACAGGAGGGCACATCCTAAAAGCAGGATGCCCCATGATCCCCAACTTTAAAATTGAAAGAGAAGTTTGGGAGGAGAAAGACCTAAAGGAGTCGAGAGTAAGGACAGTGTGTGATTGAATACTGAGATTAATGTCTAGCGTCCTTTACATTTCAATCAATATTAGGGATAATATAAACATCGTTTTTACAAACTTAAGCATTAATTTTACTTGTAGGCCCTGTCTTTACACATTATTGGCAATAGAGTCTCAGTAGAAACATCAGAAGAGTTTCAGGCATTGGAAAGGAAAGCAAGTTAAAAACTCTTCTATTGTCATTGTTTAGTAGAGAAAAGAAACCCAGGCCTAAGACAACAACAAATTGTATCTGGGAAACTGGAAATAGGTTAATTCTTGGTATTCTGGGAAAGATGACTAGGGACTAGCCAGGTGCCCTACAATTTGATATTCCTCAGGAAGCCATTGTCTCCCTCATAACTTGCCAGCAGCATTCCCTTTCTTACCCCATCCAGCTCACTCTCTGCAGGTGCCATTGCTTGCAGTTTTTCTTACTTCTCAAGTTGAAACGTTCTGCAAAAGGCTTTATGATACAGATGGTAAGGTAGAGTGTTGCTAGTCGTATAGGTCAGGTTATTTTTAGTTGGGTAACTTATTGTATGATTTGGAACCTATCTATTTATGTAGTGTTTTTCTGTGATGAATCTGAATTCTCAGACTTACAAGTGGACTTTTGGAACATAAACACTTTGCACAATAGAGATTGTCTTGAGCAAAGAAATTCATTCTTTTTAGAAGATGTGAGAGAGAACAGGATGTCTGTTCAGTTTTATTTCCGTTTTCTAGGGGAATCTTTGCCACTCTTCTAGTTAGTATTGAAGTGTATTTTAACTGTGAAGTTGAAGATAAAATGGATTCTTCAGACATACAACTTGTATTAGTAAATTATAATTTTACTAATTATAAATTAGTAAAACTTGTATTTACTTTTATTGATGGTTTAAAAATAAGTTTCTTGTTGAGATTGTTTTGAGTAATGAGAGATCTTTAAAATTTTCAAAATGAGAATTAATTCATTTGTTAAATATTTCTTGCCTGCCCAGCACAGTGCTAGGTGCTGAAAATACAATGGTGATCAAAATAGACATTGCCTTTGTCTTCTTAGACAGTTTATAATCTATTAGGAAAGAAAGATAGCACCCTCCTCCCCCACCCACCAACAACAAACAAAATGAATATAAATTTTGATCAGTGATATCAAAGGATACTGAAATAGAACAGTATGGAGGGACATAGGACATTGGAGGGCTAGGGTAGCTAAAAAAGGCTTCTCTGAGAATATGGAATTAATGCTAAAATCTGGAAGATGAGAGAGAGTTAGACATTCCAGGAGTGGAGTAGCATGTACAAGGGCGCTGAGGCAGGAAAGAACTTAGTTATATGATTCTTAGAACTAAAAAAGGCCAGTGTGGCTGGAGCAAAGGAAGAACAGCACAGGATAAATTTGGAGGAGTAGATAGGCCGTATTGTTTGGGGCTTTGTAGACCTGATAAGGCATTTGGATTTTATTTAAGTGCAGTTAGAAGCAGTTGCAAAGGTTTTTCAGCAGGGGAATGGCATGAAAGTGCTGAATAGATGACTCTGGCTGTTGTATGCAAAGTGCTGAATGGAATGAAGGAGACCAGTTAGGAGGCTGTGGCAGTAGTCAGTGTAAGAGATGATGGCAGTCTGAAATAGGGTGGTGCCAGTGGAGACTGGAGTGGAGATTTTTGGAAGTGGATTTGACAGTTTGCTGATAAACGTAAGGAATGAGGGAAAGGGAAAATCAATGACTTTCAGATTCCTAGCTTGAGCAACTGGGTTGACGGTTGGTGCTAATTAGTATAATAAGAGTAGGGATAAGAAAAAAAATTGGGTTACGTTTTAGATAAATTGAGTTATCTGTGGGACATCAAAAAGAGATGTGAGTCAAGAAGAGATGTGAGATAGGCAGTAGGGTGTATAGGCTGGCGGTCTGAGTAGAAGGTTGGGCTGCTGACACCAGTGATGAAAATAAGTGTCTTTTAAAGCCATGAGAATGGATGAGACACCTGGAGAGCCAATGTAAGGAAAGAAGCACACAGTTCCTAGAAGATGGGAAGGGCAGCAGAGCGTAGGAGGTGGAATTAGCTTTAGATAGACAGGAAGAGACACTTTTTCATGTTAACACAAAGACAGGAGGCCCATCTGGGTACAAATTTAAGAAGGCTTATAGATGGGTTGGCATGAAGGCGAAAGAGTTTGAATCTGATGGCTTCTGTGTTTTCTGCAGTAGAATCCATGGTTGTCTACTGAGAAGGAGGAGGATTCTCAGAAGTGTGAGAAGTTCAAAATACAGTGGTAGACAGAAAAAAACATAGTAGGATTCCCCAAGGGTGTCTTGGGCAGTCTGCCTGGCTGTGAAATGAAAGAGGGAAAAGTCCTCTAAGTTTAATAGATGAGCAACTAAGTGGTATAGGTAAATGGTATGAGCAAGTAGCCTGAAAAGCAGGAGAAGGACGTTTTCTGGTCTGCTGAGTCTGCATGGCTTGCTTATAGTAGGTCAGAACCAGCTTCTTTAGTGGCTTTGTCACTAGCACACTGGGATTGTAGTGTTCTTTATCTCCAGTCAACTCTTGATTATGGTGATAGTTATATCTCATTTGGGGCTCAAGAGGGTCCTAAAACAAAAGGAAAACAGTACAGAGAATTACAGTATTAGCAGAATACAAAAATATATATTTATCAGAAATAAGTCACGTGCCCAGAAAAGTTATCTGTACTTATAAGTCACAATGACATGTTGCCTTAGCAAAGATTATCTAATGTAAACTTTTCTTCTAGTTTATGGACATGTGAGAATACTAAACAAATTTTGCATTTCTTTCCTGAATTAGTACTTTAAAAATATGCAACTAGAAATTTATCCTCCCTAAAAGTAATATTTTAACCTCATCTTCATTCCAAACTCTAAGTTGCTTGCTTACTTTTAAGATGTGGTTACTTAAGGTAAGAAAAAATAAGTTATTTGATCAACTTTCTTTTTTTTAAAAAGAATTACTTCATTTTTCTCTTTAGTCTGACAACATTATGGCATTAAATAAAGTCCAAGAGGTATTGGGCTGGTCCTTGTTTGGTCTCTGGTGGTTTAGATGAGGCAGAACTGAGTCTCCAGGAATCTGAATATCATCTCAAAAAGTTAGTAGCAGCCACTGTGCAAAGTTTGAAGGCCCAAGTTAAATCTGGGGCATGTCCATGGATGTGTGGTAAGGCATAGGCTCCAGCTCTCATGCAGAAACAACAGGAGTGGGATTTGATCAGCTTTCTATGCAACCTTGACCACCCAGAGTCAAGGGGTCCTCCCACCTCAGCCTCCAGGTAGCTAGGACCACAGGCACAGGCCATCATGCCTGGATTTTTTTTTTTTTTTTTTTTTTTTTTATAGAGATGAGGTTTTGCTATGTTGCCCAGGCTGGCCTTGAATGCTTGGGCTCAAGCCATCCACCCACCTCAAGCCTCCGAAAGTGTTGGGATTACAGGTGTGAGCCTGGCAAATAATTGCATCTTAGTAGCCTGTATCAAAACAGTCAAGTAGGAATTGGTAATCTTATTAGGAAAACATTAAATAGGATGTTTTCAATAATGTCTCCCTTCTCTGCGCTCATATTTTCTAGAGTGTAAGCGAGCTGGAATTGCATAAAGTGGGGCATAATATTTTCTCTAGCAAAAAGCTTTGAAATATGTATTTTTTTTCTTTTTTTTTGGTGACTCATGGAGTGGGAGAGCACTGTGATACCAAAAGCTGTTTGGTAGACTAAGCAGTATTTACTCAGCCTCTAATGATGAGAAACCCAAGGCTTCTGTTCCTTAGAATACACAGATGTTATACTTGTAAAGCAAGTGTACGACCACTTCCTGAATTTGAGGAGCATTCTGTTACAGTTGAGGGAGGATATTTTTGTTGATTCAGTCAGTGTTGTAGCAATTTGCAATGTTAATGATAGGAGTTGGAGTGTCTGTCAGATACTGTTATGTGCACGTGATACGGTGTGATGGGATCTGTTAAATAAGAGAGGGACACAGAAATAGTTCTTTCCAGAATGCTGGCAAAATGTTTTGAAGAATTAACATATTTTACTAAAATTTATTATAGAAGTTAGAATTTTGCTAGGTATAGTAAACTATAATCTAAGTAGTTCTTGACTTAAAAGAATTACTAAACAAGCCAAATTTATAAGTAAATCATAAAATCGCTTTTCTTCCCCAGAGAAGAAAAACAAGTGATGGCTTCATAATAGTACAACTTTTTACCCCCCAACCCCCACCCCCGAGCCTTTCTGAGAAAGCTTATATTTGTGATGGGTTACTTCTGAAAGTTTAAAATCAAAATTTAAAATATAAGATATACTGAATAAAAGTTGGCCTATACCTGGAGGATAACTGAAAATCATGACCTTGGAGAAATGGACTCTCAGAGCAAGTTTTTGAGCGTAGTCTATGCCTTGAATGGTTTTATAATGCAGATGAATGAATCTACTCCGGTGATGTTTGCTAACTTCTGGCCAAGTGCCAGGCTGATATTGTGTGTGTGTGTGTGTGGGTGTGTGTGTGCACGTGCGCATGTGTGCGCGCGGGTTGCATTCAGTCATCTAATGTTTGAAATACCAAGCCTGCCATTCTAGAAAGCAGAAATGTTTATTTAGAACATAGTCCAGAGTCTAGATTAGAACGTGTAAGGGAGTTCCTGTATGGAAAGTTTTCCAAAGCTTTAGTTTATGCAAATTCAGGGAATTTCAATAGTTATTTCTTTATGGATTTTGATGCCCCACAGAAAACTAAACCACTACTTTAGTGATCCAGTAGTATTTTCATTTGCTTGCCATTATTTATAAGTATTTGTAGATAACCATTTTCCTTTTAAAGTCATCATAATGTGTTCATGCTTCTACTCAGTCTTTAGCTAGAGGAAAACTGAAATGTATGTTGATGTCTGAAATCTGTTCTGCACATAGTGGGTTTTTCAAGTTACAGTTGCATAGTCTGTTATGATTTAACTTGCCACTTTAGAGACAAGCTGTGCTGTAATACACTAGATAACTAAGTGCTTTCAAGAGTTACTGCATCTGTGCCAGGCGCGGTGGCTCATGCCTGTAATCCCAGCACTTTGGGAGGCCAAGGCGGGTGGATCACTTGAGGTCAGGAATTCAAGACCAGCCTGGCCAACATAGTGAAACCCCACCTCTACTAAAAATACAAAAATTAGCTGGACTGGGTGTGGTGCTGCCTGTCTGTAGTCCCAGCTACTCCAGAGGCTGAGGCAGGAGAATCACTTGAACCCGGGAAGTGGAGGTTGCAATGAGTTGAGATCACACTACTGCTCTCCAGCCTGGGCAACAGAGCAAGACTCCATCTCAAACGAAAAAAGAGTTACTGCATCGAGATAAACTACTTCACACACACATCTATATACACAATTTGTGCAGTTAAGTGCTTTTTTTTTTTTTTTTTTTTTTGAGACAGAGTCTTGCTATGTTGCCCAGGCTGGAGTGCAATGGCACAATCTTGGTTCACTGCAACCTCTGCCTCCTGGGTGCAAGCCATTCTCCATTCTCCTGCCTCAGCCTTCCCAAGTAGCTGGGATTGCAGGTGTGCACCAACAGGCCCAGCTAATTTTTGTATTTGTAGTAGAGATGGGGTTTCACCATATTGGCCAGGCTGGTCTCAAACTCCAACTTCTGACCTCAAGTGATTTGCCCACCTTGGCCTCCCAACATACTGGGATTACAGGTGTGAGCCACCACTCCTGGCCTTTAAGTGCTTTTTGACGTGCAGTTAGTTTTTATGCTTGCCTGGGCAAATGCTTCTCAGTTGGTGTACCATCATTTTTCTCAGGATTTTCATCAGTGTGTACAATTTGTTTTTGCTACTAATGAATAGAATAGGTATGTTCTTGTGATATTCTGAGTAGAGCCAATTGTGTGACTTGATATGGAGATCCTGTTAGTTTCAAAATAAGATAGGTAGTGTGATATAAAGCCAGCACCAAAGAAAGAGCTAATTCTCTGGAAGTTGGGAAAACATTGCTTTGCCTGTTTGAGGGGACTCAGGTCTTTAGAAAGTTTTGAAGTGATACTCTGCTGAAGGGCAAATTAGTGAATGATAATTATGAATAATTATAAATGATCTGAAATACGAAATCATTTCAGCCACTTTTAAAATAATGCTGTAATAGCTTTCCCTTTTTAAAAACGAAGCTAGAAATACTCCTTGGGTCTGCCATTTCCTTTCTATCTATCTACCAGCTATTATTCTGTGTATCTACCAGCTATTATTCTATCTATTGATCGCTATTCTCCTTGCTGCAGTAAAATATCCAGGAAAAGTTTTCTGTATTTCTTATTTGTACTTCCTTACCTCCCAACCATTATAACTAAAAGGGTTGTCATTTCTACTCTCACATTAACTTCTTGCACACTCTCTTGCAAGAGTGAACTCTTGCATACCCCCATCACCACATTTCTTCAAAATTATCAGTCATGATTTTGAAACAAATGACTCCTGTTTAAAACCATTTCCTAGACCCACAGAGATTCTGATATATTTGGTTTGAGAGACGTCACCAAGATGGCGGAGTATCTGCCCATAAAAAAATACAGACAGCTGTTCACAAACCAAAATAGCCCTAGTTTAGGGTGGGGCCAGGCATCAGTAGTTTTTAAAAGCTGCTCAGATGATTCTAATGCCAATCAGGCAGAAAACTACTGTGCTAGGGCCTTATCTCATACATAGTAACAGCTAAACCATGCACTGTGACCTACAAGGCTCCTGCCTGGCTCTCTGATGCCACCTCCTACTAATCTCCGTTTCCTCTCCTCTAGCCACCTTGGTCTCCCTCAGTGGTGCTGGAACTTTGTTTTGTTCATCATCATATCTCTAGCACTAGAACAGTGCCTTCTTGCACACAGTACATGTTCAACAGGTATTTGTTGAATTCACGAATTCAACACGTCTGATGTTCTTATTCTGTAGTAGTGATTACCCTGCAAGCAATGCTGACTAGGTTGGTAGTGTGTTGAGTCTTCAGGAATGCTACTGAAAAGCCCAGTATTTGAACATAAGTCACAAGCCCCCACAGTCAGCTTATCCATCTTCTAACACTGTCTTCTACTTTGCTGTCAGAACACCTACTTTTCTGTTTTTATCTTTTGCCATGAGTGGTATTGATACTTCTGATTTTTTTCTGGTCTCCTATTTTTGCTTTTATTTTGTGTAATTTTTTTTCTGTGTTGTTGCTCATCCACTGGTTTCTCTGAGTAAAAAAGACTAGTTTTACCAGCATTGCCAGTCAGTAAGAGAGCTTATTTTTTTTCTGTGGGTAAACAGACCACTCATAGGATATCCAGTACATAATCTTTGGATCCTATCCCCTTCTCTTGCTGGGTGCAGGTTGATAGCTCCTTTGTTGAGAAACTGAGGTGGAATTCATGGGGGAGGGTCAGGTTTTAAAGGGAAGAATGAGTATCAGGGGAGATATATGTTTCTGAGGTCACAGTTGGAAGCCTAATTGATGGAAAATTGAGATTTTATTGTACCATTATCTAAGTGCAAGATAACGCTGCTTACAGCAGGGGCCTGCAAAGTTTTCTTTTCTTTTCTTTCTTTTTTCTTAAGTATAGATAGTAGGTATTTTGGGCTTTTGGGCTTTGTGGGTCACCATGCAGTCTGTGTCTAATGTTGTGGTGCAGAAGTAGTCATAGACAATGTGTGAACAGAGTAGTGTGGCTGTGTTTCATAAAACTGTTTATGGGCATTGAAATTTGAACTTTATGTAAAATTATGTAAAATACTGTTCTTTGGATTCCCCCCCCCGCCCCCTCCCCACCAGTTAAAAATACAGTCAGGAGCCATGTAACAGTGTTTCAGTCAACTACAGCAGACTATTTATACAACCGTGGTCCCATAAGATTAATAATACCTTATTTTTACTATACCTTTTCTATGCTTAGCTACACAAATATTTATCACGGTGTTACAGTTGCCTACAGCATTCAGTACAGTAACATATGTACAGGTTTGTATCCTAGGATCAAGAGGTCATACCATATAGCCTAGGTGTGTAGTAGGCTATACTGTCTAGGTTTGTGAATACGCTCGTTGATGTTCACACAACAGTGAACTTGCCTAACATCGCATTTCTCAGATCTTATCCCGCTTGTTAAGTGACTCATGACTGTACAAAAACTGTTCTTAGCTAGCAAGCCATAAAAAGGCAGAAGGCAGGATTTGGTCCTTGGGCCATTCATAGTTTGCTAACCTCCAGCTTCACATTTATGTAGTTTTGACTTGGAAAGTCGAGTTCTTGACAGTAGTCCTTTTCATACCTCACATTATAAAAACTCTTTAGATTTTGTGGTTGGTGGCACATTACCTCTTTATTAGTGTCCATATGTAAATTTTGTACCCAAAAGCTCCTTATCACATTGGTGTCTTTGCCCTCTATGTTTTAGCACCTACTCCTGGGCCACATTGTTTCAGCCTGTCTTTTATTATGTCTTTGCAGCATTGCTTCTGCCCTGCTTCTACAATAAAACAGCTGTTTTTTTTTTTTTTAATTTAATAAACATTCCTTTCAGGCTGTAACAGGTGCTATGGAGGCCCCCCTCTTTCACTGCAGTTCACCTGCACTCCTGGTGGGCAGATCCCCAGCATGCTGACAAGCTTTTTTCCTTAGGTGCAGGGATCTCTGAGCTTGCTCTGCCTGAGTGCAGGGCAGCCAGCCCCATGCTGGCAGCCAAGAAGTGTTAAGAGTTTTTAGTGTAATGGCTCCAGGAGTAACCCTTAACAAGGAAGTGGAGAGATACCTCATCTTTCTTCTCTGTGGGAGAGTTCTGAGGCATGCCCTGAAGGACTGAACTGCAGGTGCTCACAGCAGTGAGGAACCTCCAGTTGGCTTTTCTCCCCATCTCACTTTCACTGACCCCCTCAAGTGTGCTTCCTGGGATTTCCTTCCCACAAATAAGCTGCTTGCACCCAAGTTCTTAGGTCAGGGATGCCTTCTGGAGGAACCCAAGTGACATGTGCTGGTGGACTCATAGTGCTCTTACAGCTCTTTTTCTCCTTTCCTCCCCATGGGGAGTATATGACGGAGCTTCCTTAGTGGGTGACATTGACACTAGATGTGAGAAAGAAAGTATTACAGGTTGAATATTCCTTATCTGAAAGCTTGAGACCAGAGTGCTTCTGATCTTGAATTTTGAAATATTTGTATTGTACTTACCAGTTGAGCATTCCTAATCCAAAAATCTGAAATCTGAAATCTGAAATGTTCCAAAGTCTAAAACTTTTTTTTTTTTTCCCCCCAGTTTCTGAGCATTTTGGATTTCAGAGTTTCACATTAGGGAGGCTCAGCCTATATATACTGCCTACTGATCATTCAGTTCAGCTCAACAGTAACTCTACTTGGTTACCAGCATTCTTTGCAGGTTATCTTTTTCTGCCGTTAGTTTTCTGTTCCTGGAAAGAAAAGTAATATGTGATCAGTTATCTAACCTTGGTTGTCTTCTCTAAGGTAGATCAGAATTTTCTGTTTCCAAAAGTTAGTTGGCAAATTCTGTGCTAGAAAGTAGGGTGTAGGGTACTACATACAATTAAGTATCACTATTAAGCAAGTAGTTATAAAATAGCAGTTACATGCATTCTTTTGCCAAACTTCAAATAACATGATTGGCAGGACTTTGCCAAAGCCACAGATGTTGAAATTTCAAAATGGTAATACGATCACAAGTAGCTGTAGCCGTAATTCTCCCATTAAAGTACTTACTGATTAAAATAGGTTTTTAATGTCTGGGGAATTGAAAGTCTTTTTCTACCTGTGGCATGTTTCTTCTATAATGAGAACTTCAGTCATATCAAGTAAATTTCACCATTGTAGAAGGTGTTTCAGCCATATAATCAATGTGGAAATCTGATTTTTTATTTAGGGATAGACTAGTTATGTGTGTGTGTGTTTCAAGTTCTAGATTAATACATACCTTTAAATGTCTTAAAGTTGATAAACTCTTTTAAGGTATGACTATATTAAAATGAGCTTTATCTCAGAAGCATGATAGGTTTAATTTTTATTTGCAAAAAATTATTCACTTTTTTTTTTTTTTTTTTTTCTTGAGGTAGGATCTCACTCTGTCACCCAGGCTGGAGTACGGTGGTGCAATCACAGCTCACTGCAGCCTTGATCTACCTCCCAGGTTCAGGCAATCTTCCCACCTCAGCCACCTGAGTAGCAGGGACTACAGGCACATGTACCATGCCGAGCTAATTTTTTGTAGAGATGGGGTTTCACCACATTGTCCAGGCTGGTCTTGAATTCCTGGGCTCAAGCGATCTGCCCGCCTCAGCCTCCCAAAGTTCTGGGATTATAGGCATGAGCCACTGTGCCAAGCATTCACATGTTTTTCCTTCCCCTGGAAGTTGTTGTTTTCCTTGAGACAGAGTCTCACTCCCTTGCCCAGGCTGGAATGTAGTTTCATATCACAGCTCACTGCAACCTTGACCTTCTGGGCTCAAGTGATCCTCCTACCTCAGCATCCTGAGTAGCTGGGACTACAGGCACATGCCACCATGCCTGACTAATTTAAAAAAAAATTTGTAGAGATGGGACTTCACCATGTTGCCTTGGCTGGTCTCGAGCTCATGGGCTCAAGCGATCCTCCAGCCTCAGCCTCCCAAAGTTCTGGGATTACAGGCATGAGCTACCACGCTGGGCCTGTTCTTTTTGTGTGTGTTTTGTTTTGTTTTTGTTTTGTTTTTTGAAACATCACTTTCCCTTTTTTTTGGCACTTAGTAAGTTTAACATACAGTTGATCCCAAAAGTCTTTACTTTGATTGCAGCTTTAAAAAGCAACTTCCTATCCTAGTCATAAGTAAATAAATAACTAGTTGAAGTTGGATTTTACTGCTACAAGTTTATTGTTACGACCTGCCTTATCTGGGGGTAGCTAAATCTTGTGTAAATTACATTCTTTTCTTTATTTGGTTTCATTTAGTTGCATAAGGCTGTTAAATAGTTGAACAGATATTAATGTTTCCTGTTATACTTGTACAAAAACATGCTCAGAGAAAAATGTTGGGCAGCGTGACTTTAGATCCATTTTCGGGGATCTATTTGGGAGAGCACATGTGGCCAGAATGTAGTTTTTTATTTTTTATTTTTAGAGCTTTCTCTTAAGTTATAGTGTTTCTCATGGGTGTTTTCCCTGTTCCTCCTCTTCACCTAGGATATTGGTCTCTGTTCACTTTGGTTCCCCATCTTTTCGCCACCCCTTATTCATCTTGACACATTTCTGCAACTTCATAAACCACAGTCTGTTCAGTTTCTCATCAGAATGTTATTGTCCATTCCTATAGGATGAGTTCCAAGCCCACCAACTCCTTGTCTTTATTAATGCTTCCTATTCTAGCCCTCAGGATTCTGTTTTCTGAGAACAAGAGGGTACTTTCTCTGTCATCCATGTGTCCCATTTTGTAGTTGACTCAAACATTCATAGTTGCCCTATATATTCTGCCTCAGCTGCCTTGTGTACTGGCTTTTCAGGACAGAGCGTGTTTTCTCAGTTGTTAATGTTTCTTTTGTACCTGTCACATAACAGTAACTTAGTAGTTAATTAATTATTGCTGTTAAATACCCAATTATCTAGTTTTCTGCTTTTAATTTCTCAAAATCACCTTGGTGATTTTTAAGTGATTTGTTTATTGTTTGTTTTTTATAGATGTAAAAAAAGATTGGTCTGACCATGCTCTCTGGTGGGAAAAGAAGAGAACTTGGCTTCTGAAGACACATTGGACCTTAGATAAGTATGGTATTCAGGCAGATGCTAAGCTTCAGTTCACCCCTCAGCACAAACTGCTCCGCCTGCAGCTTCCCAACATGAAGTATGTGAAGGTGAAAGTGAATTTCTCTGATAGAGTCTTCAAAGCTGTTTCTGACATCTGTAAGACTTTTAGTAAGTATTACATAAATTCTTCTTAAAATACGAGTTATGTGATGTACATATGACCAATGACTGACATAGCTTATCCCAAGGGATGGGGCGTGGGCTGAACTATCTATGTATATATGTATGTGTGTGAAATTTCTACTTTATTAAAGTTTTTATATTAAGATAAATGCTGGGTTAAGGTGGAACAGGAAGAACCTAGTAGAGATTCTTTCCTTACTAGAATTGTATCTGATATTTGTTATTTAATACTTTATTTTTATGGAGAGGGTAAAGGAACAGGCACTATTTTCAGGGGAACATACGTGGCTTTGCAATGTTTCCTTCACATAAGTCACTATTTGATTTTAGTGATTCAGACAGATTGTGTCACTTCCTCCATTGAAGGCCTGACACAGCTCCTAAGGAAATGACTATGAGTGTTGTCTTCCTTCACCAGTCTACAATTTGAACATCCCTGTAGTATTTCTATTTATGCATTCTGAAATGAGATGTGGGTTACTTTGGCTGACCCAGTTATGTCATATGACAGGAAGTATTCAACCATCTGAGAAAATGTGAACTGCTGTCACTACCACTAGTGCAGAACTCTGCTGTGTTTTTTCCTATTTGAGAAATTCTTGGTTAAAGATACATTTAGTGACTTCTCATATTTTAATTCCAAATAAAGAACTACAGTTTTTTATTCATGTTAAATTTTTAAATTATACTAGTAATTTATAAATACACTCTGTTGTAAGAGAATCAGTGAATATAGACATACATAGAAAACTCCCCCTTCCCGTAAGTAATCATTCTTGACAGTTTGGTGATTTTCTATGCATTTATTTATCCATACATATCGGATTTTTTTTTAATAAATAGGAGCATTTTATATGTATTTTTTAAACTTAGTAATGTGTTAGAGATCTTTCTATGTGTTATACATTCTTTTAAGCTGTAATTCAGAGTATAGATGTACTATTAATTTACATCCAATTACTTCTTGGCCTTTTTGACTAAGATCAAGTATAATTTATAACCACATTTCCCTGTTAATGATCAGTTAGGTTGCTTCACTCTTAGAGCAAATGCTGCAACATTTTCAAATGTTTTAAATATTGCTGAAAACATTTGAAAATATTTTGGTTGGGCTAGCGCCAGAGTACCCAATCTTCCTTGCTGGTGTCAGCACCCACACTCACTGCTAGAGCCTGTGGGCAAATGCTGCTCCTGTACAATGTCTCAAGCACTGGCCTGTGGACAGTATGGAGGTGCTGGGACTACCTACCTCTTAACCCAGAGCCCTGCCTGCTGCTTATGCTTGTAGGCTTGGAGCTTGGAGGAGTCTGAATCCTCACCCATTTCTTGCATTTAGTTTGGCCTGTGGCTTCCCTTAAACCAATACCAACTTTTTTCTGTCTTCAAGAATCATTCATTATTTACCCTCTTACTGTAGTTTCCTGTCTCCTAGCAATGTTATGGATGTTCATCTTCCCTCCCCGCCTACAATTTTTAAATATCTTTTGCTGTCATTTCAGGGGATTTGGGATGTAGGAGGGGAGATACAGGTAGATTCACATTGCCTTTTTGATCTAATGCCCTTGAAATTTTTTTTTATATGAAACAGGTTTTTTATTATTATTATTAAAATAGAGAAAAGTACAAAGAATACCAAATTCCCATTATCTAGAATTAATAATTGTTGATATTTTGTCATTTTGTCAAATGACAAATATGACTTGAAGTCAAAGTAATACTGGTAAAATTCTTGAGTCTCATTATCCTAACTTCCCTTTACAAAGCAACTACTATCACAAGTTCAGTGTGTATACAGTACTGTAAAATACACAGACACAGACACACAAACACACACACACACACACACACGTATCTCTGTGTGTATATATCCACAAACTGTATATGTTATTGCCATTACCACGTAGGTATTTTCTTACTAAGTTTTGTACGTGTGTGCAAGAATTTCTCTCGAGTATCCACCTAGAAGTAGAAGTAAAATTGCTGTGTTTTAAATATGTACATAATTCATTTCAGAGTACTGTCAAATTGTCTCCCATTTGGTTATACCAGTTTATATTCCAACTAGCAATGTGTGAAAACCCGTTGCCACAAATCCTCACTAACACTTGATTATGGTTTGTTTTGTTGTTTTTGTTTCCAAGAGAAAAAGACAGTATTTCGTTTTAGTTTACAAAGCTAAATATGTTTTTAAATCATTATTGGACATCTAAGTTCCTTTTTTTAATTGTTTATATCATTTGTCCATTTTTGAGAAATTAATAAACTGTAGTTTTTACAGGAGTTGTAGGTTCACAGCAAAGTTGAGCAAAAGTACAGAGAATTCCCACATACCCTCTATCCTCACACATGTACAACCTTCCCTACTCTCAAAGTCTGTACCAGAGTGGTACATTTATTGTAACTGGTGAACCTACCTTGACATACCATTATCACTCAGTGACGTTAGGGTTCGCTTCTGGTGGTGTACATGCTGTGGGCTTGGAAAATATATACTCATGTGTATCTACTATTGTGGTATTGTACAGAATAGTTTGACTGTCCTAAAAATCTTCTGTGCTCTGCCTATTCATCCCTCTCTCCTCATCACCACCACTCATCCTTTTACCTAGTTTTGCCCTTTCCAGAATATCATATGTTTGGACTCATACAGTATGTAGCCTTTTCATACTGGTTTCTTTCACTTCATAATAGGCATTTAAGTTTCCTCCATGTTTTTTTGTGGCTTG
This sequence comes from Pongo abelii, assembly GCF_028885655.2. Lineage (NCBI taxonomy): Eukaryota > Metazoa > Chordata > Mammalia > Primates > Hominidae > Pongo > Pongo abelii. Next base: position 56,953,312 of record NC_072000.2, on the reverse strand, counting down.
ATAGCTTATTTCTTTTTTTTCTTTTCTTCTTCTTCTTTTTTTTTTTTTTGAGACGAGTCTCGCTCTGTTGCCCAGGCTGGAATGCAGTGGCATGATCTTGGCTCACTGCAACCTCCACTTCCCGGGTTCAAGCAATTCTTCTGCCTCAGCCTCCCAAGTAGCTGGGATTATAGGCACCTGCCACCAAACTGGGCTAATTTTTGTATTTTTAGTATAGATGGGGTTTCATCATGTTGGCCAGGCTGGTCTCGAACTCCTGACCTCAGGCGATCCACCCACCTCCGCCTCCCAAAGTGCTGGGATTACAGGCGTGAACCACCAAGCCCGGCCAGCTCATTTCTTTTTAGTGCTAAATAATATTCCATCGTCTGGATGTGTCACAGCTTGTTTATCCACTCACCAAACGATATTTTGGTTGCTTCATTTTGAATAAAGCTGCTGTAAACATCTGTATGCAGGCTTTCAAGTGGACATACATCTGTTTGTCCATTCTTCTTTTGTTTTATCGTTCACCATTGATTTGTAGTTCTTTATAAATTCTAATATGTGCTGCAAATAATTTCTCCTAGTCTGTTATAAACCTTTGTTCATGATTGATTTTATTTACTTTTTATTTTTGTCTTTTTTGGTCATGTAGAAGTTAACATTGGTTTGTGTTTTTGGGGTATTGTTTAAAAAAGCTATTCCTATTTTGAATTACAGGTATCATCTATATTTTCTGCTAGTACTCTTAGAGTTTTGTTTTTCATGTTTACTGCTTTTATCTACTTACAATTTACTTTTGTGTGTTTTGTGAAATAGAGATGTAGTATAGCATATTTTAGGAGAAAATGCTAGCCAACACTGTTTATTGAATTGTCTGTTATTTCTCCACATAAGCATAATGTCAGCTCTGTTATAAACCAAAATTCCATGTTGTGTGGATCTGTTTTTGTATGCTCTCTTCTTTTCCATTGATCCATTTATATGTCCTTACATGGATAGTACACTGTTTGAATGTCTATAGCCTCATAATAAATCTCTGTATCTGATAGAGCAAGTACCTCTTCTTTGCTGTTTTTCAGAATTGCGTGAGTTGATTTTGGAATTGTATGTTTCTATATGAAATTTGAAACAGTTTGTTAATTTCTAGGGGAAATTCCATAGTAATTGATTGGAAATGCATGCATTAATGTTATGTAGATCTTACCATTCATGAATAACATCTGTCTCCTTTTGTTGAAGTAATCTTTTTTGCCCTTAAATCACATTTTGTCTAGAAAGATATTGTGCTTTTTAAAAAAAGGTTTCTTCCAGGGGCTTTATACTTTTTCTAATTGGATACTGCTATTAGGAATGCTGTTTATTTTTTTCTTATAATCTAATATCTGATACCTTACTGAACTCTTTGATAAATTCTGATAATTTATTGATTCTCTTGGATTTTCTTATTTTTTTAATTTTTATTTATTTTTTGTTATGTATTTATTTTGAGACAGAGTCTCCCTCTGTCACCCAGTCTGGAGTGCAATGGTGGTATCTCGGCTCGCTACAACCTCCACCTCCTGTATTCAAGTACTTCTTCTGCCTCAGCCTCCCAAGCAGCTGGGACTACAGTTGCGCACCACCATACTTGGCTAATTTTTGTATTTTTAGTAGAGATGGGGTTTTGCCATGTTGGCCAGGCTGGTCTGGAACTCTTGACCTCAGGGGATCCTCCTGCCTCGGCCTCCCAAAGTTCTGGGATTGCAGGCATGAGCCACCACGCCCAGCCTCCTCTTGGATTTTCTATGTAAGCAATCATGTCTCTTCTAAATAATAACTTTTCTCTCTTCCTTTCCCATTTTTATACATCTTATTTCTTATGGTATTGGATTAAACCTCTAGTACAGTATTGCATAATAGCAGTAATGATGACTATTGTGTTGTTCCTGACTTAAATGGAAATGCTTTTAACATTTGACATTCAGTTTAATATTTGTTGTTGTTTTGGGGGGAGATCTTTTCCTGTTTTGTTTTGTTTTTTTGCTTTTTGAGATAGTATCTTGCTCTGTTGCCCAGGCTGGAGTGCAGTGGTGTGAACACAGCTCGTTGCATCCTTGATGCAAATATCTTATGACATTTCCAAAATGTGAGACAAAGCCCACCTCCCTCCTACAGCAACCATAAAGTCCAGATAGTTGTTTCCCAACCCTCCTCATAGATAGAGTGCAGGCAGTTGGCCAAGTCTAGGTTACATGCACATCAGAAAATGTCTCCTAGAACTTTGAATCAGAAACTCATGACTCAAGCCAGGATAACAAATACCTCATTCTAGTGGCATAAGTGGCAGCAACATCCAGCTTCTAAGGACAGAGAAGCCATATCCAGTGAGAGCGCTCATCCATGCGTTGAGTATATTGGCCCATTTACTCCCGGGGGATCTCATAGTGTTAGAATTTTGCATTTGCAATGTTTGAAATTTAGATTACAAAAAGATACTATATAGTAAGCATATCTACATTATCCCATTTATGTTTAAATATCCACCTAGAGATATACTCAGAGGTATTTCACTAGAATGTTGACAGAGGTTATCTCAGGGTGCTGTTTCAAGTATGTGCTTTTTATCCCCAATTGTGTTCTTACACTTTTGCAATCGTTTGTTGTTGCTGTTTTTAACAATTTAATATGTAATATTTGTATAAACAAGAAAAGAAAGCTATCTTTCATTCAAGGATCAAAATCACTTTTAGCTTTTTATGTTTTTATCTCTAGAATATAAACTTCTAAAGTCAGAAACATGCCTTTCCGTCTTTGTATTCTCAGCATAGGGCATAACCTTAGAGAACATTAATTGAATGAATAAGAGGAAAAAATGATGGAATAAAGAAATAAGGATCAGTTAATCCTGTCACTGGGATCGAATGGAAAGTAATGATCTATGGCCAGGCATGATGGCTCACACCTGTAATCCCAGCACTTTGGGAGGCCAAGGCAGGCAGATCACTTGAGGCCAGGAGTTCAAGACCAGCTTGGCCAACATGGTGAAACACTATCTTTACTAAAAATACAAAAAGTAGCCGGGCATGGTGGCACACACCTGTGGTCCCAGCTACTTGAGAGGCTGAGGCAGGAGAATCGCTTGAACCGGGAGGTGGAGGTTGCAGTGAGCCATGATGACACCACTGCTTTCCAGCCTGGGCAACAGAGTGAGACTCTGTCTCAAAAAAAAAAAAAAAAAAAGGTAGTGATCTGTTACAGGATGTTCAGGGAATTTCTGCTTCACTGGGTAGTTACATTATATTTCCTCTAAACAGTCTTAACAGCTGTTAAGGGTCTGTGAACTGTCAGTATTAATGAGTAGAAATGTATATAATATTTTGATAAATTATAAGACTAAAGTCTTTCCTGCAGAAAAGAGAGGGTCTTAATGAGTGGTAATTTTATTTGTAGATATATTAGAGAATACTCCAAGAACTAAGGCACTTGATTATGAAATTGTCTGAAACGAAAGTGATTGTGCTTTATAGACTAGTCGTGTTTACATGAAGGAGCAGATACCAAGGGCACAGATTTCAGAAATCTAGGAGGTACATAAAATTTAGATGATCACAGTATTTGGTGAGAGTCCAAGTACTTGACCTGTGTGAACAGATAGATGTCTTCTCATGCTGGCAGCACAACAGGGAAGGGGGGTATCTGATAGCAGGCTCTGTGCTGCAGTCTACTTAACATCATGAAGAATTGGGGGTAGGGTGGGGGTCAGTAACACAGAGCAGGGTTCCTAAGATGGGGTCTCCATTTGGAGGAAACCAGGAGAAAAACTAGGGTGTAAAGATCCAGTCAAACAGTTACACAGTTGAGGTTTGGCTACAAAAGTAAATAAGAAAACAGCTAATTGGTCTTAAATAATAATGTAATATATATTTAATAAATGCATATTTAATACATATGTTATTGCTATAAAATATTCCTTGGAAGTCTATAAAATTTTCATATGTGTGTTAGAAAAGAGGGAAGGGTATTTGATTTGCCAAGTGATTAAACTGTGTTGGCAAACTCTGGCCCGCAGCCTGCTTTTCTTTTTTTTTTTTTTTGAGATGGAGTCTCACTCTGTCACCCAGGTTGGAGCGCAGTGGTGCGATCTTGGCTCACTGCAAGCTCTGCCTCCTGAGTTCACACCATTCTCCTGCCTCAGCCTCCGTACTAGCTGGGACTACAGGCGCTTGCCACCACGCCCGGCTAATTTTTTGTTTATTTAGTAGAGACGGGGTTTCACCATGTTAGCCAGGGATAGTATCAATCTCCTGACCTTGTGATCCGCCCGCCTCAGCCTCCCAAAGTGCTGGGATTACAGGCGTGAGCCACTGCGCCCAGCCCGCAGCCTGCTTTTGTGTAGCTCAAGAACTAATTATAATTAGGCTCTTACTTTTTTTAATGGTTAAGAAAAGTTAAAATAATATTTTATGCTTTGAAAATTATAAAAATTCGAATTCCCATGTTCATAAATAAAGTTGTATTGGAATACAGCTACATTCATTGGCTTAGGTATTGTCTGTGGTTGCTTTTGCATTATAGCAGCAATGTTGAGTAGAGCTGCATACCCTAAAATATTTAACTATCTTTACAGAAAATGTTTGCCAACCCCGGAATTACATTATGGGAAACATTAGTGGTTTATATTTTTTTTTCACCACTGAAACTGAACACTGAAGTGACAGTATGTAACTCTTCCCAGGAATAATTAGGGTTTTTTCTGTTAATTATTTTGGATTACTTGATTTTCAACCCAAGTTATTAAATATTTCCCCTTAAGTAACTCTCTTGTATCTACTCTTCTGGCTTTTGCTTACTTACTGTACGAGCAGTAGAATTAAAACTAAGAAAGATGAGGACATTTCCATTGCTACCAAAATGTATTGTTACCTAAGGTTACCAAGTAAATGTGAAGGGTGTGCCAAACACTGAAAAAGGACAGTGATCCAAGACCAGCAGAACACTGTTTAAAGGGAAATAACCTACTTTTGCTGAACACTGACATCATTTCCAAGCTTTTTATTTGGTAAAAATTATCTTTCTTTTATAATTTAACTCTTGAGAAAATGCTTCTAATAATTTTTTTCTTCCAAAAACGCACTTTCAGATCAGTGCTTCTGTGTAATAATTAAATGAAGTTTTTGTTGCATTTTCCTTCTCTTTTGGACAGAAAGACTGTTGTCAAAGAACGTCATTTTTTTTTTTAATGTAATGTATTCTGGCACGCAGGCTTCACAAATGAAGACCCTTCTTAAGAGGAAATGAAACTTTTTCTCCCAAAATCTGACAACAGAGAGCTACTATAAAATAACATATTTTGTGTTTAGAGCTTGTTACCATTCTATGTTATCAATAGGACATGTCATTTGGGTCTTTCGGCATCAGATACATGCTAATTCATTCCTATTTTTTCTGTTTCTGTTCTAGCCTTGTGAAGAAGAATCTATTTGATAGGGATGGAGAAGCACAAAATGCTAGTGGAAACAGAACTCAGATTGACTAAAGCTCAGTTGTGTTTAAAAAACCTTTGTAATTATAAAAGTGATTTAGGTAAATTAAGCTGTACATAAATAAGGACTCTGTACAAAAGCTTTTATTGGTAACAATAAAGATTGGATTTTTATTTACTCTGTTTTAATTAATTTATTTATTTTTGAGATGGAGTCTCGCTCTGTCGCCAGGCTGGAGTTCAGTGGCGCAATCTCGGCTCACTGCAACCTCCACCTCCTGGGTTCAAGCGATTCTCCTGCCTCAGCCTCCCGAGTAGCTGGGACTACAGGCACGCTCCACCACGCCCAGCTAATTTTTGTATTTTTAGTAGAGACAGGGTTTCACTATGTTTGCCAGGATGGTCTCGATCCCTTGACCTCGTGATCCACCCACCTTGGCCTCCCAAAGTGCTGGGATAACAGGCATGAGGGATTTTTAAATAAAGATGAAAAGGAAATGAAGAATCACTTAAACTACTTTTTTGTACTGCAGCCTCCACCTCCCGGGTTCAAGCAGTTCTCTTGCCACAGCCTCCTGAGTAGCTGGGACTACAGGTGCCCGCCACCATACCTGGCTAATTTTTGTATTTTTAGCAGAGGTGGAATTTCGCCCTGTTGGCCAGGCTGGTCCTGGACTCCTGACCTCAAGTGATCTACCTGCCTCAGCCTCCCAAAGTGCTGGGATTACACGCATTAGCCACCATGCCCAGCCAGAAATCTAGATTTAACAGTGCCTTAAACTAACAAGAGCCTTCTTTTTCACATAAGAAGTTACTTGAGAAAATGAAGTGGTTGCTGGAACTGGATTCGTTGTTCAGTTGTGTCTTCAAGGACAAGCTCTTTCCATCCCTCAGTTCTTCACCCCTCAGCATGTCAGGTTGGCCTCATGATTGCAAGATGCTTCCTAGAGCTCCAGGCATACATGGGTTGAGTAGCCCTCATCTGAAATTTGAAATGCTCCAAAATTTGAAACTTTTTGACTGCCAATGTGACATTCAAAGGAAATGCTCCAATGAGCAAGGTTAGGGATGCTCAACCTATGGCTGCATTCAGGAGGCACCTCTCTCTCTTCCACCTCTTTCTCTTCCACACCTGTGTCCTAACAGCAAAGCAAAACATCCCAGAAGCCCCCCTCACATCCTCCTGGTCCACCTTGGGTCATAGGGCTGCCCTTAGCTGCAAGGGAGACTGGGAAAACATGAATATGACTTGACTTTTCCAGTTTCCTTATGCTAGCCGCAAGGAAGAGGGCTGAGAAATGGCAGGTCAGTTAGCCCATCAGCAGACCTGCCACATGCCCTTTTAAGTATCTAGTCAGTCAAACTGAGCAATAGAGCCAGGAGTTTAAAGAAATAAAAAATGAAATTTTTATTGAGGACCCAAGGGGTGTCTTATAAGCTGTGTCCTTTAATTTTATTTATCCTTTTAATCAGCTTTGTTAAGGTATAATTTAAGGTAAAATAATCGTAATGGCAAGATTCAGTGCATTTTGACCAGTGGACCACCAGCAAGAAGTAGGACAGTTCCCTGATGCCCCTCTGCTGGCAGTCCTCTTTACCCTTCTGACCTCTGCCAACCACTTATCTGCCCTCTGCTACTATAGTCTTGCCTTTTCTAAAATGTTATATAAATGGAATCCTATAGTATTTGGTCTTTTCTTTATGGCTTCTTCCACTTAGCATAATGCTTCTGACCTTCATCCATGTTGTGTTATCAACTCCATCTTATTACTGAGTAGTACTCTGTTGTATGGATATACCGTAATTTGTTTATCCATTCACCAGTCGAAGGGCTGGGCTCATTATTTAAAAAAAAAGCTTCTATGACCATTCACTTACAGGTCTTTGTGGGAACATAGGTATTTACTCAAGAACAGTAAAAACTACGGTAGGTTTCTGGGTCATATGATAAGTGGATGTTTCACCTTGTAATAAATAGTCAAATTCTTTTCCAAAGTGGCTGTACTATTTTGCGTTCTGCTGGGCAGTACTTGAGAATTCCAGTTGCTCTGTGTCCTTGAAACGTTTTTCAGTTTGGGGTATTCTAGCAGGTGTGAGAGCCTATCTCCTTGTGGCTTTAATTCGCATTACCCTAGTGACTAATGATGTTGAGCATCTATTCATGTGCTTAATTGCCACCCATATAATGGTGAGGTGTTTGTTTGAGTCCTTCGCCTGTCCGTCTTTTAAATTAGGCTGTCATCTGATTGTGTTGTAAGCATTGTTTGCATATCCCAGATATGGAAATTTTATTGGATATGTTTTGCAAATATTTTCTCACAATCTGTGGCTTACCATTTCATTAACAGTGTTTTCTAGGAGCAAAAGTTTTCATTTTGGTGAAGACCAATTTATGAACTCTGTTGTCCCATTTCTTTTCTGTTTCCCCCCTTTCTAGTAGATTAAGGGGTTTTTGGTGGGGTTTTTTTTTGGGGGGAGGGGTGGTTTTGATTACATTCATCTCCACTTGTGAATTACTAGCTATTACGACCTTCGTTTTGCTATTTTAATGGTTGCTCTAGGGTTTACAGTATATGACTTAAACTTATTCAGCCTACCTTCAAATAATATACTACTTCACACATAGTATAATAACCTTACAGCAGTTTAGTTTCACTTCTCCCTTCCTGTCCTTTTTGTGTCATGTATTTTACTCCTATATATGCTAAACCCCACAGCACATTATTTTCCCCCTAAAGCAATGAAGTATTTAAAAATGAGCAAAATGGTTTTTCATATCACATATTCACCATTTTTCAGTGCTCTTTGTAAGTATCCTTTCCATGTAGTCTCCTTTTTTTTCTACCTGAAGAACTTCATGTGCCTCTCGTCTTATAGTACAAGTCTACTGGTTATGAAGTTTTGACCTTTTGTTTGTTTATAAAAGTTTTGATTTGTTCCAGGCACAGTGGTTCATGCCTACATGTAGTCCCAGCACTTTCAGAGGCCAAAGATCACTTGAGCCCAGGGGTTCATTACAAGCCTGGGCCACATGGCGAAACCCCATCTCCAAAAAATACCAAAAAATTAGCTGGGCATGGTGGCATGAACCTGTAGTTCCAGCTGCTCGGGAGGTTAAGTGGGGAGGATCGCTTGAGCCTGGGAAGCAAAGATTGTAGTGAGTCGAGATTGTGTGACTGCACCCCAACTTGGGCAACAGAGGGAGACCCTGTCTCAAAAACATTTTTTTTTTATTTTGCCTTCATTTTTGAAAGATACTGCAGCTGGGAGAAGAATTTTAAATCCCCCCCCACCCCGCCCCCCTAATAATTGATGTCAGTTGTCTTCTGGTTTGCATAATTTCAGAGAAGTCTGTTATTGTTCCTCTGTATGTTTTCTGTCTGCCTTGGAAGATTTTATCTTTACCCTGCTTATCAGCAATTTGATTATGATGTATCCTGAAATAATTTTTTTAAGATTTATTCATATCTTCAAGTCCATTGATCTTTCTGCTGCTAATCTGCTGTTAATCCCATCCAGTGCCTTTTTCATTTGAGATGTATTTTTCATCACTAGAAGTTTGATTTTGGCTTCATTTTTATATAGATTTTTCATTTTTCTCTTTATTATGTGTGTTTTCCTCTAGTTTCTTAAACATGTGGAATATCTTTATATAGCTATTTCAATATTCTTTATCTATCATCTGAGTTGTTTGTGTTTCCCCGCCCCCATCCTTTACTCCTGGCTCTGTGTCATTATGCGTCATAGTGACTGGATTTTTTTGTATTGAGTAGTCTTGAATTTTTTTCTCATCACCAAATTACTTGGAATTAGTTGGATTCTTTTGCTTTGAAGCTTTATTAGGATAGACCAGAGGCAACATTAGCCTTAGCACTAGTTTAGCCTCATTACTGAGGTCATAGTCTTCTGGGGACTCTTCTCAGTACCCTGTGTAGAGGTCTTTCTGCTCTCCTTGACAGGAACATTAACTCTTTTAGCCGTCGGTTCTTTCCACAGTCTCTGGTAGCTAGACTCCAGGAAACACCTCTGCAGACCTCCAGAGCACTCTCTGTGGAGCTGCCTTCTCTCCTGTCCCCTGCCCCACACATTCTAGCCACCTTGTCATCCCTGAATGCCATCCCAGATCTCTCAACTCTGCAAGACCAGGCCCCATGCGCCCCTCCCCTGCCCATAGGCAGTAAGCTGGTGCACTCAGCTCATCCTTCTGGTCTTTCTTTTGTGCGTCTTGTTGCCTAATGTCTGAAAGTGTTTCTTTTTCTTTTCCTTTATTTCTTATTGTTTAAATAAAACAGGAGAGTAAATCAAGTTCCTGTTACCGCAGCTTACTTGAAATCCTCCATTCTTAATTTTTCCTAGATTTTCTTCTAGCCTTGCATCTTTCTTAGAAAGCCATCATATGCTCACTGAAGCATTACATATAATAACAAAACCATTTCTTTAACCAAAATTTTAAACTGAACATGCTCAAGGCTGAACTCATGGTATTCCTTTCCAAATCTCTGTGCTCCCTCTTCCCTCCTTTCTGCCCTTCCCCCAAGCAATCACCATAGTAGTAAAAGGCTCTTCCATCCCAGGTACACATACCAGAAACACGGGAGAAATCCTTAGCGTTGTCCTTTTCCTCACCTACACATCTCATCACCTCGAAATGTTCGTTTTGCCTTGAGGATATGTCTTCAGTCTTTCCATGTCTCTCCATCTCCACCCTCCACTGCTCCAGTAGTCTATTCGCCACCACCTCTTCCTGCTCCAGGAGCCTCCTAAGCAGTCTCCTTTATTCATTCTTGTTCTTTCCAATGCATTCTTTATTCAGTAAGCAGAAAGATTTTTGAAATTATTTTTTAATCAAAGCAATAAATGCTGAATTAAAGTAAAAAAGGCTTATACCATGAGACTACTTTCCTGCCCTATTTCTCCCCAGTGCCTGCTTGCATTCCCTACCACTTTCTACTCTTTTACTGTTTCTGGCTTTTATTTTCATAATTCTAAATATGTGCTTATACTGTTACTTCTTGATTTATCAATTTTAGGTATCCGTTGATGTTTTTCCACTCAACCGTTTCTTTTTTTTTTTCTTGAGATGGAGTCTCGCTCTGTCCCCCAGGCTGGAGTGCAATGGCGCAATCTTGGCTCACTTCAACCTCCGCCTCCCCGGTTCAAGCGATTCTCCTGCCTCAGCCTCCTGAGTAGCTGGGATTACAAGCGCCCGCCACCACACCCAGCTAATTTTGTATTTTTAGTGGAGATGAGGTTTCACCATGTTGGTCAGGCTGGTCTCGAACACCTGACCTCAAGTGATCCACCTGCCCTGGCCTCCCAGAGTGCTGGGGATTGCAGGCATGAGCCACCTCACCTGGCCTCAACCCTTTCTTCTTTATTATAACTATTATAATTTTTGGCTGAATCACTGTCATTGTTTACATTAACAAAGCAGACATTTTTACTTCCTGAGCCAAAATGTGTATTTTTACCTTTCCCATCTCGTATGCCGTGTTTTTTTTTTTTTTTTTCCTCCTTTTAGAGCTTGGGTCTCACCATATTTCCCAGGCTGGTTTGTTTGTTTGTTTCTTTCTTTCCTTCATTCTTTTTTTTTTTTGAAAGAGTCTTGCTCTTTCACCCAGGCTGGAGTGCAGTGGCACAATCTCGGCTCACTGCAACCTCCGCCTCCCAGGTTCAAGCGATTCTCATGCCTCAGCCTCCCGAGTAGCTGGGATTACAGGCACATGCCACCATGCCTGGCTAATTTTTGTCTTTTTGTTTGTTTTTTCTGAGACAGAGTCTTTATCTGTCACCCAGGCTGGAGCGCAATGGCGCGATCTTGGCTCACTGCAACCTCTGCCTCCCAGGTTCAAGCAATTCTCCTGTCTCAGCCTCCTGAGTAGCTGGGAGTATAGGTGCGTGTCACCATGCCCAGCTAATTTTTTTATTTTTAGTGGAGGCGGGGTTTCACCATGTTGGCCAGGCTGGTCTCCAACTCCTGACCCCAGGTGATCCGCCCACCTTGACTTCCCAAAGTGCTGAGATTACAGGCGTGAGCCACCGCGCCCAGCTTACTTTTTGTATTTTTAGTAGAGATAAGGTTTCACTATGTTGGCCAGGCTGGTCTCAAACTCCTGACCGCAGGTGATCCACCCACCTCGGCCTCCCAAAGTGCTGGGATTACAGGTGCCAGGCTGGTTTCTAACTCTGGGGGCTCAAGCAATTTTCCCATCTTTGTTTCCCAAAGTGTCGTATATCTTTTTTGTCATTTGCTGCTTTTGTAACATATATCTGTTGCTGATTTGTTTACTTTCTGTTATTGTCCTTAATTTTCAACATGATCAAATACATTTTCGGATTATAGTCAATCTCCCCACTTTTCTTTTTTTCTTCCTAGACATCCTCTTGCACTCTGGGGTGGATGTTTTCTTGACCAAGGTGTACAGTCACAGCCCTGGGATTTACCTTCAGCATTATCTTCTCTCTTGTATTTGATCTTTGAGTTTTCCTCAGTGTTGATTTGCTCTCTTATTTTGGTGGAATATATTCTCCATCACGGTAGTAAGAAAAAGGTGAACAGGATGTAAATTTTTGAGATACTGTATTTGTCTTTATTCTGCCCTTTGATAGAATTGTTGGATCAAAAATTATTTTTCTCTCAGAATTTGGAAGTCATTGTTAAATTATCTTTTGGCTTCCAATGTTGCTATTAATAGTCCTGGTAGTGTTTTGTTTTGTTTTTTCTTTTTTCTTTTCTTTTATTTTCTTTTCTTAAGAGACAGGGTCTTGCTCTGTTGCCCAGGCTGGACTGCAGTGGCACAATCACAGCTCACTCTAATCTCTTAACTCCTGGGCTCAAGTAATCTTCCTGCTTCAGCTTCTCGAGTAGCTGGGACTACAGGTGTGCACCACCATGCCTGCCTAATTTTTGAATTTTTTGTAGAGATGGAGTATCACTATGTTGCCTAGACTGGTCTTGAGCTCCTGACCTCAAGCAGCCCTCCTACCTTCATCTCCCAAAGTGCTGAGATTACTGGCATGAGTCACCATGCCTGGCCTCCTAATAGTGTTCTTGATTTTTATTTTTAATCTTTTTTGTAGACTGCCTTTTCTCACTGGAAACTTTTAGGATATTTTCTTTTCCCTGCCATTTTGAAATTTTCTAACAACGTGCCCTGCCTGGTTAGGGTTTTGTTTTCATTCATTGTGCTGGAGACTTCTGACCAGGGGATATTTCTTGTATTTTTGCGGAGTTGTTTCATAATATTATTTCCTTGATAATTTCCTCCTCTTTGTTTTCTCTGTTCTCTCTGTTACTGTTAGTCAGACATTATTCTTGGATCGATCCACTTGCTTGACTTTGACTTTATATTGGATTTTTTTTTTGGTGGCTATCACATTTTAATTTTCAGTGTTTCGGGTTTTTGTTTTTTTGCTTTTTTTTTTTTTTTTTTTTTTTGAGACGGAGTCTTGCTCAGCCACCCAGGCTGGAGTACAGTGGTGTGGCCGCAGCTCACTGCAGCCTCCACCTCCCGGAATCAAGTGATTCTCCTGCCTCAGCCTCCCAAGTAGCTGGGATTACAGGCACTCACAACCATGCCTGGCTCATTTTTATATTTTTAGTAGAGACGGGGTTTCACCATGTTGCCCAGGCTGGTCTCGAATTCCTGACTTTGGGTAATCCACCTGCCTCGGCCTCGCAAAATGCTGGGATTACAGGCATGAGCCACTGTGCCTGGCCAGTTTTCAGTGTTTTATATTTCTATCTGGATGTTTGTTATACAGATATTCTTAAATATATTTAAGATTTGTGGACTTTATATGTTATAATTCAACAGAATAGTGAAAATAATGGAAAGGACCCTTCCCCCTCCGTTGTTAATATCTAAAGTCTCTTAATCTCTTTTTTTTTTTTTTTTTTTTTTGAGACAGAGTTTTGCTGTTGTTGCCCAAGCTGGAGTGCGACGGTGCGATCTCGGCTCACTGCAACCTCCATCTCCTAGGTTCAAGCAATTCTCCTGCCTCAGCCTCCCAAGTAACTGGGACTACAGGCTCACGCCATCATGCCCAGCTAACTTTTGTATTTTTAGTAGAGACAGAGTTTCACCATGTTGGCCAGGCTGATCTTGAACTCCTGACCTCAAGTGATCCACCCACCTCAGCCTCCCAAAGTGCTGGGATGACAGGTGTAAGCCACCGTGTGGCCTCTCATTGTTTTTTATATTATCCTATTTATCTCTTCTAGATGTCATTGTCTTTTTCTCAGCCTCTTCATTAAGCACGTTGTGTTTTGTTCTCTGTAGTCTGCATTGTGTCTGTTTCTCATAAATTATTTTTCTTTTTGTTTGGTCTCTGTCTTTCCTGTTAGAAGGTTTGTTAGTGTTGCATTGCTGCCATAACAAATTACCATAAATTTAGCAGCCTGAAACAACACGAATTTATCTCACAGTCACTGTAGGTTAAAGGTGTGTGCACGTGGCTCACCTGTGTCATCTATAGACTCTTAAGTGGCTGAAGTTAAGGTGTCAGCAGGGCTGCGTTCCTTCCTGGAGGCTCTGAGAATGAATTTTGCTTGGTTAGAATTTGGTTCTTTGTGATTATAAGACTAAGGTTCCCTCTGGCTTGTCTACCAAGGGTCATTCTCAGCTCCTAGAGGCTCTCCACATTGCTTGTCGCCCCCTTCCTCTAACTTCAAAGCCAGTAACAGCAAGTCAAGGTCTTCTCTCTGAATTTATCTGACCACTCCTTCTGTCTCTCATCTCTCTTCTGCTTGCCTCTTCTGTTCTGGAGGCCTCATGTGATTACATTGGGCTCACCCAGATAACCCAGGATAATCTCCCTAAAATCAGTTGATAAGTGACCTTAATTCATTTGCAAAAACTCCTCACAGCAGTACCTAGATTGGTGTTTGTGTAACCATGGGTAGGGATATTAAACCTTCAGTATTCTGCCCACCGCAGAAGCCTTTCTCAAGTGTCTAGTAATCATTGGCTGGCTGTTCCTACGTTTAATGCTGGGGCACTTTTTTTTTTTTTTTTTTTTTTTTTTGAGACAGAGTCTCGCTCTGTCGCCTAGGCTGGAGTGCAGTGGCGCGATCTCGGCTCACTGCAAGCTCCGCCTCCCGGGTTCAAGCCATTCTCCTGCCTCAGCCTCCTGAGTAGCTGGGACTACAGGCACCCGCCACCACGCCCAGCTAATTTTTGGGGTTTTTTTGTATTTTTAGTAGAGACAGGGTTTCACCATGTTAGTCAGGATGGTCTCCATCTCCTGACCTCGTGATCCGCCCGCCTTGGTCTTCCAAAGTGCTAGGATTACAGGCGTGAGCCACTGCGCCCAGCCTGGGGCAATATCAGTACCTAATAGGAAGCTCTATATTGGATGGAGTTTAGCTCATCATCCCTCTGTAAGGTATTTAGACATATTGAGCAAGCTTTTTCAAACATCAGTATCTAAAAGATCTTTTCCCTAGGGCTATTCAGGTTCTGTTTGTAAAGGATCCTAAAGGGTGTGTGTCTGTGGAATAGGTTACCTGAGTTTAATTCAGTAATGGAACAGGAAAGGGATGTTGGGGCAGACTAAATTTTTTCAGGTAGTCTATCTGTTTTTTGTGCCTCAGTTTGATGATTAGAACAGTGAATCAGTGTGTTTCCCATTGGTACCTCTGTCTACAAACACCTTAGTTTTATATTTCTCCAGTTTACAAAGTTACTGTTCCATCTGACTTCTGCCTCCCAAAACTTTTCTGAGATTTCTTATCCGATATTTTCTTCCATTTTGGGGGCCCTTATAGGTTTATGTTTTCTTTATTTTTTATGTGATTTTGAAAAGGAGTGAAAATAAATGCACATATTCAATATACTTTTTTAACCAGAAATGCTTTATCTTCCCTGAGAACCCTTCTTTACCTCAGTTTCTCAATTCCTCACCCCCATGCTT
Organism: Pongo abelii; assembly: GCF_028885655.2. NCBI lineage: Eukaryota > Metazoa > Chordata > Mammalia > Primates > Hominidae > Pongo > Pongo abelii. Next base: position 56,937,951 of record NC_072000.2, on the reverse strand, counting down.
TTTTATATGTATAGTATTTATATAGCCTGTGTAGATTAGACTAGATTCGTCTTCTGTTTGATAACATGCTAATTATAATGAACATTAAATTTCATTGCTATCGCTGGGTGTAGTGGCTCAGGCCTGCATTCCCAGTATTTTGAGAGGCTGAGGCAGGAGGATTGCCTGAGCCCAGGAAGTCAAGGCTGCAGTGAGCTGTGATCACACTAACACACTTCATTCCAGTCTGGGTGACAGTGAGCCCCTGTCTTAAAAAAAAAAAAAAAAAAAAAAGAAATTCATTGCTATATATTCTGTTATAGAGGTTCTGGAGCATTGCTTTGTGTAGTGCCTCATAAATGCTAGCTTATCCTTATTGAAATGTAAAATTGAGCATAAATTAGTATAGTATTTTGGTATGACCATTTTAAAGTTTTCATGTCTCGCAGTTCTCTGGGTATGTTTTATTTTGATATAAATCTTGTTTAATTACTTATGCTCTTCTCCAGCCCCACTCTTACACATGTAGACATCTTATACAGATTTCTAAATCTATTAATTACTTCTTGATGCAAGGCATACAGTAAATCAGTAAGTCCTAAATTCTCATGTCAATTAAATAATCAGTATCTTAATGTAGAGAGTTAGGTTTACTTTGTTATTGTTGTAATGAAATGAAAACCACTTTTTCACACTTCATATGCAGCCTTTGGCCACCCAGTTCCGATATGGAACTACCTACCATTAGAAAAATAAGAAGTCATTCTTGCTACCCTTCATTCTCTCCTTTCCCTAAGCTAGTGATTATCAAGAAGCTGGAGGCTTAGGCGCAGTGGCTCACACCTGTAATCCCAGCACTTTGGGAGGCCGAGGCGGGCAGATCACTAGGTCAGGAGATCGAGACCATCCTGGCTAATACAGTGAAACCCTGTCTCTACTAAAAATACAAAAACTTAGCCAGGTGTGGTGGCAGGCACCCGTAATCCCAGCTACTCCAGAGGCTGAGGCAGGGGAATCACTTGAACCTGGGAGGCAGAGGTTGCAGTGAGCCGAGATCGCACCGCTGCACTCCAGCCTGGGCGACAGAGCAAGACTCCATCTCAAAAAAAAAAAAAAAGCTGGAATCAGAATTGCCTACAGAACTTCTATAAAACAAGCTGCTGGAGCCCTGAGCTACTGCAAAAATCTGGGGATATGGTCCCAGCATGTATTTTTAATATTATTATTATTGATTTTACAAGCAATTCTCATGGGCCCATCTAGTTAAGAACTGCTTTATCTACTTAAGACAGACAAAAAAGCTACTTAATAATATTCTTTTACTAATGTAAATATGCATATTAATATACATTTAATACTACCTGGTTTGTGAGCCAGACAGAAAATGACCTAGGAACAAAAATACATTTGAGTCATGTAGTACAGTGACTCTCAAACCTGGGGGATATGCCAGAAACATTTGGGAGAACTTTTCAAAATGTATTGCTTGCCTTACTGTCTCCCACTAAATAGTACCTGTGGTGACTTTGTTAGAAGCATATGATATCTCAGGCATGAGATTCGTTATATAAGGATTTGTTATTTATCCTTCAATACTTTTTAGATTTTTCACCACATACTAGTACTTGATTTACTTTGGAGAAATGAATGGGTGGAGAGAGAGATTACCACCACCACCCTGCTTCCACTTAATGTTGAAGCAGTGTAGACAACTGTTTATTCAGAGGCTTGGAATTTTCTAATGCCTTTATTTTATCCCAGTATGGCCCCAATGGCATTTAAAGCTGAGGGTACGTTGTGAATTAAAAGTAGAATTCATAAACCATTAGATCTCTTCACATGTTAAATCTTACTCCTTTAAAAATAACTCTAGGAAGTAATGATGCAGTTGTATTAGATAAATCTTAGGTTCAAAGGGTATACTTGAAATCACTTATTAGTTTCTGAACCTACCTAATTATAGTAATTATTGCTAATCCATGAAACCCCAAAAATAACATTTGAGGATAAGTGGGTTAACTTTATATCTTAAATATACAAGAATGAAGAAAATATTTGATTTTTAATTGTGTAACTTTAGCTGAAAAATGCTGTAGTTTTTTTTTTTTTTAAATCAGATGTGCCTAGATGTTTTCAAGAAAGTGGCAGAATTTAAGGAGCAAGTATTTACTTGTTAACATGATTTCTGCTCTTTATTAGATATACTTACCCCAAATTTATTAATAATTAAAGAGCAGTTATATTCACCTGCTCTGTGGTCACATATTCGTTCAGGATAGTTCTTCTGTTAATTCCATTTTCAGGTTTCAGAAACCGATCAGAAAATAGCCTGTAAAATACAGAACAAAATAAAAACCTAGTTATGTCCCAGAGTGTTTCTTTTTTTTTTGGAGACGGAGTTTCACTCTCGTTACCCAGGCTGGAGTACAATGGCTCGATCTCAGCTCACTGCCACCTCCGCCTCTTGGGTTCAAGCGATTCCCCTGCCTCAGCCTCCCAAGTAGCTGGGATTACAGGCACACGCCACCATGCCCAGCTAATTTTGTATTTTGTTGTTGTTGTTGTTGTTGTTGTTTGCTTTAACTGAATTTTTATTTTTTTATTTTTTTATTTTTATTTTTTATTATTATTATACTTTAGGTTTTATGGTACATGTACGCAATGTGCAGGTTAGTTACATATGTATACATGTGCCATGCTGGTGCGCTGCACCCACTAACTCGTCATCTAACATTAGGTATATCTCCCAGTGCTATCCCTCCCCCCTCCCCTCACCCCACAACAGTCCCCGAAGTGTGATGTTCCCCTTCCTGTGTCCATGTGTTCTCATTGTTCAATTCCCACCTATGAGTGAGAATATGCGGTGTTTGGTTTTTTGTTCTTGCGATAGTTTACTGAGAATGATGATTTCCGATTTCATCCATGTCCCTAGAGACGAGGTTTCACCGTCTTGGCCAGGCTGATTTCAAACTGCTGACCACAGGTGATCCACCCGTCTCGGCCTCCCAAAGTGCTGGGATTACAGGCGTGAGCCGTCGTGCCTGACCGAGTGTTTCTAAGAGTAACGTTCAAATAACCAACAGAAAACCTGACCAAAACCCACATACTTATTAAAATAATTTATTTGGACTTCTTATTTAAACATGGACAATGTTTATGTAAAAATTTTTTTTAAAAAAAGAAGTCCAGTGTGGTTTGCAGTAATTGCTACCATGTAAATTTTTACATGCAAATGAACTTTGATTTGAAGAAATCTTACAGAAAAATGAGAAAAGGAAGAAAATATATATAAATTATTAAAAACACATGAGAAGATGTATGTTACTAATCAAAGACATAAAACAAGAACATATATCCATCTTGTTCCATCTTTGCCTTAAAATTATTATAACCTTTAGTCCAGTAATTCTACTCCAGTGAATTCTGAAATAAAATATGGAAAAAGATGGACATAGATGTTTGTAGAATTATTAAATATTATTTATAATGGGCCCAGTATTAGAAGAGTGATTAAATTATGATTTATTTACATAGAATATGCAGTTGTTAAAATGATTTACTAGTCATATTTCATCTTTTATGAACACATTTTATTTTTTGCCCTGTCTTATGGTACTGAAATAACACATTTTAAATGATTCAGTTATTTATATTTTTTGGTGGGGGTAACTTCCAAATTTCTGCCATGGTGTGTGTGTGTTTGTGTGTTTTATTTGTTTTGGAGATGGTCTTGCTCTGTCACCCAGGCTGGAGAGCAGTGGCCCAGTCACGGCTCACTGCAGCCTCCAGGCTCAGGCAGTCTTCCCACCTCAGCCTCCTGAGTAGCTGGGACTCTAGGTGTGCACCACTATGCCTGGCTAATTAAAAAAAAAAAAAATTGTTTGTAGAGAAAAGGTCTTCCTAGGTTGCCCAGGCTGGTCTTGAACTCCTGAGCTCAAACAGTTCTCCCACTTTGGCCTCCAAAAGTGCTGGGATTACAGGCGTGAGCCACTGTGCCAGGTCTCTGTTGTTAGCTGGTTTATAATTAGAGGAAAAACATTAAGACACAAATACTTACAAAGCATTTGTTATGTATCATTTAATTTATACAACTACCTCCTGAGGCACTATTCTCATTTTAGATGAGGAAACTCAGACACTGACAGGCTGAGTAGCTTGCCCAGAGTCACACAGCTAATAAATAGTGGAACTAGTATTTGAATCTAGGTAGTTTGGCTGTGTGCTTCCACCTTAAATTGTGCCTCATCAACTCTGTAGCAACATGGTAGGATCCTGGTTTCAGGTCCCCTACAAACAAAAAGCTTTCTGAATTTATATTGGGTTGAATCTAGTGGATGTCCTGGGCTCCTACAGCTGTAAACTGCCACATGTAAAATTTTGATCCAGTCATTAGCAATCTATAGCTTTACAAGTTTTGTAGTGATATGAATTGTGTTGTCTGTTCTCTTCATACTCTGACATACAGTGTAGTGCTACCTGACATTGTGATATACAGTCATGTGCTGCATAACAATATTTTGGTCAACGATGTACCACATATCCAGTGACAGTTCCTTAAGATTATAATGGAGTTGAAAATTTTCTGTCTCCTTGTGATGATGTAGCTTTTGTAACATCATAGTGCAATTACTTTATTTTTTAAATAAATTTTTAAAATAAGTGCAGTGGCTCACGCCTATAATCCCATCACTTTGGGATGCCATGGAGTTTGGAGACCAGCCTGGGCATCATGACAAGACCCCATCTCTACAAAAAATAAAATGAAATTGCCTAAGGACACATTTCTCAGAACACGTCCCCATTAAGTGACGCATGACTGTAGACCTATTGCTTCTCCTTTCTGCGGCTTTTCTTTTTTATTGTTAATTTTTGGGTTCTTCATCATTTCACACTGTTTTTTAATTGACTTTATTGTAGTATAATAGATACACAACAAACTGTATCCGTTTAAAGTGTGAAATTTGAGTTGTGACAGATATTTATACCTCTGAAACCACCACAATCAAGATTCAGAATATTTCTGTCTCCTGTCAAACTTCAGCTACCAGTAAATTGATCTGCTTTCTGTCACTATGGATTTGTTGGCATTTTCTGGAATTTTGTGAATGGAATCACATATACTCTTTTCTAATTTGCCTTCCACTTAATATAATAAATTTGAGAGTCATTCATTTTATTGCATGTGTCAATAGTTTGTTTCTTTTTACTGATTGGTGAGTTGTGTTCCATTGTCTAAGTAGTATACCATTGGTTTGCAAATATCACATTTTTGTTTATCCATCTGGGTTATTTTCAGTTTTGGCTTTTATGAATCAAGTTATTACAAATGTGCTTTTCATCTTCTTGGGTAAATAACTAGGCGTAGAATGTCTTGAGTTGTGTGGTACATGCATGTTTATACAGAATTGCTGAGCTGTTATCAAAAAATTGTCTCATTTAATAGTCCTACCAGCTGCTTATGAGAGTTCAAGTTCCTCTTCACATCCTCACTGACACTGAGTAGTAATGTCTTTTTAATGCTGGCCTCTCTGATGTATGGATACTGCTATCTCATTGTGGTTTTAATTTGTGTTTCCCTGATGACTGATAATGTCAAGTATCTTTTCATGTGCTGCTTGGTCATATTTCTTTGATGAAGTGATTGTCCAGATCTTTAGTTCATTTGTCTTCTTGAGTTGTTTGGGCTCTTTATATATTCAGAATGCAAGACTTTTATCAGATATGTGTGCTGCAAATATGTTGTCCCACTATATGCTTGCCTTTTTGTTTTCTCAACAGTGTCTTTTAAAGAGTAGGTAGGTTGGTTTTGTTTTTTTTTTTTTTTTAAATAAAGGACAATTTTTTGTGGTTCCTTTTTTTGTGCATCCTATCTAAGAAATGTTTGTCGTCTTACGCTTTCTTCTAGTTTCATTATTTTGGCTGTTACATTTAGATCAGTGGTCATTTAAAATTAATTTTTGCTATCGTTATAAGGGTTAATGGTCTTTAAAAAATATATATATGAATCATTGTTCAGCACTTTGTTGAAAAGATTTTTCTTTCTCCTTGAATTGCCTTGGTAACTTTGTCAAAAAATTCTGATCACCCATATGTAGGTCTGTTTTGGGGGCCCTCTTCTGTTTCATTCATCGTACGTCTTATCATTTAGCCAGTAAGTTCAGTGGCTTGATTGATACAGCTTTATGATGTCTTAAAATCAGTTAGTGTAAGTCGTCCAATTTTGTTCTTTTTAAGAATGTCTGACTATTCTAGGATTGTTCTCATTTTCATATAAATTTTACAATCTATCAACTTCTACAGAAAAGCAAATTGGAATTTTGACTGGCATCTCATTAAATCTTTAGCTTAATTTGAGGAGAATTGACTTCTTAACAAAATTGAGTCTTGGAATTTGTGAACATATATTACGTGTGTGTGTGTGTGTGTGTGTGTTGGGTCATTTTTAATTTCTTTTGTTATTTTCATTTAACCATTTTCCTTGTTATTAGACTCCTCAAATGAAAATAGATCAGAAACTTGTAGCCATTTGATACAGGGCAGAATATTTGAATCAAGTAAAATTTGAGATTTGGGGCCGGGCATGGTGGCTCACGCCTGTAATCCCAGCACTGGAGAAGCCAAGGCAGGCGGATCACCTGAGGTCAGGAGTTGGAGACCAGCCTGATCAACATGGAGAAACCCTGTCTCTACTAAAAATACAAAATTAGCCAGGCATGGTGGCACATGTCTGTAATCCCAGCTGTTCAGGAGGCTGAGGCAGGAGATTCACTTGAACCTGGGAGGCGGAGGTTGCGGTGAGGCGAGATTGCTCCACTGCACTCCAGCCTGGGTAAAAAGAGTGAAACTCCATCTCAAAAAAAAAGAAAACAAAAAAAACCAGGGATTTGGTAATGATTTAAAAGTATCATTACATTTACTTCATTTATCATGTGTACCTTATGACATACAGAATGAGTGAAGGACATATAATATAAACTCAATTTTTCTTCCAGTTTTAGTTAAAAAATAAATATATAAATAAGGGCTTCTAATATTTTCTTTCCGTACCCTAGTAGATTGTTATTTCCACTTTGAGGTCATTACATTTATTATATAGTTACGAATTAAGAATGCTTTGGGTAGTTTAAGTGTCATAATCAGTGTTTTGCATGACATCAATGTCTGACACAAGTCAGACATACAGAAGGAAGTTACAAATTCTTATCTTGAAACAATAGATAGTTACTAAGTGTAAAATGTTTAAATTTTCCTTTGTTCTAGTCAAACAATCTATTTTATTAACAGATATCAGACACCCCGAAGAACTTTCTCTCTTAAAGAAACCCAGAGATCCAACAAAGAAAAAAAAGAAGAAGCTAGATGACCAGTCTGAAGATGAGGCACTTGAATTAGAGGGGCCTCTTATCACTCCTGGATCAGGTAAGACTTTTACCAAGCAATGGACTCAAAGTAAGAACTGTGGACTGTGTACCTTTGTCTTTCTGGTGGTGGGTAAATGGATCATGTAGGTCAGGAAGAGTGGTCAAGTTAAAAAAACAAAAACTTCAATTAGCCAGGCATGGTGGCACACACCTGTAGTCCCAGCTACTTGGGAGGCTGAGGCAGAAGAATCACTTGAACCCGGGAGGCAGAGTTGCAGTGAGCCAAGATCGTGCCACTGCATTCCAGCCTGGGTGACAGAGTGAGACTCCATCTCAAAAAAAACAAAAACTCTCCTTCAGCATTTTTCTCTGTCCTGAAATCACTATCCAGTGTCAGTTTCTCTCATGTGCAAATCATCATGTCAGGTGTTAATAGTTGAATCAATAAAGAGGAAGCCCAGTTCTCTTGTTCAGAGAGTCAAAAAGAAATAGTATCATAATTGGACTCAGGCAGAAATTGGAAATTTTTTTAGTATTTAGGTCATGAAAACCACCACTATTTAGTTAATGCATTGTTCCTTAAAACCTTACTTAGGCCAGGCGTGGTGGCTCATGCCTGTAATCCCAGCACTTTGGGAAGCCAAGGCAGGTGGGGATCACGAGGTCAGAGAGCGAGACCATCCTGGCTAACACAGTGAAACCCTGTCTCTACTAAAAGTACCAAAAATAATTAGCCAGGCGTGGTGGCACGTGCCTGTAGTCCCATCTACTCGGGAGGGTGAGGCAAGAGAATCACCTGAACCCGAGAGGTGGGGGTTGCAGTGAGCTGAGATTGTGCCACTGCACTCCAACTTGGGCAAGAAGAGCAAAACTCCATCTCAAAAAACAAAAACAAAAAACAAAACAGCACCAGGCCGGGCACTGTGGCTGACACCTGTAATCCCAGCACTTTGGGAGGCCAAGGCAGGCAGATCACCTGAGGTCAGGTATTTGAGACCAGCCTAGCCAACATGGTGAAACCCCATCTTGACTGAAAATACAAACATTAGCTGGGCATGGTGACGGGCACCTGTAATCTCAGCTACTTGGGAGGCTGAGGCAGGAGTTGCTTGAACTCAGGAGGCGGAGGTTGCAGTGAGCCAACCTGGGTGACAACTCCGTCTCAAAAAAAAAAAAAAAAAGCAAACAACAACAACAAAAAAACACAACAGCCTTCTCTCTGCTTTGCATATTCTGGTTTCCTGGCCTTCCTACCTTTTTTCCTTAAAGGTTTTGCCCCTTTGAGGAGCTTTCTTAGATTCCCTTTCATTACTTTTCCAATCTGAATTAGGCATCCTTCTGTCATAAGTCAGCAGACTTTTCTGTGTTTGGTATTGTTATACTGTGCGTTCTTCCTTGTTAATGTGAGCTCACTGCATGAAGGGGCTGTGTCACCTTTTTGTCACCAGAACCTAACTCAGCATATGGCATTCAGCAGGCATGCAGGTGATGTCTGTTGGGAAGCTAAGTGGCTAATTAATTAGGTTATATTGTTCTTTAATCATGGGCATACACCTGGACTGAACATTGCAGTTTCCCACATTTCCATCAGCCACAAATTTATAAATCCATTACTTAGGATGGGTCCCTTCAGCAAATATCTAAATTAATCTTACTAATTTAGCTCATTCTGTTTTTTTAAAATCTGAGATGATGACGGTACTAATAATGAAAACAACACTTACAGAGCACTTACTGTGCAGTGCCCACCACTATTTCATGCACTTTACCAATGGAAACCCATGTAATTCTCACTACAGCTCTCTGCAGTAGATTCTGTTAATACCCACATTTTGAGGATAAGAAATTATGGCACAGTAAAAAGTCTTCTAAGGTCACAAGCCTTGTAACTTTTCTGTATTTATGTACTGATTGCATTTTGAAAGATACAAAGAAATAAGACAATCCTTACTCTTAAGTAGTTTATAGGTTAGTGGAAAAACAGTTACTATACTTAAGGAGGTAATATATAAATGTTAAATTACTTTTATGGAAGATAATGTTTTTGAAATTCAGAAAACAATTCCAAACAAAGTTTGTGAATTCAGCTTTTAAGTTCCAGTGGCTAGGTTTTTGATGGGAAAAGGCAGTCCAAGCAGAAAGAATGATACTAACAAAGAACATCCTTGCAAAAATACAAGATGTGAATAAATGAGTTGAGCCAGTTTATGGGGGAATAGACCTCCGAGCTCCTTCAGGATAACATTGGAACATATTTAACAATAGACGATAGAATTTAGACTAGGGCATTGTAGAACCATTGGTTTCTGAATATTTTACAAAATTATCAAATCATTATTGTAGAAAGAGTATCAAATTTACTTCCAGTCGGTAATTTGTACAGGAGGGAATGTGGGGAAGGGTTGCCGATACTAGTGGAAGCCTGTAGGTTGGGAAGAGGGAAAAGAGAATAAAAGGGGCCAGGCGCAGGTGGCTCACGCCTATAATCCCAGCACTTTTGGGAGGCTGAGGTGGGTGGATCACCTGAGGTCAGGAGTTCGAGACCCGCCTGGCCAACATGGTGAAACCCCATTTCTACTAAAAATACAAAATTAGCCAGGCGTGGTGGCGGGTACCTGTAATCCCAGCTACTCTGGAAGCTGAGGAAGGAGAATCGCTTGAACCTGGGAGGCGGAGGTTGCAGTGAGCCAAGATTGCGCCACTGCACTCCAGCCTAGGTGACAGAGCAAGACTCTGTCTCAAAAAAAAAAGAGGATAAAAGATTATGTCTATGTAATATTGTGACATAGTAACAAATATGTGTAGTCATGTGCTGCATAGTGATGTTTTGGTCAATAACAGATCACATGTGTGACGGTAGTCCCATAAGATTAAAATACTGTCTTTTCTTTTCTTTTCTTTTTTTTCGCTCCAACGCCCAGGCCGGAGTGCAATGGCGATCTCGGCTCGGCTCACTGCAACCTCCACCTCCTGGGTTCAAGCGATTCTCCTGCCTCAGCCTCCTGAGTAGCTGGGATTACAGGTGTGCATCACCACACCCCGCTAATTTTTTGTATTTTTAGTAGAGATGGGGTTTCACCATGTTGGTCAGGCTGGTCTTGAACTCCTCACCTCTTGACCTCGTGATCGATCTACCCACCTCGGCCTCCCAAAGTGCTGGGATTACAAGTGTGAGCCACCGCGCCCAGCCTTCTTTATTTTTATTTATTTATTTATTTATTTTGAGACACAGTCTCACTCTGTCACCCAGGCTGGAGTGCAGTGGAGCAATCTCAGCTCTCTGCAGCCAAGATACAGGCAATTCTCCTGCCTCGGCCTCCTGAGTAGCTGAGACTATAGGCACACACCACCACACTCGGCTAATTTTTGTATTTTTAGTAGAAATGGGGTTTCACCATGTTGGCCAGACTGGTCTTGAACTCCTGGCCTCAAGTGATCCACCCGCCTTGGCCTCCCAAAGTGTTGGGCTTACAGGCGTGAGCCACCGCACCTGGCCCTGTATTTTCACTCTACCTTTTCTATGTTTAGAGATGTTTAGATACACAGATACAGATACTTACCATTGTTTTACAGTTGCCTGCAGCATTCAGTACAGTAACATGCTGTACAGGTTTGTAGCCTGGGAGCAATAGACTATACCATCCATATAGCCTAGGTGTGTAGTAGGCTATACCATCTAGGCCTGTATGAGTACACTCTATGATGTTCATACAACAGTGAAATCCCTTAATGATGCATTTCTCCGAACTTATCCCTATTGTTAGTAGGTGCATGACTGTACTAACTTGCACCTTTGTCACTGCATCATTGGGCTGTTCCTGTGCTGCCCAATTTTTTGCCAGCTCATGCCCAAGAAGAGCATCCTCACCAATTCTTACCCTCCCCAATCTTGGGCTCCCTTGTTCTTTTTCACCCAGTTCCCTTTTCACCCAGACTGCAGCTGCTTTTATTTCTGGTCTGTGTACCATTCCTCAGTTCTTTCCTTTCAGAGGCTTGACCTTTGGACAGCTTTGAATGTCCTAAGGGACATTTGTGGCCTCTTTATTTGTAAGAGATCCTTTTCAGAAAGAAAACTAATGTTTTTATTAAAACGTTGCTATTACTGACAACCACATTTATTGAGCAACTTCTTGTCCAGAACACTGCATGTAATATATTTAATCCACACGGTTAAATATATTAATTAATTGAGCAATTCTGAAAAATTGGTAGCATGAGAAGAGAAACCCAGAGTGGCTAAATCACTTGTCTGGGAGCTAATCCCTGGTAACTGGTAGAGCTGAGCTTTAAGCCCAGGCTCATCCCGCTTCCAAGCTAGAGCTTTCACCATTGCACTGTGCCCACACCCGTCTCCTTCTCCCTTCTGTCCCTCACGAGTACACACAGACCCATAATTTTAGCAAATATGTCAGTGGCCAGATATGCCACAACCTAGCTTTTACTTAATTTTTGTAGCCTTGTTTACCTTAAAGAAAAAAAATTAGTTAAAATTTAAATTATCTAACAAATCCTTATACTGTACTCTACGTGAGTAGTGGCAATCAGAATCATCCCATTCAATATTAGAAGCGATAACGCTGAATGTTTCTGTAAGTCTTAGAGAGTTAGAATTTGGGAAGCTGAGGAGGTTTTGTTGCCTGGAAACCGTAGGTGAAGGACCAGTATGCATAGAAATTCTTGAGAGTATGCTGGTCTGGGAAGCAGGAAATCTTAAAATTTTTACATCATACGGAAATGGCTAGAAGCAAACCCTGTGAGTATGAAAAATAAAATTATCAGCTTAGATCTTACAAAACAGAAAGACAAGAAGCTACTGGTAGAATTGGAAGCATTGGATAATTTTGTAATAGTTCCAGAACTTACTAATTTTTGCTTCTCTTCCCTTCAGCTTGGTGATAATGACAAAATGTAGGAAAGCTTGTTAGTATATAACTTAAGCTAATGAATAATCATGATTGAGTTAGCATCAGTCTTTTCACTGAATTCTTAAGCTGGGCTGCCTTGATTAAGACATAGTAATTTAGATTGAGCAACCCACTAATACTTTTCCTTTTATAAGTCACATCTAATATGAATACTAATCCATATTTTAAAAATACTTCTGTTTGGTAGGAAAGTGGGTTGCAAACCAAAATCACAAATAAGCCTTATGGTTTGTTTTTTTCCTCTTGGTTGTCTCTGATTTTTAATGGTTGGAGAGTAGGGTATATTGTTGATATAAACAGAATAAATATATGAATTTATATTCTAGGAGAAAATTTAGCCACTTAGAAATAAACGTGTATCATGTCAGGTTTTTCCTCCTCCGTGGTCAACAATTCCATACATAGTAAATAAGTTAGAAGTATTATTGAATACATAATCTTTCACTTGACTGCCACAAAATACCAGCAGTTTTGGTGATGTCTTCATTTCACTTCTGAGGAAATAACTCCACAAGGGTTAAGTAATTTTCCCAAGGTCACAAAGCTAATAAGGAGTAGAGCTAGAATTCACATTTAGGCTCCAATGCTCATGCTTCTAACCATTAAGTAACCAATTCTTCTTTTTTTTTTTTTTTTTTAAGAGACAGGGTCTCCCTATGTTGCCCAGGCTGGTCATCAACTCCTGGCCTCGAGTAATCCTTTCACCTCAGCCTCCCAAAGTGCGTGCTAGATTATGGGCATGAGCTACCATGCCTGGCTGTAATGTTTATTTTATGAATTATAATAGGAATGTTTGCTAAATTTTTTCTTTCTTTTTTTTAGTGACAGGGTCTTGCTATGTTACCCAGGCTGGTCTCAGACTTCTGGGCTCAAGTGATCCTCCTCCCTCCGCCTCCCAGGTAGCTGGGACTACAGGCAGATGCCAGCATGGCTAGCTAATTTTTGTATTTTCTGTAGAGATGAGGTTTTGCCATGTTTCCCAGGCTGGTCTCAAGCAATCCTCCTGCCTTGGTCTCCCAAAAGTGCTGGGATAGCTATTTGGGAGGCTGAGGCAGGAGAACCCCTTGAACCCGGGAGGCAGGGAGGTTGCAGTGAGCCAAGATCGCACCATTGCACTCCAGCCTGGGTGACAGAGCGAGACTCCATCTCAAAAAAAAAAAAAAAAGTGCTGGGATTACAGGTGTGAACCACTGCACCTAGCCTCAAAACATTGTTTAAAACTATTCTTTAAGTACAAAAGTATCACATGCTTATAGTAAATATTCAAATATTACAGAATTACATATTCATTTTTTTCCTAACAAAAGTGGGACTGCGTTATACACACATTGTGTTTTGTCACTTGATGATACATGCTGATGGACCTCATTTTTTTATTACAAAATTTATACATTAATACAGTCTCTTTATCATAAACTCAAGTAATATAAAAAAATGTATTAAGGTGAGTTCCTTTTAAACTTATTCCCTGGCTGCTACTCCTCAAGAGGGAGCCATTTCTTGATTACTACATATAACAAGGTTGTAAGTTTGGAGTTCAATTTGACAGTACCCTTTCTGTGTGTTTATATGCACATGTGGGTATAAAATTTGCATATCTAGTCTTATTTTAATAGATAAATGAGATACTAGTATATTATTTTATGCTCTGCAATTTGATTTTTGGTGATCAGTGTTTTGGTGATTTGTGTCAAAGCAGAGAAGTCTCCCTAGTTCTTATAAAATGACATCAGAGTTTTACCTATAGAAAAACTGTATTTACCTGTTTTTCTACCTAGGTGGTATCTAATTTTTCTGTCACATATATCCCAGAGCTGGGCGTTGTAGTGTGCACCTGTAGTCCTAGCTACTTGGGAGGCTGAGACAGGAGGATCTCCTGAGCCCAGGAGTTCAACCTGGGTGCTCACACTGCTGCAGTCCAGCCTGGGCAACAGAGACCCTGTCTCTAAAAAAATACATGTATGTGTAGATACATCTATATCTATACACTATATCACACACACTGTGTCTCTCTCTCTCTCTCTGCCCCCAGAAAGTTTCTGTGGTTTATACTTCCATCAGCAGTACGTGAAAATGCCCCATTTCCTACATTCTGCTCAATATTGAATGTTGTAAATCTGTATTTTTGCCAGTTTGACAATAAGTAGTATCTCAGTTATTTTGCGTTTCCCTGATAAATACTAAGATAGTTGAATAATTTATATATTTATTAGCCATTTCTATCTATTAATTTTCAAATGATAGATTTTTTTATTTTATTTATATTTTTGCTTTTGGTGATATTAAAATTTTTGTGTTACTTCCCTTTATATACTGGCATTTTATGGCCTTTTTTTTTTTTAAACCATATTGTTTTACATTTTTATGTGGTCTTATATCTGTTAGCCATTTACTTTGTAGTTCTAGGTTTACTCTTGCTTGGGAAAATTTTCTCCAAAAATATAAAAATAATACCATAAAAATCCTTTTAATAAAATATGGTATATGTATTTTGTTGAAAATTTTGTAAAATGTATTACTTTAGTACTCTTTTTAAAAAATACACAGTTTATAATAAGTTAGGTAAATTTTACTGTGTTAAAATATAGCAATATTTAGGAGTTGTTTGATTATATCGGGTTTTAAATATCTACAGTAGGTGGACTCAGACTGTAGTGCTTTTTGAACTCTTTATTTCTCCTCCTAAAAGTTTTTAAGTTATCTTTCCATGTTGTTTAGTAAGCTCATATTTTGTTGCCAAATCTGCTACTTTATCTTACTCTTTACTAGTTTTCTGCCTCAGATGTATTTTAAACCAGACATTCAAGAAAACAACTTAGTTGGGATTGTCTCTGAACCACGACGAAGGAATTTAAAATACCCATACCCTCTGACCCAGCAGTGCTGCTAGAATTGAGAAATAACTACAAAAATGTTTATTGAAGCATTGGTTTGCAATAATGACATTAGTAACAGATTTTTTTTTTTTGAGACTAAGTCTCGCCCTGTTACCCAGGCTGGAGTGTAGTGGTATGATCTCGGCTCACTGCAACCTCTGCCTTCTGAGTTCAAGCAATTCTCCTGCCTCAGCCTCCTGAGTAGCTGGAACTACAGGGGCATGCCACCATGCCTGGCTAATTTTTGTATTTTTAGTAGAGACGGGGTTTCACCATGTTGGCTACGCTGATCTCGAACTCCTAACCTCAGGTGATCCACCTGCCTTGGCCTCCCAAAGTGCGGGCATTACAGGCGTGAGCCACCGCACCTGGCCAGAATTTTATTTTTTTTGTTTTTATTTTTCAAAACAGAGTCTCATTCTGTCACCCAGGCTGGAGTGCAGTGGCACAATCTCTGCTGACTGCAACTTCCACTTCCTGGGTTCAAGCGATTCTCCTGTCTCAGCCTCCCAAGTAGCTGGGACTATAGGCATGCACCACCACACCCAGCTTATTTTTTATATTTTCAGTAGAGACAGAGTTTCACCATGTTGGCCAGGCTGGTCTTGAACTCCTGACCTCAGGTGATCTGCCCGCCTCGGCCTCCCACAGTGCTGGGATTACAGGCATGAGCCACCCTACAGTAACAGAATTTTAAAAAATAGGTGCACACCAATTGGGAATGGCTTACATAAGTTATAGTACATGGAGGCAGTGTGTAGCCCTATAGCCAGACTGGCTGGGGTTTTTTTGTTTGTTGTTTTTGAGATGGAGTTTCACTCTTGTCACCCAGGCTGGAGTGCAATGGTGCAATCTCTCACTGCAACCTCCGCCTCCCAGGTTCAAGTGATTCTCCTGCCTCAGCCTCCCAAGTAGCTGGGATTACAGGCATGCTGCCCCCATGCCCGGCTAATTTTTTGTATTTTTAGTAGAGGCGGGGTTTCACCATGTTGGCCAGGCTGGTCTCGAACTCCTGACCTCAGGCAGTCCGCCCACCTTGGCTTCCCAAAGTGCTGGGATTACAGGCTTGAGCCACCGTGCCTGCCCAAACTGGCCGATTTATAGCTTGGCTGCAGCTTACTTGCTCTTGACCTTGGACAAGTTATTTAACCTTGTTTTGCCTCAGTTTCCTCCTCTGAAGTGAGAATAATAGAGTTGTTGTGAACGCTAAGTGAGTTATTATCACATAGTGCCTACAGAACAAATAAGAACAATGAAGTGATTAAGTATGAATTGAAGAAGATACAAACTATAGGAAGTTGAAAGGGAGATTTGGGTGGGTGGCTGATTCTATTAAATGTGTGATTGTATTTGTTCATTCTCGAATTCCTATAAGGAAATACCTGAGACTTGGTAACTTAGGAGAAAAGAGGTTTAATTGGCTCACAGTTCTGCAGGCTGTCCAGGAAGCATGGTGGCATCAGCTCCTGGGGAGGCCTCAGGAAACTTACAATTACAGCGGAAGGCGGAGGAGGAGCCAGTACTACACGTGGCTGGAGCAGGAGGTAGGGGTGGGAGCGGGGAGGTGTCACGCACTTTTAAACAACCAGATCTCATGAGAAGTCACTCACTATACAGTACCAAGGAGGGATGGTGCAAAACCATTATGAGAACTCCAACCCTGTGATTCAGTCACCTCCCACCAGGCCCCTCCTCCAGCATTGGGGATTACAATTAGACATGCGATTTGGGCAGGGACAGTGATCCAAACCATATCAGTGATTTAGGGGAGTATCTTTTCTATATTAGAAACTTTATAAAGCAAATTGTCCATTCTAGCTTGATTCAGTTTTGGATAGGAATTATTATCTCACCAGGTGCACATTTTCAGTATTCTGACATTCTTCGTAGCAGATTATTTAATAGATCTTTGAAAGAAACAAGACTTTGCCTAGAAGTTAATGTTTTTTCACACTTTATCTACATGCACACTCTGTAGCAGAAATACCCTTTGCCCAACTGAGTTGGAGTAATGTGTTCAGCCCGTTTAATAAGTGTGGGGTGCCCAATTAGTCCTTTCAAAAGGTGTCACACAATTTTAAGTTTGAAAAATACCTGTCTAGTTTAAGGATCTAGCTTTTAAAGCCCCAAGACTAATGATCCCAGTGTTCTTTAAATGCTGATAAAGAGTTCACAACTTTGCTCTGTGTTTTAGGATTAACAGTGTTCGGATTTTAGAGGGTTTTTTTTTTGTTTGTTTTTTTGAGATGGAGTCTTGCTTTGTTGCCTAGACTGGAGTGCATTGGCCCAATCTTGGCTCACTGCAGCCTTCGCCTCCTGAATAGCGTGCACCACCACTCCTGGCTAATTTTTGTATTTTTAGTAGAGACAGGCTTTCACCATGTTGGCCAGGCTGGTCTCAAATTCCTGACCTCAAGTGATTCACCCGCCTCAGCCTCCCAAAGTGCTGAGATTACAGGCATGAGCCACCACTCCTGGCCTAGATTTTACAAGTTTTTTTAATACTAACATTGGAAGAACACATGTCAGGGACATCAAATCAAATATCCTGTGTCCAGCAAGAGATTACATATTTTCAGTAAAAACTTTTTTTTTTAACTTTGCCTTTGCTTCCTAGACTAGGTCATGACAGCTACAAAAATCTCTAGCGTTAGCGCCACTTTTTCACAGGCGGTGTTTCTATCATTGCATGGGGAGAAGAGTTAAAAATAGTAGGAAAGGAGATGGATTCCTAAGCTTAACCCTAAATTTAGGCAATGGAAAAGCCATTTTCTTTATGTTAACAGTGTTATACCCATTACACATTTTCTTTTGAAAAATTGTGACTACAGGACAAAATATAATTCAACAGAGCTAGGACTTGGGGGAGCTGCTTGTACTTAATGTCATTCTGAACATTTTTAAATGCCTTAAATTCATCTCCTTAATTTTTGTAGTTTAAATAAAGGAGCACATACCATCTGTTGACTAATGTAACAAATTGTTATTTATGTAGCCTCTACTATATGTCTAGCCCTAATACTAAGAAATCAGAAGATAAATAAGACAATATCCCTTCCTTTTGGGATTTGACTATTAAATATATCTCTGTTTCTGTTTAGACTCTTTCTAGGGCAAACTTTTATCTATGCTTTTGCATTAATACTTTATTTGTTGTACCCCAGAACTTAAAAATTAAAAAAATACTTTATTTGTAAATTTGTTGAAACCTGTTTATTCACTGAGAAGACATTACTATAAAATTATTCTTAATCTATATGAATTAATTCAGTTCTATTGTGTTACCTTCAAATTATATGGATTTCAAATGGTGGTAAAAGTTGTAGACATATTTGTCACTATATACTTGACTAGAGCACAACTTCATTCTTTTAAATTGAACAGAAAAAAACCCTGTTTTACTTAGGTTGTAGCTTCTAAGGTTCTTTACTCAAATCCACTTGAAATGTGTACTTCAGTTTATGATTCACAATTAGGGAAAATCTGTTTTTTCTTTTTCTCATTTTCTTTTCATTCTTTTGTTTCTGTCCTCTGTTGTTGCCTTTCCTTTACCTTCTGAATTCCTTTCTTTCCTTTCCTGTAGGCACTGATGTTCTTTACATTGGCCCTCTGAAAGGTGAGCCTTGCCACAATTTAAAGACAAAAAGTGTTGGTCTGTCTGCTTCAGCTATATCCTTATTTTCTAATTCTCTTGAACTGATTTTTTTTTCCCCAGAATTTCTGCCAACTTAATTATATTCTTAAGGCTTTGTTATTACGTGTTTTAATGTTATACAAGGAGAATTAATTACACATGTTCTCATAACAGGTAAAATAATATACTAAGCTTTTCTTTCAGAATACAACTTTTGTTTCACAATATGCTTTATATCATAGTATGTGTTATTATTGAAAAATAAGATGCTGTACTGCATACTTACTACCTGTTTTTCATGTTACTTATTAGGAAGTATATATTCAAGCCCAGGACTGTATAGTAAAACAATGACCCCCACTTATGATGCTCATGATGGAAGCCCCTTGTCACCAACTTCTGCTTGGTTTGGTGACAGTGCTTTGTCAGAAGGCAATCCTGGTATACTTGCTGTCAGTCAACCAATCACGTCACCAGAAATCTTGGCAAAAATGTTCAAGCCTCAGGCTCTTCTTGATAAAGCAAAAATCAACCAAGGGTAAGTTTTAAGATATAGATAAAATTGAATTTCTTCATCCAGCTAGAGGTAGAAATATTGTCTTCATTCTGTGTTGTTTTGTTCCACTGTTCTTAATTTGTCCAGATGGCTTGATTCCTCAAGATCTCTCATGGAACAAGATGTGAAGGAAAATGAGGCCTTGCTGCTCCGATTCAAGTATTACAGCTTTTTTGATTTGAATCCAAAGGTACCGAGGGTTTAAAGGGATCTTTTTCTTTTTCCCCCATTTATTTGTTTTGTTCACATGGATGTTTGTTTTTGGAAGTCGGTGGACTAAGGAATTATTTGTATATAGGAAATCTTGAATAATTATTAAAAACCCAAACTTTTAGGCAAAGGTATTTTTATTTTAAATAAGTCTATTTTAGTAGGTTGGAAGCATAACTAAACCTTTTTATTGTTGTTATTAAGATAATGAAACTTTTGGCTGATTTGGTTTTATCTTTTTTTATCTCTAAGCTCTTAGAGTGTCATGATTTGTATTTTAAAGGTACTCTTTTGGTACTATAGAACTGGCAAAGTTTAGGCCGGGTGCAGTGGCTCACACCTGTAATCTCAGCACTTTGAGAACCCAAGGTGGGTGGATCACATGGTCAGGAATTCAAGACCAGCCTGGCCAACATGGTGAAACCCCGTCTCTACTAAAAATACAAAAATTAGCCAGGCATGGTGGCGCACGCTGGTAATGCCAGCTACTTGGTAGGCTGAGGCAGGAGAATCACTTGAACCTGGAAGGTGGAGCTTGCAGTGAGCCGAGATCATGCCACTGCACTCCGGCCTGGGCAACAGGGCAAGACTCCATCTCAGACAAACAAACAAAAGAATTGGCAAAGTTCATTTTTAAAATTTAAGACCTCTCTTCAACTATATTTAAATAAAAGAAAAGTTTCAGAAAGGTTACCTTTTCAATTACTTTTAGATTACTAATTACGTGCCAAAGGATGTTGCTTCAAAAAACGTTTTTTTCTTGAGACGGGGTCTCACTCTGTCCCGCAGGCTGAAATGCAGTGGTGTGATCATGGCTCATTGCAATCTCAAAGTCCTGGACTCAAGCCATTCTCCCACGTCAGCCTCCCAAGTAGCTGGGACTACAGGCTCATCCAGCCACACTTGGCTTTCTTATTTTCTGCAGAGACAGAGTCTCACTTTTTCGCCCGAGCTGGTCTCAAAACTCCTGGGCTGAAGCCATCCTCCTGCCTCAGCCTCCCAAAGTACTGGGATTACTGGCCTGAGCCACCATGCCCAGCCAAATTTTTCTTAGGTCTACATTTTTTTCCTCTGTAACAGACAAACACTGTTATTTGTCTTTACTATGATTGGTATTATCTCTGCTACCATAGTACTTCACTTTTCTGGTAAGATTTAACTTTGCCATAAATATCTGGAGCTTTTTTCCCCCGTAGAAAACACTTGGCACAGAGGTTTGAATCTTTTACTTCTCTTTCAGCCTGGGGGAAGAAACCTCTCTTGGCTACCCTCTCATCCTTTTCATGTTTAGAGTATAGTCTAGATTTTAATGTTATGTTTACATTCTTTTATTATATGCTTAAGTAATTCTTTATACAACAGTAAAATCTCTATAATAAAATTATAGAAAATAATTTTAATTCATTTTCAGGCCACATCATATCTACTTTTAGTAAAGCCAAAGCTACTTTGGGAATAGTTACATTTGTGAGAGGAATGGAGATGTATTTTGTCAACATCCTAAAATACATGTTGAGCATTCCTGATTTGAAAATGTAGAATGCTCCAAAAGCTAAAACTTTTGAGGGCTGACATGATGCTGAAAGGATATGCTCATTTTGGATTTTTATGTTAGGGACACTCAACTGGTATAATGGAATATTCCAACATCTATAAAAATTCTAAATTCAAAACAGAAGGTCTCAAGCATTCTGGATAAGGGATACTCAATCTGCAGTATTCTTAAGGCATTACTATTGACTTTTATTTATATAATTAAATGGATAATTGAATAACATATAAGTAAACATTTTCCACAAGTATATTTGCCCTGTATTTTGCATACTTAAAATAACTGCCATTTCCAAGGACTTGCCACTTTATCTGGGTATGCTTCTCCACAGTGAACAAAATGTTCCCCAAAATAATTTGCTTTCTGATTACATGTTGGTATGGCAAGTTGCAGTAACAACACTGAAAAATAATCGGTAGTTCCGCCTTACTTTAATGTCATCAAATTAGATTTCTTATGTTAAAGGCTATAATGTCTAGTGGTTATTTCCCTGAAAAATAACATACAGAATCTACTTTTAATACTGTACAATCAATTATTCTCTGTCATATTTTAATGTCATTTTTAATGGAAAATTAGATGTGGGCATATGTAGGCATGTCTGACCCCATAGGTATCCTTCTAGTAATACTTGATTGTAAATAAAAATTCTTGCTTGTAAATTAAAATCCCAGGAAAAAAAGTATTAAATTTTTCTTGTCAATTGAATATTCAGAGTTTGAAATTTTTCAATGGTAAAGGTTATATATTACAAAAGAACTATTTCTCTTGCTGCAGTATGATGCAATCAGAATAAATCAGCTTTACGAGCAGGCCAAATGGGCCATTCTCCTGGAAGAGATTGAATGCACAGAAGAAGAAATGATGATGTTTGCAGCCCTGCAGGTAGTTGAAAGGTCTAGTAGTTGGGGCTTATTCGGGTAAAGGGTAGGGAGGTGTTTGTAAACAGTAATTCCAGGAACATTTCACAAGACAGAATTTTTACCATGAAGAAAGTGAGTAGACACTTAGGAAAGCAAAACAAATATATTTTCGTTTGATTTTTTATCTTTTCCAAGAGTTCAGTGGTATACTTAAGTACTTTTCTCTATTTTGTAGGAAAAAAATTATCCTCTCACCCCCAAATATATGTCTGCTCAAAGCTCCTCCGTTTTTCCTTGGAAAGAAAATATTTATTAAAAATCAGATTTCTGAAATCTAATCTGAAGCTTACCTGCATAATGTCATAAATAGCCAGGGATGATGCAACACACTATAAAATGGGCTGTAGCAAAGCGATGCTTTTAGGTGATAAGATTTAGAGAGACTAGTGGAACCAAACGTTTTTCTACAATGATAATCCTTAAGTAGATAGCTAACGTTGTCCTTAGATTAAACCAGTTTTTTCATATGTGGTTCTTACATACCACCTCCTTCAGAATTATAGAGGAGCTTATTTAAAAATTAATTATCCACTTCATGAATAACTTTAAGGTGGCATCCACACATCCACATTCTTACAGATACTGAGGTCTGATGACCAAATTAATTCATCTTTCTTAAATTTCAGATACCCGAGTAATGCTTTGGCAAGTATTCCCAGTTATGACGGGATTCTAGGTTCAGCCTAAAGTCCTGATGAAGTTGGTGTTCTATAAATAACAGAAGTACAGGAAGCAGAGTTGACATTCAGTTGAAGAACTTTTCACTGTAGAAAGGATTTTGTTTTTCCTTAGAACACAAACAAAAATGCTCTCAGTCTTCCAAATGCCTTCTTTTATGCATCCAGAAAAGTTTTCAGTCGTGACCCAAAAAGTTGCCATTAGAAAGCAAGAATGGGGAGTGAGGTTAGCAAAAAATAAATAAATAAATAAAGCAAGAACAGCTAATTTTCACCTTAGTTTACATAATGAAAGGAGTGACAAAGAAGCATAGACAAGGAAAATCCCAGGTGACAGATGGATTAATCAGTTATTTTCTAGGGACTTGCTTAATGAGCCAGTTAGGATCCTATATTGTGTTTCCAGATAATTCTGACTCTGGTGAATTTCTTGAATTACATTCTGGAGCAGTTTGTTGGGAGTCCCCTCACGTGGTTATGGCTTTCTTCCTGCATCCTTCTTACTTTGATACAGGCTTAGGATTTTCTAGTGGAGGTTTTGCCAATGATAGAATAATAATACCTGTAAAATATGTGTGAAAGACCACAGATTTTATACTGTTGCTTTATTTTTGTATTAAAAAATAGTACATGTTTATGGTTATTGTTTTTAAAACCAACAGATGCTTATTATATGCCTGGCACATAGTAGGTGCTCAAAACGTGTTTGTAAAATGAGAGTACACACAGTTGTGTTCTCACAGGAATGGCATGATTCTGCAGCCCACCTCCCCGAGTGTATCGTGGGCATTCCATATCAGTACAGAAGGAACACCTCAGAGACTGCAGGTTTTAGTTCATGGAAATGGAATGGTCTCAAACCATCCTCCAGGACCATTTTAGAATCTAGATTTAATGAGAGTATTTTGGCATACAGATTTGAGTTGTTGGCATACAGTTGAGTTGTTGGATGCTTTCTCAGAGACTGACTCTAAGCTTGTAGGAAGCCATCTAGTACCAGAATAAACTGTGAAAGTATGGTGAGGAGAAGATGCCTAGAATTTTTCCTTTCAGAGAGAGCCTATACTCTGAAGTATACTCTCCTTGGGACATCTGGATCCTTGTGTAAAGTAAATTTACAATAGTAAAAAGAAGCAAAATAATACAAAGCAAGAAGGTGGGGATAAAAAGTAAAGTAGATGAATTAGTAACATTGTTTTTAAAGCATTTAAGTCAGAGTATGTATTAGGAAATTTAAGATATACCTTGCACTTTTGAAAGCAAAGCTGGATTTTTTAAGTCCCATTCACAGCCAGGATTTCTCCAGTATGACTCATAAAGACATTTTGCATCAGAATTACCCAGAGCAGTGAGTAAAAATGCAAATTCCAGGCTGGACCCCAGACTTCCTGAATCAGGATCTCTGGAGTAAACCCTTTAAGGATCTGTATTTTTGACCAATTCTTCACCTGACTCTTAATATACTCTGACATTTGGGACCTGAGGGCCTCAACCTCTACCTCATTTCCCATAATTTATGAACATTGACATTTCTACCGTTGTAAGATCTCATTTCAGCACAATTGAAGTAGTCAGAGACTATTCATTACCAATCACTAAACCTTAAAACACAGAAGAACATTGGTAAGTGGCCTCAGATTAGTTCACTAAATGTTCCCGTGAAATGAATGTATTAAATGAATACTTTAGACATTTGGAGTGCCACTTGTTGCTTTGAAAGGTAACTGATTAAAATTTAAAGGTTCTGCTGACCTTTGTAGAAAACCTACGGCTTAACATAATATTTGTTCTAAGTCACTTACTGAAGTATATTTAAAATCAATAACCATTCTGTATCCCAAAATTTTCCTGTCTACATATGAGTAGTCATCACTACTCACTACTCTCTCTCTGCTCCCTCCCCACCCACGTTTATGTGGGTGTCCATGTGCGTACTCACGTACAAACATTCTTACATGTGAGAATACAGAGCATGAATCAAGGATGGGGAAAAAGTGGAGCTTTAGCTTTCGACATAATAATGATGACTTTCTCCTGGGTAATAGCAATGTACAGCATTCAGTGTTCATCAGTTTCTACAAAAGACCTTATGCATATTCTGTATGTCCATTCAATATTTCTTGATAACAGGCCCTGTTATAGACACAGGGCAGAATACAATGAAAAAAAAAAAGTCAAAAATCTCTGTTAATGTGAAGTACAGTTGAGGACCAGTTAACTCTCTTAAGTCTTAGGGCCCCCAAATGATGAATTCATTGGTATGTATCCAAAGACCCTACTTCTTTTGGATAAATATTTATTAGCAGGTTTAGGATATTGATTTCAGGTGCCATCTCCTTTATTTCCTATCGTTCTAGTTCCCAGACGTTTCTGTCTTTTCAAATTAGGTACTGAAAAGCATTAAATATAGATTCAGATAGTAATTTCATTTTAGAGTTTTACAGTTATAGCAATTATTTTAATAAAATAATTCTGGTTTCAGTATCATATCAATAAGCTGTCAATCATGACATCAGAGAATCATTTGAACAACAGTGACAAAGAAGTTGATGAAGTTGATGCTGCCCTTTCAGACCTGGAGATTACTCTGGAAGGGGGTAAAACGTCAACAATTTTGGTAGGGTGAATCTTCTTTTTACCTACTAATTTAGCTTGAATTGATGCATTCCATTTTGTGGATTTAGGTTCAAAGTATTTGGGGGTGGTGGAGAGAAATATTTAATGCTTTAGAGAGAGAAATTAGATGTTAATTTTTCAGGAACTTTGAGCAAAGTGGTTGTTTTATTTTGAGACAGCGTCTCGCTCTGTTGCCCAGGCTGGAGTGCAGTGGCACACGTCATAGGTCACTGCATTCTCAAACTCCAGGGCTCAAGCCATTTCCTACCTCAGCCTCCTGAGTAGCTGAGACTACAACCATGCACCACCACACCTGGCTAATTTTTTGTTTTTTTTAAGAGATGGGGTCTCACTGTGTTGTCTAGTCTGATCTCAAACTCCTGGCCTTAAGCAGTGCTCCCGCCACCACTGGGAAGTTTGTTTGTTTTTAAAGTAATAATGTATTAGTCTCTAATGCATTCAACAGTAAGAATAGATCTAATACTCTAATACTCTGCAAATTCTTTTACAAGTGGTGGGAAGACATTTCTGCAGAGGAAAATAATCTCAAGTCATGGTAAAAATCCACTTAGCGATGTGCACATTTGAAATACTACAAAAAGAAAAAAATAGATCTCGGGAAAATTGTGAAACGCTGGGTTTGGTTTTTAAGTATAGGGATTAGTTACTGCTGAAGAAACACTTCAGGCCTTTTACAAGGTACAGATTTATATGCAGCTACAAATAGTTTCAGCAGTATTAAAGATCACATATTCTTATGGGTTGTATAAATTGCCATTTTGATGAAAATTTTGTTAACCTTTTATGCTATTTGAAAATGCCTTTGTACCAAGAAGAATATGGTCCATAAGACTATGTAATGTGATTTTGTTGTTTAAATCTTTATCATCTATATTTTGTCCTGTTTATTAAGTAAGCTAGTTCTTGATACCGGATACCAAATATTAGAAAGAATTTCAAATATTAAAAAAATTAAAAAAGGATTTAACTCTCTCCCAGGGTGACATTACTTCTATTCCTGAACTTGCTGACTACATTAAAGTTTTCAAGTAAGTACAAAAAGAGGCGGGATTCCAAATATTAATACTGTCAGTTTTATAGTCATGGTCACATTATTGAAACTAACTGTAAGTTTGACTAACAAACACATCTACTGTAAAAGGATTTACCAGTTAGGTGAACACCAAATTACCATGAGAGAAAATAACCACTTTACGAAATTAAAATCACAATGCTCATTCTTTTATCAGATAAACATATTTGTTTAAAAAAAAAAAAAGATTGTGAAATCTAGATTGCATCATACAGATGCTGAAACGTAGTAATACAGTGGCACAGCCCCTCCGGGCCTCAGTTGGAAGCAGTACATAATGAACTGTGTCACTGCCAGCGATTATTTCCTCGTTCAGAGCGCAAGATTCTGTTGAACTCTGTTCATTTGTTCATGGAACATTTTATATAAAGTTCTAGTGTATCTGATCAAGATTTTTAACACTCTATCCAGCTATATTCCACAGAATCAAGAGAGCTCGGCATTAAGGCAGAGAGGAGAAAAAGGAAAGGAGGTGATGTGGAAAGTACTATTTTCTACTATATAAGATATAGAACTACTCTAGAATAAACCATTTACCATAGCTGAACATACAACAGTTCAAAATATGGAACTTCTGAGATAAGGGCATGATTTTAGATCCACTACCCTACCCTGTCTCCTTCCTCCGTGACCCCCCGTTCTCATCTACCTGCACCTTTCCGTACACACCCTCATGACCGCTCTGTCATCTTCCTTCTGTGTTTGATATTGGAGTGGCAAGTTAATGTCACCATTGGAATTTACCCCGGAGAAAGAAGCACTTCCCCCACTTTCAGTCCTGCCCGGTAAATTTGCATCTTTATAGAGGCTCCAAGGCAATCCTGCAGACACCCATAAACCTGGAGGTAATTACAGGATCTAGGAATTTTCCAATTACTGACATTTACTTCACCTTTCTTTTCCTACCTTTCCCATGTGATCTGCTAGTTAGTGATAGATGTGATGGCTACAGCTGCAGAATACTGGAACACAGGCCCTGGTGCCTTTCTCTTCTGAACGCTGTTTGTGTGATCTTCTAGAGTAGATTGAGAAGAGAGGCTCGCATCCAGTAACAGTAGCACTGACTATAAGACACTGACCAAGGGGGATCGATTTCAGCACATGTAAAACTTGACCCCAGACTTAATAGTGTGAAACTTTGCTAATATAGTGTTAATAAAGTTACTTCAAAGTGATTTTGTTGTTGTTAATTCTCTTTGATACATAGGCCAAAAAAGCTGACTCTGAAAGGTTACAAGCAATATTGGTGCACCTTCAAAGACACATCCATTTCTTGTTATAAGAGCAAAGAAGAATCCAGTGGCACACCAGCTCATCAGATGAACCTCAGGGGTAAGGAGAGCCTGGCACGGCTATTGTTGATGGTGGCATCCCCATTGGCCTAATAGTCAATGAGCCACTTGCTGGTATAAACAAGTTTTTTTAAAAATCAGTTTCTTTAGTCCTTTGGGTACTTGAAAAATGTTTAGATATGTCTCTCTTACATAGTCCTTTTTCACAGTTTTGAAGTATTCAATTGCACATAAATATCTTGTTGTAATCTCTGTGCAGACTTGACCTGAAATGTATGATTCAACTTTTCTTTTTTGTTTTTTGAGAGGGAGTCTTGCTCTGTTGCCCAGGCTGGAGTGCAGTGGTGCAATCTTAGCTCACTGTTACTTCTGCCTCCCGGGTTCAAGCGATTTTTGTGCCTCAGCCTCCCCATTAGCTGGGATTACAGGTGTGCACCACCATGCCCAGCTGCAAGGTTTCATCATGTTGGCCAGAATGGTCTCGAACTCCTGGCCTCAATTGATCTGCCCACCTTAGGCTCCCAAAGTGCTGGGATTACAGGCGTGAGCCACCACGCCAAGCTGATTCTGCATTTCTAACTTGTCAAGTAAGCTTACGTTGTCTTTTGATCTTCAGCATTAAGGACATTTAGAGTTTCCTTATTCTGCAGGGGCTGCCTCTTTGTCTGTTTTGGATTCTGCCTTATTTTAAGCCACGTTGTAGTCATCCCTGGGCTTTCGTCTTTGACATCCTGCTCTTCCTCACCCTCACTGATGACAGGCTGGTCCCACTCAGGGTCCTCAGCCTCTGAATTTTCCTGGCTCGCCAGTGGGGTAGCTGACACTTTCAGGGTTTGGGCAAGTCCTTCCTCTTTCCCTTTCCCAACACCTCTTCCTCACACAGTTTTGTCTTTGCTCTCATCCTGGCTTCTGAGGCCACTTCAGCATATTCCTCGGAGGCTTCTAGCTGACACCTTGAGTCTCACTGGTTTTCTCTTGTCCTGTCTTTTCAAATCCAAAGCAATCTCAGAACTAGGGGCTGGTATTTGGGTTGCTCATTTCCTTTCCCTCAGGGCGTTTGTGGCAGGCCTGCTTCCTACAGCCTGGGCTAAGCCTGGATGAAGCCTCAGCTATTGGCTTTGTTTTGGATTTTGTTTTTCCTTTTCTTCAGTAAGGTCTATGACCTACAGCTTAATTTTCTATTTCAGTGATTTCTTCTATTGGTTCTTCATACTGCTTCTTCACCTTTTTCATCTGATGATGCCCTGGCTCAGCTGGTAGGCGAATTTCCTCTCCAGATTAGTCTGGTTCTTCTGCAGGTAGATGGCATTCTGCTGCTCACTGTGATTTCTTTGCAGAGCGTTAATGAGCCTCTCGCTTGGGGTAATACTTTTCAATAAAATCACCTGGTTCACTTTCAGTTTAGATACCACTTCTCCAGAAAGCTGTATCCCCTGAGGACCACTCTCCCGTGAGCACACACCCTTGGCACGTGGCATGCCTTTTGGATGATGCAATCAGCTGGCTCCTCATTGTCTGTTCCACAGTCCTCTTACTGTATCTTCCCTTAGAGCAAAGACTGAAAAACTAAAATACACTTTCTAGACTCACCTCCAATGAGACTTAGATTCCAGTCAGGTGCATTCATGGGAGACTTAAATTCGGAATAGAGCTAAGGGGTTAGAGACACAGAAAATGAAAGGAGGGAGGTATTTCTAGGCACTGGAGCTAACACCTGCAGCCATAGTTTCCTGATTTCCCACCTGCTTGATTATAGCAAAGGTTGCACCACCCTTGGCAAGCCAGTTCTGAGTTATTCCTAGTGGCCCAGCCCATCTCTTCTTTGGGTACATTTGTACATACACATATTTTTGTAGATAAGGCAGTATATTCCTTTCTAACTCGAAGTATTCAGATGTGGACCTGACAACAGCACCAGGGAAAGGGGCTCCAGACTGATTTCAC